>NC_045734.1:27861322-27991322 GCF_008692095.1 Etheostoma spectabile | reverse complement strand
ACAAAGCTTTGAAATCTTACACAGAAACGTATGATAGTCATCAAAAACATTGCCTAGTGTCCCCATCTACTACGTAGTCTCTACAGAATCTGGTGGTGTGCTCTGAGTCAGGGACACTGCAACACTTTCTGAAAAGAGATGCTGGATTGAAAAAACAAATCCATTCAGCTCCATTGTATAATGTATTTGGATGCAGAACTCTCAGAGGCTGATATCCTAAAATCTCAGCAGGTAAAACCAAAACAATCTGAATGGATAGATAAAACTAGAACTCTATTTTATTTCTTTAAAACTACTATAGCCAACCTTTCTTACATTTCTCGATCTGCAGGTACATAATCCACATCACTTTGATTTGTGAAAGATACAATATCAGATCACGTCTGAGCAAGTATGAGGACGACAAAGAGCTTAGGCTCAGTTAAATGAACAGTCTGCAGATCTCCCTCAAAAATATATAGCACTTGGAAAAATACTTTGTTAATATATTACTGGCTGCAAAATATGCCGCCAATAGAATGTCATACATTTAATCTAGTGCCTTTGCAAAGAAATATTTATAGACATCAAAAGCTTTCTTTTATGAGTTTGGCAGAAGCTCACAGCAGTAAGTCAACTAAGTGGTATGTAAACAAGTAATAGTACATTCTGGCTTTGAACCAGAAATTGCGGTAAATCACTAAAACAACCACTTCAGGTATTTTTATCATTTTTTTTTGTTCCCTCTGATCTTTCTTTATCGGCTTGGATGTAACTCTGCAAAATGCTTTGCCAAAAGGAAATGCTTTCCTCCTTCTGAATATTTTTCTGTTTAGTATACCAACAGGTATACTACTTTCTTACAAAACTTCTAATATAATGTGGATTGGAGAAATCATTTTCTATATCTATTGGCCACTAAGCAAAGTTAACTAAAGTACAAGACTGTGCCACTCCATAGCAGTCATTCTAAATACAACCAGCTTTCTAAATCAGAATTAGCACATGTCAGAGCTATTTTAAAGCATGGTAACTCCACCTTGTCATAAATCAGATATGACCTCGTGCAGTACACTCAAAATATGTACCTGAGGGGTTAGGAGGGAATGTCAAACCTTGTTTTATTAAGGTCAACTGCTGACATTTTTAAAATCAGGTTAGTAAAGCTGAGCTCATGACAGAATCATGACATGCTGAGGCAACACAGGGGTTGACGCTAAAAGTCTTAATAATTCATGCAGGTGGAGGATTAATTAAGAATGGCTGCTTTGGAATTGAGGGTGAATGAACAATGGATGGATGGATGAATGAGTGAATTAATTAATGAATAATTGGACGGACAGAAGACAGAGGGCAGTGCATGTGCATTGTTTGTACTTGGTCTCTGTCATGCCTTGAATGCTTCCCTGAAAAGCAGGGGTGGTAATGTTGAAAAGCTTGTACGATTTTTAAAGTAGCATCTCCCCAGGGCTCCGACTAATACCTACCCCTGTCCTTGGTGCTCCGACCTACACACGAGCCCCGCTGTATCGCTGCTTCAGAGCGGAGCCGAGAAAGGACTGCAATTTTCCTTAATGTCTCATTCACCGTTAATATTACCATAGCAAAAGAAAAAGTCTTGCATTGCCGGACCCTCCCCCACAGTACTACAAAAGAAGTCCACACAGCATTTCAGGATGGGAGAAAATTGTACTCTGGTTTTTTGGCATTTCTTTAAACCAATCACAATCATCTTGGGTGGCACTAAGCCTCGGACACAATGATGGTTTCTCAGCAAAATAGCCTCTGGAAGGAACTTGTTTTGGTGGAACATGTGTACGTTCAGAGGTTGTTTTAGTCAAACGGAAAACTTAGATTGGACAGATAGTCTAGCTAGCTGTCTGGATTTACCCTGCAGAGATCTGAGGACCAGGTAACCATAGTCCTCAGACTGGACAGATAGTCTAGCTAGCTGTCTGGATTTACCCTGCAGAGATCTGAGGACCAGGTAACCATAGTCCTCAGATTGGACAGATAGTCTAGCTAGCTGTCTGGATTTACCCTGCAGAGATCTGAGGACCAGGTAACCTCAGAAATCCCCCGGCGTTTAGAACGCAAACACAAAGAGGCGGAAGGTTACGGACATCCGGCCTCAAAAGAAGAACATCCGGCAGAATTTCTGGCGACAATTGAACAATTCCGGAAGTGGAACATCGTGGATATAAACTAAAACCAACATGACTACTGTTAGCAATGTGGAGACAACGTGCATTGAGCTCAGGCTCAGGCTCAGGGGTAGAGTACACGCAGCAGGGAAAGGAGGCATTTCATTGGTTCTTTCCAAGCGGAGAGCAAGGCAGTGATTAGTGGGCGTTTTTACAGAATTACAGCAGCTACAGATCTTTGTTGCTCCTTTTTCCAGAGCCCATTGGCTATTTGTTGCCGTTGGGGTGTAAAGACCATTTTTAACAATATATAAAAAAGGTATTTGTTGAATACAGTTACCAACTATGGCTTTAAAAAGAAAGAACAATCTTGTCAGTGGAAAATGTCGGGGAACTGTGCCATTGTGTTTATTTCATTGCTATGCATGTTTAAATGAAAACTCTGAGATGGATTTTAAAAAGCCAGTTCGGTGCCCAACAGCAGTAGGGTAATTAAGGCGTCTGTCTCTGGAGCCACATGTGTTCCTCTGCTGGCTTCACATCAAAACTCCCTGCAGCTGGAATTCCTCTTCCTCTCTCTGCTTTACAACTTCTCCCATTAATGAAATGCTGAAATGTTTCCCTTTATATGAATCCAACCCCAATCCCTTCCAACATTCTGTGCTGGGCAAATTACTATGACACTATCATCTGCACTTATTTATTCTTGAGTTAGAAAGGAATCTCTAATGTTGTACAGCCTCCAGCCTCTCCCCCAAACTGTGGCTCTTCTCAGCTAGTTGCCTTCCCCGCCCACTCATGACTGCTCTACAGAGATAAATACACACTGCCAGTGGTTGCAATGGCAATGTGACCCTATTTAAGGTTGCACACTCACTTCCTGCTGCATAGGTTGCTGCATACATCAGTGTGTTATCACCGCTACAAACCCTTTCAAACAAACAGCATGTGGGATCTTTCAAAAGCTGTACTCAAGAAACCCAAGTCGACTCCAGGTTGAACTCACAGAGGTGTCTCATTTACTTGTGCCTTAAGCTTTGTGTCACAGATGGTTTTCTGTAATTTTTCATTGCAAAGCTTCAGGAGAGCGAGTCTTATTCGATATGAGCCGATCAGAGGGTCGATGCCTGAAAACAGAGAAGGGGAGAGTAGAGACATGGATGCGGGGAAGTGGAGTTCTTGAGTTCAGGATTTTATCCGCTGAGACCGGGATGGACAATGAGTTGTAGCGTTCAACATATAACCTGTACTACCTGTGCCGTGATGCTTTGCTTCCTAACCTAAGCCACAGCTAAACCTAATCACTGCTGGTGCTTCTTGATTTCCCAAACTATGGAGCAACATTACAGAATGTGAGTGTGTTAATTGCATGTGGCGTTAAGGATGATTTGTATTAACTTGCAATTGTGTTGATTTTGACCGCCCTAGTATAATATAAAAAGGAAAGGTCAGTGTAACATGCATTTACAGGTGTGACATCAGATGGAAATTAGTCAAGTATGTAACAATGTCCTTTTATCCTTCACCTGCACGTTTGTTTGATTCCATGTGTTGGAGTTGACAAATGAACTGCAACACACTACAGCGGATTGTGAATCCGAAGCATGTGAATGGCCATGACCTGTTTGAACCATGTTTGTGGATTCTTGCTCGATAGCCCTTGTCTTAGCACCCCTGTTGCAGCTCTGTCCAACCTATGTCTGTCCTTGCCCCACGCACTGCTTGAGAACATATTTCCATGAGTTAGGATGACACAAAGGTCTTGGTTGCAGCGGTTGTTGCTTGCTCTGCCACGCTACATACTGTAACGCCCTGCAGCGCCCTGGTATGATATAAACTACTACTACTACCATTTTTTAGTCACTGGGCCATTATCTTTATTGCGACTGTTATTGCCACTGTGCATCACACCAACCGGCATCATCAGACACAGCCTACCAAGAGCCTGGGTCTATCCGAGGTTTCTTCTTAAAAGGAAGTATTTTCTTGCCAATGTCACATTAGTTGCTTGCACTATTTGCTTGCTCTATTACAAGAATTGTTGAGATTTTATAAATAGATTGTGGTATAGACCTACTCTACTATCTACTATCTATAAAGTGTCTTGAGATAACTGATTTGATACCATAAATAAAATTGAATGACATGGTCAGTACTGACACCAACCAAACCAGAACTTCATTTAATGAAGAAACATAGAAGCAGATATCAGGTCGAGGTTTCAACAGCAGTTCTACGGATCAACTTAAGCTTTTTTGTTTGGTCACTTGTGACCCGCTCTGACTCAACAGAATGTCTCGAATACTGAGCAGTCACATCACACTCTGTTGCGTGGGACGTCCTAAGCACAGTTGACTGCGGTGTCTTTAAATAGCTGACTGATTACTGGTGGACTTCTATCTACATGACTACCACCCCAAGGCACTGCGCACATGGACATGTCAGAATTTCTGCTAATTGTGTCACTGTCATAACTATAACATTAACTTATAAACATGGACGGATTCACTTTGGCAAAGAAACCGCAGAACGCTTCAGACACCTTGAGTGCTGGAGATGTCCCTCATGACTAATTAGCAAACTTTGGAACTGGCATTGGTAGAAAAATGTGGATCTGCCTCCCTAAAGCAGTACTGTCCTTTTATTAATAATGATGTCATTAATCAAAGGCTAAATAGTAAACCAGTGAGTATTTAAGGACATGCAACAACTACAGTATGATGTTTAATATTTCATGCTTATTTATGAAATGAAAAGCCTTACAAATAAATAACTATTAACTAAATAGATATTTTAGCAGGAACAATTGTCTAGTTTTGGTGTAGACCATGGAATGTATTCTGAATATTTTTTTTTCAAGGAAAATGTTTAATGTCATTGATATGTATTTTATACTCAAGAGGCTTTCCGTGCTTATGGCCCTACAAATATTCTTTTTTGTAGATCAAATATTTTTGTCATACAATTAAATAATACACTGGGACATAAGAATGCATTCCAGGACCAACAAAATAAAAAAATAGGAAAAACGGGGAGGGGTAAGAAAAATCTAACAATATACTTGACAATTTTTGTGTCAATGTTTTTTTACCTTAGACACACCAATAAAATTACACAAAAACGTCACTGTTTGAGTTTATGAAGAAAACATGTTACTAATTTTCACATTATCACAATACCAGTTATTATAGGAGGGAGACAAACATCTTTTTTTCTTTAGAAGCCAGTCCCATTAAGCAATCAGACTGTGTCCAATAACACCAATAACTGTTTAACAGGGCATCCCAGAGGATGATGAAAGACTCCGACACACCACAGTGGAGACTGAATCTCTATTAATACTGACCAAGGGCGCATGATCACCTGACAGCCAGACACACAAACAAGTCACAGCGGTGTCATAGCCGGCCTAAACCCGACCTTAACCCGACCTAAACCCAACCTAAACCCGGCCTTGGTTGGTTTACTTCCCATCTGCAGTGTTTCTTGTTGCATTCCAGCGTGCTGTACCACCCAGCTATATTTGGAGTACAGAGATAACTTCAGGTTCAACCCAGGGTTTTGTGTATCACGACGGGGGGATCACTTGTTACCGAGTTAAGTCGCCGCGGTAACATGTGTTGATCAACCAGTGTAAAAGCACCGCCTGACTAAGTAGTACTCGATTGATAATGGTGTCACCGTAGGTAGAAGATCCAGTAGAGCTCAGTACACAGAGAGAAAGGTGTGCTCATAAAAGTTAAAACATTAAGCGTTAACGTTTGATTGGTCTGTGCAAATATTGCCTCTTTTATGTGAACGCGTTTTGCTGGATGTGGAAACCCTGGGTTGATTGAACTAATTAATAACCGCCGTCGTGACACAACTGAGGCAGAACCACAGTACTTTGGTGATGCCAGGTAAGAAAACAAAACAAAATGAATCCGGGGCATGTTGATCTAGCTTCAAAATACAGGCCTTGGGTCTCTATTTGCAGGTATATTTATTTTCCAACTCTTAGACCAGAACTTTTCACTTAAAGTAGCGGGTGGGCAGATGTATCTACAAAAAAAGCTGGATGTTTGAAGCAAAAATATATACGCTGACTTTCAGGAACACGAGGGAGACTCACCACAGTGCACTAGCAAACATGATGGGATTATATGGCAGAGTGGTGGTGTGAGGGCCGGGCTTTTATGGAGCAGGTTGATGAGGTGAGTGGAAGCAGCTGTGCCTCGTCTGCTGCCACACACATGCCCTGCAGAGAGGAGAGGAGAGAGAACACAACAAAACCAGAACCACAACAGAATCATAACACTTGCCAATGGAAATCTTAGCCATATAGTGAATGCCAACATCATGGTGTTTAGAAGAAAAGTCATGGAATCACTTAAATTACCACAATACATCATCAAGGAACCAGGAATATCCCTACAAACGTTTTCTTGACAATCTAGTGACAAGATGTTGGGATATTCTACTGCATCATTGAAACTTACGACCTGCTAATGGTGCCACATTTATAGTCATGGAATCCCCAAAATCATAAGGACTTATCCTCTGGGCGCAGTGGATGTACCACATTTCATGCAAACCCATCCAATAGTTTTTGAGACATTTAACCCAAATAAAGTCAACCTCATTGTGGCTCCAAAAGTAGGGTTGACCAAAGTCTTTAGGGTCCGGGCCATCCTCAGTATCACAGCTTTTTCTGCCCTTGTCAAAATTAGATTTGCACATATTAAGAAAAATCACAACAACACTTATTGGATAACTCATACACAGGTCTGTCAATAAAATACTTTGTCCTCACACATAGTAGACTAATTAGTAGGTCACTCCTCTGTGGATTCTCAATCTCTGTGACCAGAGAATCCCTACGTTATGAATAATACAACATGTCTAAACAAACTGCTGATGACCCGTCATTATCAAAGAAATGAAAGTAAGGCTGCATCTAGCAAGTTAAATTAACTTTGGTTTAATAGAAGGACAGGAATGGTCGCAGCCATTTGTGGCGAGAGTCTATGACAGCACAGAGACAAGAGAAATGAAAAAAACAAAAATGCCAGTAGACTATTGAGATGTGGGAGGGGGGGTTGAGAAAACAGGTTGAGAACCATTGCTTTGGGGAAGATGAATATTTTTTCAAAAGGTAGAGGAAATGAATATAACAGTTTTTGAACTCAGTCTGGACCAGGATGTTTGTAGTTTTGAATGTCCACTTAGTATTTATTGTATTGCTTTGACTTCTGGGCTTTAGTTTGCAGAGTGTGTTTGCTTTTTTTAGTTTAGTTCTGTCAGGTCCATTAAGTCAAGAACAACGCCGACAATAAAAATGCTTTAAGAAATTGTATTGAATGAATTACAAATTAAACATAGCGGTATTGCTCCGTGGAGACGAGTCCCCTGACCTTTCATGAGCACCATGAAAGAGAATCAGGGGACAGCAGCAGCATTAGGGGACGCTCACACAACACAGCAGCAGTCATTAAAGAACAACCAAAGCAGTTAGAGCAAAACTAAAACAGCTTTAACCCTTGTGTTGTCTTCCCGTCCAAATTGAAAAATCAACACTTTTATAACGCTTTTTCTTCAACGTCTGTCACTTTTTTTGACGTTGCCTACACTACGTAACAACTTCTTAACTTTAGTTTTACAGTTATTTTTGGAATTTATGCTCAATAAAACTCACTTATAGGAAATCATACCTAATGTTTGAGTTAGAAAAGCAGAAATTGGGAATTATTTCGACTAAAATGAAAGGAATGGATGTTGATGGATCATCACAGACTGGAATATGGCAACTTTTACTCAATACTAATTTCAAAAACACTTCAATTACTATCAAATTGAATAAGACGCCCAAAAATGAATGAAAGTAGAGATGTGTACTTGCCAAAGAGCGTTGTGTGGAATCAATCATGCTATTTTGGGTAACTACAATTGGGTCATAATTTAAAAGAACACTGATATAGGAAAACGGGTCAATTTGACCCGAGGACAACATGAGGGTTAAGTAGGAATCTAGCAGCGAGGGGAGTTGACCAGCCGATGAGTTGATGCATATCAGCTGCTGCAGCTCATTTGTTGGCCGATCGTGGTTAGCACCATCTTGACTACTTGGCGTTACAGAGTTGTTGTTGTGTCAGGGCCAAGAATAACGCCTCAGAAGTATGTAGATGTACATGTACATACAGACTACCTGGTTGGAGAACAGTGTAGGAATAGCAATGATGTGTAATGTTTAATCATTGCGCTTCATTTAGTGCCCGATGTGAAGCAGTAATGGCACAGATCCATCCCATGTAAAGTCAGTTTTTTTTGTTTATGTCATGAGAGTTGACAGAAAATAAGGCTGTCTGCTTTTTTCAGTAAAGCTAAAAAAGAATTTTTTTCTCTAAAATGGCAATATACTGTAGTTTCAGTTTAGTTTTGGTGTTTTTGAAGGTTGAAGTTTTTATTTAGTTTCTAAGTGTTCTGAAAATCATTTTCCCTGCTTATGTTTATTTTATTTTAGTTTCCGTTTACTTCAATAGCCCTGGTCTGGACCAAAGGGCTGGATTGACACAGTCATCCAACAAAACTGAGTTTGACTTCTTTTGCAACAACCACTACTACATGCAGTAAGCAGATGTTAAAAAAGGAGCATAGTATGAGAGAAAGCCAGGAGAAAATGGCACAGGGAGAGGGCAACGGAAGTGGTGTTCTTGTGTATTTCAAGTCAGTGCAGTAGAGCTAATGGAAATCAGACTTGGCAGTTTAGCATATAAAAGTAAAAAGATTGTGGAAGGACTGTAATCCCAGAGTGGAAACCCAACCCTTCAATACTTAATACAACTTAAAAACATGGTAACCAGCCTTCACTTCAATTTCATCAGATGAACTCACTGAGCATGAGTGTCACTGCGTGTTTGTGTGTCTGCATTTGTACAGCACATGCACCACTTTTTGTAAGTTTCCTCATTTTCCTGGTGCATTGGGATATTTTTTGTGTGTGTTTTTGTATGCATGTGTGGGTGTGCTTCTCCCTATTTTGCCTCTAAACCCACGTTACCTACAGCGGCCAGACAAGGGTGATTAGACTGGAAAACTGATGACGCTGCCTATAATACAGTAGTAACATATGAGCCTTTCCCCCCAGCCAGTGTTTGACAAGCCAACATGCACGCTTCGATCTCCTGGGTGATAGAGTGCATCAGTGTGTGTATAACCTGCCGCTGTGTAGCAGATCTATGCACCTCTAAGTCTGCCTTGAATATGGAACGTCTGTTGAATATTTCACATCCTACTTCTGACATTCCCCCCTCATCGCATAAATCATTGTTTATGGATCATTTAGTTTGTGTCTGTTCTAAGCGCCTGTGTGTGTGTGTGTGTGTGTGTGTGTGTGTGTGTGTGTGTGTGTGTGTGTGTGAGAGTGTGTGAGAGAGAGAGAGAGATAGAGAGACAAACAGCATTTTGTCAAGGAAGAGCTTTTGTTGTTTACACAATGGAATGAGATCCAGAGAACTCTTGCAAGCAGGCACTACTGCTCAAGGAGAAACAACACACACACACACACACACACACACACACACACACACACAGACACCACAAACACAGTGATATCATTATAACACTTCTGTCTTTTTAGAAACAATGTGTCTTTTTAGGATCAATAAGCTGCCAAGTGTTGCTGCTTCATAGAACTACTCTGAACTCTAAAGCACCTTATCACAGAAAATGCACTGCAGCAAACCCAAGAGCTCATACCTCAAGATTGCTAAGCAATACAAAAACTGGTTGGAAGCCTTATTTAGCGTCTATGTGTGTGTGTGTGTGTGTGTGTGTGTGTGTGTGTGTGTGTGTGTGTGTGTGTGTGTGTGTGTTTCTGCGTGCATGCATGTGTACGTGCGCATGTGTTTATCTCCATGCGGATCACGAGGCCGCTCTGTTTAGTGGGCTGTCAGACATTTGGCCAGGGTCAGAGCCCAAGAGACTGAGAATGGGGGGAGTAGGGAGTGGGGGGTTGTGTGGAGGTAGGAGAGAGGGATAGAGGGGCGAGAGGTCTGGAGGGACACTGGTGAACTGTACAGACAGCCACTGTGAGAGGACTTACAATGGCCTTCGGCAGTGCGAGGAAGACAGACAGAGAGAGGAGAGAGAGAGAGAGAGAGAGAGAGAGAGAGAAGGAGATGCTTTAAAGAAACCCTTACCCTGGGAGCAGAACACTCCTGAATACCAAGGAGAAGTTCCTTATCCACGGTATGTGTTGTCTGTACACACGGCCCCCAGACAAGTCTCCAGGCTCCGATCATGTTGTTGTTAAGGCCTTGCTCTTCACTGTGAAATGCCCTGACCACTACCACTCAACTTCCTAAAACAGCTTTCTATTTCACCCAAACTTTCATTTCATGGAGTTTCTATACCGCCCTGTCCCGTATTTGTCCTCCGAGAAGGAAAAAATAAAAATAAAAATAGGCGTTGGTCAAAGAGACGGAGGGGGAAATGTAGGCAGGACACGAAAAACACAGGTGTCAGGAAGGGGATGGGGGGGGGGAGAGGAGCTTGTGTGTTTGTGCTTTTTTTTTGTCTGGGCCAAACCGTGGCCTATGTAAGCATGAGAAATGGATATTGAAAAACAATACATAAATATTGTCCCCTGTCAGCGAGATTAGAAAAGCAATATCCCATAGCTGGGATGCATGCACTGCTACTGGAGACAGAGAGGAGATTGTATTAGTGGTGGGAGAGGGAATGGAAAAGGTGGGAGATAGGGAAACGGAAAGCAGGTAAATGACTGCAGGTGCCATAGTGTGGAAAACGGGTGGAGAGAAATACAAAGAAAAAGATAAAGAAAGTAGAGAAATAAATAAGCAATAACTGCACGCTTTCAAGGGGAGACACATTAATTTACCTGGAACAACAGGAATGAGGGATCACTTCCTACTTCTCGCTGCTGTTGAATAAAAGAAAATCATCCCACTGTTCCATATCTGTCCAGGAGGCGCGCCCGTGTGAGAGGAAACCACAGAGTCCAGGTGACTTTACCCCGTCCATCAATAAAACATTATCCGCTCAAAACTTCTCGCGGGACACACTGCCAAGTGAGCAAAACAAATGGAAATTCAAATTGCATGAGGGAAACAGCCATGAGGTTCTACCTTGTGTGTGTGTGTGTGTGTGTGTGTGTGAGTGTGTGTGCGAAAGAAGCAAGCATGTTCAAGTTGTTTGCCCGTTGTTTACCGTTTGACATTTCCATTTAATTTCTTGTTGAGCCGTGGCGAAATGACAATCAGTGCAAGAGATTGTATTTGTACCGATGAATAATTTAGGAAAAGGTGGCAGACAGTGGGTGTGTCAGATGTTGCTCCTTTTCCATCAGGGCCTGTGCGCCGTCGCTTGTTTCACAGCAGCCAAAAACAACCGGTTTGGTTGTATTTTTGCATCTGTAGTTGGCTTTTTTGGGCTCAGACTGTTATTTCAATCAGGAGAGACTTCTTTGCAGATAGGCAACAATTTCTTGTACCGAGTCTTTGGGGATTGGACTCCATGGTTGTGATATTTGAATGGGGTAGAGAAGCCAGACATACCCCCCACCCCCAATGGAGCACATAGACACTGGTGATGGCGGAGAAAGAACCCTGGGACGGTCTGCCGGAGAGGGACTCATGTTGCCGTGGTTGATGACGACCAGAGGGGGAAGGGGAGGAGGAGGGTTGCACACTTGCCTGAAAAGACAGCTGACGGCAAGAGAGAAGGCATTTAAAGCAGGATGTCGTGCTGTGAGTGGGTCGGGAATTTTGTGGCCCATTTTGCTTTCTTTACTGAAATGCGAACGCCTCTTAACAGCTGAATAGTTTTAGTAAGAGATAGTGGTGATTGAAGTAATTTAGATGTCTTCCTGAAAGAATTTGCCTGAGATCCATTATTCAGATTTGTCTCCCAATGACTGAGCCTCCAAAGTTTCTACACCTAAAACAGCTTCCTTCATTATTTCCCTTTACCCCTGCGTCAAAGCTGGGATCTGGCTGCAGTGGTATAGCGACCATCCGTTAGCTTTCCCCCCTCCCTGCTCTCTCACGAAAACACATGTTTTTGAGCCTCTGCAGCCTTTACTTAAACTGAGTACTCCAGTTGCAGTGAATGGAAACACTCATGTTTTTTTAATGCCTGGTCGCTGAACCTTCGCCGGCAACAAAAAGTAAACAACATTTAGCTTTCAAATGATTTCTTCCCAGCAGGGAAGCTACAGTGACACAAAGCTTTTCATAACAAGTTTGATAACTGAATCACATTTGTCAACTCTTAACAGATACAGAAAAGGCAGCAGTGCATAACAGGCTGGAGGTATTCTTCTTATGTGAATGCCATGCTTTACAGTTTTCTGTGGAAGAGCTGCTCGGTTCTCTTTGGGGTTAACTTCACGTTGAAGAACTAGCAGTAGGGGTGCTACTAGTCCCCAATTGGGTTAGTATTGGGGTTTTTTGCTCACGGCTTTGGTTTCCGTTTGGTTTGGTTTGCATAAGACTAAGAAGAAAAACACTATTTCCAATGTTCTCTCTGTATTTTTTTCCATCCAAAGGTTTGATAATATGGGTAACCAACAATTATTCATTCCAAAGCAAAAGCGTTACTCTAGTTAGTGACTTGGACTTGTACTCGGACTGCAAATCCGACTCAAGCATTCATGAAATAGGTGATGGAGTACCTGAGTCCTGGACTTTCACTTGGGTCCGACTCCAGTTCCTCTTCTCTGGACTCGTGACTCGACTCAGACTGTAATTGAAGAAATGGTGACTCAGGCTTCTCTTTGATGACTTGGACTTGGACGCGGACTCAAACACTGGGGACTCGAGACTTTACTCAGACTCGACAGTTGGTGATTCAACGACAACACTGACTCACGCCATACGTTTTACAGGAATGTCATGCCAGGGAATTTAAGACAAGGATGGTGGTGATAGAGAGAAGAAAAGCCGAGCTGAAGATCCAGATGGATGTCTTCTTGAAGATTTGGAAGGACCTGTTGGACAGCTGGTTCAGATGAAAGTCAACTTGAATGGGTTGGATGTAGGTTTATCAGATCTGGATCAGATCAATGACAGTAGCAGAAATAGGAACCTTTATTTTTTTCAAATCAAACAATACATGACCGGCTCAAAGAAGATGTGGCAAAACCTGATTGGCTGAAGAAAACCCCCACAAAAAAGCCCAACATTTGCAGTTTCTAGCCTGTTAAATATGACAAATTGTTGCTTTTCTGGTGTTTTGGAATGATAGTCAGTGTTAGTCAGACAAAACAAGCAATTTGACAATGTCACGTTGCCATCTCGAAAATATGCGTTTCTGATTTTGATTTAAGACTAAAAATTATTCAAAATGTTGTTGAATTAAGAAAACGATCATGGTGTTTTTTCAGCCGCGCCAGTGACTCCCAGTGTTTGTTATTAGCGTGAATTCAAATGGATACTACAAATGAGAGTCACATCATGTGGCGTCACATGTAGGTGTGAATCCCAGCTTTTGGTTCTGTAATTCTAATTCTTTAAGTGGGAACAGAGTGTGAAAATTGAATGTGTTGAACACACACTCATGTGCACTAAAATCACACTCATCTTGACTTCTGATGGTTCATTATCCAATCATAGCATCCCCCTTGATCTGACAGGCTCTCTCCTTTCCTTTCATCCCTTCTTCCTTCATGCCGTAAGCATTCAATCTTCCGAATTTCTCTGCTATTTGGACGAAGAACAGTCATTCCCATGCTGTGCGCGTCCTCGGTTTTTCTTTCTGATTTGGTATGCGGTAAGTAGTTTGTCTGTCATCTGATTCTCTCAGTATAGGCAAACTCCCCCCTTTTCTTCCACCATATGTTTCACACCATATCTTTCCAATCCAGCAAACACATGCACACACACAGACACACTCACACACACTAAGAGGAATACATTGCCAAACATACATGAGTAGCTTTCATTGCTGCTGCCCCGCGTCTGACAGGTGCTGATGAAGTCTTTCTTTCCTGCGAGAAATCTAAACCCAGGGTGGTCGCCAGAGTGTGAAGAGAGAAGAGTGGTCTACTGCAGCAGTTGTCATGGTGAGGACTTTTTACTTTGATTGGCTGGAGGCACGGCCGGAGGCATGTGGATGGCCATTGCTGCAAACAGAGTGACAGGAAGCTGACCAACAACACACACACACACACGCACACACACACACACACACGCACACACACACACACACACACACACACACACAGCTCATAGAATTGCACATGTAAAATGAGCACACAAGTTGAAATGTAGCTTTCCAATTCATGCCTCTGCTCAATTATGTCCATGTTAATGGTACGCATTTCTGTTTGCATATTTTATGTGCATTTGGTTCCATAATGTGTGTTTGTGGAGATTAAGCCAACGTGTTAGTGAGATCTTAATTTTGTCATGACCTTTCCTATGTTAAATGAGTTGTACACTGTTCCTTTTAATAATCTCTTCATTTACTTCTCAACACAATGGGAATGTGATTTAGAGCATGTGTCTACATAATTGTCTCTCGGTAAATGTGTGTGTGCAGGTTTGTCTGTGGCTGTGGGTGTAGTGTATGTAGTGGGCACCCATGCATGTGTGTGTGTGCGTGTCTGCGACTGGATGAGTGACTTAGCGCAGAGCTATGACAGCTGAGCATACAGCAGCCCAGTTATGGATTTTAGCTTGAGGGCTGCTTTAGGGTTCCGCAAATCAGTCTGTTCCCCTCATCCTTCTCTTCTTCTCCTCCCCCTCCTCTCATCCCCTTCTCCTCTTCTCTCAGGGACTTTAGTCACTTTTCCAAATCAAAACTCCCGTTTAACTATGCCGACAAATGCTTTTTGATAACTTCTGACACCCTTCAGTCAGTGTTTGCCTGTAAAAGTTCATCAAGGTTGCGTGTGATTGAGCGAGAAAAGTTGACACCATGGAAAGTTTCTCTCCAAAGCTCATGGGTACTGTTGACGCAACCACTTTTTTTGACTAAGACAGCCACAAATCTGAAATGAAATGGGGAAAAAAGGAGAAATGTAAAAATATCAGAACGTCTTTCATTAAATATTCCAAAAAGGAGAATTACAGAAAGGCTTACCTTTAAACTCTGTCAACTGGACAAAAAAAACATTACCAGGTAAGAAGTGCATCAAAAGAACCTGTTTTCAGTGTTTTGTATTTTACATCAGCCTTTGCCTATCAAATGCAACAAGGTGGCAGGACATGACAGGGCAAAACACATCTCCTAAAAAAAACTCTTTTCAATAGGTGTGTTGCTGCCTATCAGAAGAGACGGTTATTGAAAATAAAAATGCACATATTCAGCCTCAGAGCTTTGGGGAGCTCTTGCTGCTTCCATCCATGGAGTGTGAGGAAGGAACTAAAAAGGTAAACACATGTCACTCAGTTTTGGCAAGCTTCCGCGGTGACTGGTGCAGGCCAGTGAGTCGACACGACTATTTGTTTTCTCGTGGTGCCTCTCCTTTTGTATCTCCCTGAGCTGTCTCCCTCTGTGAGCATGCATATGTGTGATTTTTGTAATTTTGCTGCTTTTATATATGTGCCATTGTGTTTGTATGGATATAACCATTACATCTGAAGTGCAGTCAGTTCCCTGATGTACTGTTACATACTGTGCTTGAATAAGCTTGAGACCACCTAAACAATTGTAACACAAAGAATGCAAGGGTAAAATGTCCTACTGATGACAATGTACGATGTAGATTAGCCACTTCCCACCTTTTAATATACTTTAATGTACATATAAAGCAATTTATGTATACATAATTCAATAGTTGGTTATTTGTCTTTGCACCACAGTTCAAAATGCACTGCATCCAAAACTGCCACTGTTTTTCTTGACAAATGGTAATGGGGCGAAGGATGAAATTCCCTTTGAGTCTTGACAGACTAACAGGTTGGAATGACAATACCTCTGACGCAAGCTGTCACTCAGATGACCAGACATGTAGCGACAGTCCCAGAAGAAAAGCATTAAGTCTTCAACTTTCTTCCACTTTTGAAAAGTATTATGTGCACAGTGGATGAGATTGGTGGTACAGTAGAAAAGCAAGATGGCTAAAATGTTCTGATAGTAATAGTGGGACCTTTCTGTTAGATTTTTGTATTTTGTTTTTTTGTAGAAGTATGATTCTCCACTAATCTTCTTCCCCAATGTTTGCTTCTGGTGACCCATGAAATCCAGCTTTTGTAACATGTGCAGGACAATAACCCACTGGAAATATACTCAACCTGAACTCCTCTCTGTCTGTCAATTTCTTATGCAAGTGTGAATGATGTAAAGTGATATACAGAGATGCAATAGTTGGAACAACCTTAGTACGTCTTGTTGGCTACGGCTAAACATTTTTAAATTACGATGATCCTGATGTGGCGCCAACATTCACCAAATGCATTTTCATTTGCGTAAATTTAACCAAACAGGAAATCCTTAGGTCGCGCAATGTGATATTTCTCTAATAAAAAAAGAAAGCAAAAACAGTCAACATGTGATTAGCATATGTTCAATGTGACTGTGTTGTCTGATACTCTTATTGGTATTATGTTGAACCCAAAATCAATTAAGCTAATGCAAACTAATTGTTCATGAAATTGTTCTTAGAAGAAATGTTAAGCAATTATGGACCTGAAAATGAGCACGATGTGAGCACTTATGCATTAGCACTTCACTTAATGCAAAACAATCATCTTGTAGCAACAATGTAGCAAAAGATCATAATGTTATCTTATAAGAAATGGGTTGCATGGGGAAAGCTTGGTTTGTTACAACAGAATCATCTGATAATCCATCATTGGAAATTGTTTGAAAAAAGGCAGCCAGGTTTCTACTAGTACATGTATACATGCTTTAATATAAAAAAAAAACACTTAATTTTTCACATACTGCCCATGGCTGCTGTGTTCACCTTCCGTCTTCCGCCAGTCTCTTTAAGCCCCTCTCGCAAAAAAGCCCAGTCTGCTCTGATTGGACAGCGTTTCCAGGCTTACGCTTTTTTGATCTGCTCTTGCTGTCTCTGCATATGTGTTGCCAACTTGGTGTCTTGGTATCAGACCCTCTAAGCGACTTTCTTAACCCTTGTGTGGTGTATATATCATTGGAAATTGAGCTAAAGTTAAGCATCTGGTATGTTACGGTCTCCAAACTTATTTTTACTAGTAGTACTGTAGTACAACTAGAAGGAGACAAGTTATAATTGAGCTAAGTTTGGAGACACTACCTTATTTAATCAGTAGATTAATACCTATTTTTGTGTTGGTGTTGTAGTCTATAGACGGTCGCTAAGCACCGCGGCTGCTACTAGAGACAAATGTTATTTCTCCAGGTTGGTTTTGATGAAAATGACTTTTCTAGCTCGTTGTTAACCTTACTACATTAGGAAAGTTGTGTCATTTGGGATTTAATTTGATTTTGCTATTGAGTAATTGATCCCGGACGTTTGAACCTAAAGCTTTTCTAAACCAAAAACGGGACACGCTCACAGGAATATGACCCGGAATTATGGACAAATTAACATCTGCAACCAAGATTGAACTGATTCCCAGATGGGAGCATGTAGCAATGTATGCTATGTGGTATGCAGTAGCTGGCTGGAGCAGATGACCATGCTATTTATTTGAACCTGGGTCATGGCAGGTCAAATCATTCCGGGTCAAGAGCAGAAAACAAATCTGCAACATGTGTCTCACAAGTATTTAATTTAATTACTTTTACGTACTTTTAATTTACTTTTATTATTTGAAACTTTAACATCAACACCCAACATTGTAACCGTAAAGATAAGAAGAAACTATGAAAAAAATAAAAAAATAAAGATAGCAATAATGTCAGTGAAACAGTCTGTGCTGTGGATTAATGAGCGATTCTCATCTGTTATCCATAACGGATTTTACACTTCATAAATACCGTGTTCTCCATAGAATCCCTACTGCGTTCTAAAGGCAGCAGGTACTGTGTATGTGTACCATGGGTACCATGATTAACAAAACTAACACCAGACTGTTCAAAATATCAACACACACAGTCACAATTCTGTATTCCTTCTTCTAAAAAAAAAAAAACTGTTATTCCGACAATGTATTCCAGGCAACAGTTCATGAATTACATTTGTTTGTTACTTGTAATTGCAGTGTGATGTGATACAGCAGCAATTATAACACTAATTAAATAAAAGTACATTATAATGAAATTAAGTAGTGGTGAATTGAGGTTTATCTTTTGAGAAAGGAAAATAACTCAATAGAAAGTCATAAAAATAGATTATAATTCAATATATCATTTTATGGCGGTAACCAATATTTACATTGAAATGGAGATATTTGAGCATATCAGTCAGTTAGGAAAATAATGTATTTTGACTAAGCAATTGGATTTAGTCAGTTAATGGAAACTCAGTTGAAGTTGTATATTCTGCAATGAAAATAAGAACAGGGAAATAGAATTATTCCAGCGCAAAAGTGTGAATTTACCAAAGTCCCGTGTGAACAGGGCTTGGCACTAGAATTCTCTGGGGACTAGGGGTATGGAAATTAATTAATGTATCCGTGCATCACATCGATACAATAAAAAATGGGAGTTCATATACAGTCTATGACTGCTTGAATTTGTTGATGATAACCATGTGTAGCAATATATAATAATATTGAGGAGGTGACACAGGTGATGCATTGTGATGTCTCTTTTGTACAGTGTGTAACTACTAAATGTCTTTTTATTTAATGTACAGAGAGTAAACACCTACCGAAGATGTATGTTAGTATACTTGGTCAATATATCTGATTCTGATATTGAATCGATTCAAATCATTGACAGGATCATCAAATCGTGAGACCAGGGAAGATTTACACCCCTACTAGTAATTTGTAAAAATTGCGGAGGTTGATTTTGATCTTAATCCGGCGCGAAGCTGCCATGTCCGTTCTACTGTTTGTCAAGTAAAAATTCCACAATTTACCTTCCACACGGAGATCGTGTGATGTTAGTCCCGGTCGAATTGGAATCTCTGTGATTTGGGGTTCTATTGGCTGCGTTGGCAATTAAAATGAATGTTTTTAACATTATACATCATGTGTGGTTTCTGAATCACACACCGGGTGTCAGTTTCTGTGTCATTACACCGTGCACTTAGAGTACAAGCAATAAAGCCTAACAGCATATTTCCACATAAAAGCACTTTGACTTGTTTTCTTTTGATTCAATGCCTTCTTTAAGGGTGTTTTCAAATCTCATATTTTAGGAAACATTCAGTATTTACAAAGAAATGTTCTTTCAAGAAGACCTAACTTTTAATGCACTCCTACATCAATTCAGCTGTTATCCTAATAAATGTATATTTTATCATGTGTGCATAACTGTTGCATCTCTGCCACTAGTCTCTCCTGATTGAAATGTATCTCAGTGTAAATCATTTTAGGAAGACCACACTCTTAATCAATGCTCTACCTAACTCCAATCAGCTGTTGTTCACCTTCCTGCTAAACCAATCAGAATCATTACAAAAATGGCAAGGGCCAATCACAGAGTCACAACCCTGCTTCAAAATTTCTGTTTTTCCTTTTGCTATTCAGCTGTCGTTGCAGGCAAAGAGTGCAACCCCCAACTCCCCCTTCCACCTCCAGTCAATAAACTTTATTTGCATATCTGCAAACATGTCTCGCCTTAATTGAAATATCTGCAATTCAAAGTTTTAACACAACACTGTGTTAATGAGTCTGGGTTAAAAGTACAGACATGAATGATGTTATATTTTTCTTTGGCAAATGCAGCTATGAAGGGGTTAAATGCAGCATCAATATGGAGCCTGAGGCAGAAAGTCCCAACCCCTCTCAACCCATCAACCCATCTCTGATGGCTTCATGCTCTCTATCTCTCTGGTTGCTGTTCAGAAATGTGATAACCCCCAAAAATAGATTTCTGTTCATGCTAATGGTTTAGCTAATGCAGACAGTGTGTGTCAATGTGCATGCATTGTGTGCCTGTATAACCTGATTCTTGGTATATTTTTGGATGTTTCTTCAATCAAACACATGATGACACAGGAATTCAAGTTCCAATTTGTTGTGACTCTTTTCTATGTGCAATTATTTTTTGGGATCCAAATGTGTGTATATGTTCTGTAAAAACACAACTTATGAGTGTACACGAGCCAGTCGCCTGCTGTCTGGGTTTTTGTCGCCACATCGCCACACCAATCAATGCTACGCCTCCCATGAGCCTGCATCCAGTCAAGCTGTCACCAGGGGGCCGGTGGGATTTGGGCTTCTGAAGGACATCTTCATAATGGAGCCATACTTAGACCCTCAAGGGCAAAAGCCAACCATTCTTAAGCCAATAGCAGTTAATCAGGAAGTATACTGATCGATTGGTGGGTTGGGATGGTGATGCTGGGAATGCACATGCTTGTCAGTTTCAAATATATCTCCTCTTCTGACTAGACAGCAAACAAGGCCACACACACACACACAGAAACACACCCTTCAGACTTAACACACCATGCCATCACACGTGCACCCACAGGTGAAAGTTGTATTGTGCCTTCCTGTGCACACCTACCTGCTTGCTTGAGTCTTAAGAGGGATTCTCTAATGAGGGAGCGGTGCAGGCGCTCATGAAATCATTTACATTTCAAATGCATGAGGTGATTATGCCAGTGAATTAGCCCAGTGACTTATTGTGGAATAATTTAGCTCAGTCAGGCAGAATGGAGACAGCTAATGTCTACGGAGACCTCGCAGCAGACTTGGGGTAGGGTGGGGCTCAGTGGGTTCACGCTAGTGGGAAGTGAAAAATGGAAGCTGGAAAAGAGGAAGTGATGGAAAAGGAAGGAACAACAGAGATGGTTATATACCACACAAAGACATGGACAGATAAAGAAAGGAAAAGCCCCGAGAAAGTGAGGTATAAAGGGGGAAGTGAGGATGGATAGGAGAGCGAGAGAGGATGGAAGAGGGAAGAGATGAACAGAAGTAGAGGAGAAAATCAATGGAGGGGAGGAATGGAGGTGGTAATTGCCTGACAGACATGGATGGATAGTAGAGGGGAAGAGTGCGAGCATGCAGGTGCAGAAAAGAAGCAGGAAGGGAGAAAAAAGGGGAGACAGAAGAGAAAAACAGCAGAGACATGGGATTAAAATTGTTTGTTTTCTTTTCTTAGACAGTTATCTGCAGAGACGGTAGTGAAAAGGGAGGCAGAAATATAGAGGAATAATGTAGCAGAAAGGCAGAATGACATCAAAACAAGATGAGGAGTGTGCAGCCATCACAGTATCCCTAGCTAGTCTGGCTCAACTTTATGTAGATTGCTAGGATAAAGACTTACATCAGATGTATCTCTTCCACGCCAGATATATCCTTACCCTTCCGCTATCTAATTTGTAAGGGCAACGTTGCTGCATCCGGGGCTTGGCCACCCAGGACAGTTGCGATTGGTTTAAAGAAATAACAACATGCCAGAGCCTTTTTCCCACATCATAGAATAGATAAGTTTTGTAGTCCCTATGTTCCATCAGCCCTATGTTCTCTCAATCCTAGGTTCCATCAGCCCTACGTTCTCTCGATCCTAGGTTCCTTCAGCACTATGTTTCCTCAGCCCTATGTTCCCTCAACCCTATGTTCCTCAGCCCTATGTTCCTCAGCCCTGTGCTGCATCAGCCCTATGTTCCTCAACCCTTTGTTTTCTCAACCCTATGTTCTCTCAACCCTATGCTCCCTTAGCTCTATGTTTCTCAGCCCTATGTTCCCTCAGCCCTATGTTTTCTCAACCCTATGTCCCCTTAGCCCTATGTTTCTCAGCCCTATGTTCTCTCAACCCTATGCTCCCTCAGCCCCATGTTCCTAAGCCCATGTTCCTCAACCCTATGTTTTCTCAACCCTATGTCCCCTCAGCCCTATGTTCCTCAGCCCTATGTTCCTCAGGCCTATATTCCTCAGGCCTATGTTCCTCAGCCTATGTTCCTCAGCCTATGTTCCTCAGCGCTATGTTTCCTCAACCCTATGTTCCTTAAGCCCTAACCATGACCCCTAAACCAAGATGATTAGTATTACAACCACAATGAATACAAGGTAATACATCCACAACATAAAATATTATATTGAATACTACAAAAGTTTTTAACTTTTCGAACAGGCTTCAGCTTAAGGCGACAGCTGATCTGTCTGAAAACTGCTGATGCCGGAAAACAAGGTTAGTGATAGCTCTGAGTCAACCCAAATAAACAGTGAAGTAGGGGTGTAAGTATCTAATTATATATTTTCTCATTACTGTAACAACATTGCATTCTTTGGCCACCAGGGTGGGGTTGTACTTGTGTAAAAGAGTGGAAAGTGGAAATAAAGGAGACTGGGACGACAGGTGATAGTGGGACAGCCTGAATGACAGACTGACGAATCAGCGTGTCCTGATTTAACTGTGACGTGTCCCCTAAGTTGTGCTATTGTTATGTCCACATCTTTAACTGTTTACAAAATGAACGGTAGACTGAGGGTCAACGTCGTTGGATGCTACACCGACTGACAAAGGAAGAGGAGTGGGCTACACTGAATTAAGGTAGGCCCTATCTCCACCTTTTAGTTGGCGGGCTACGCATTCAGTTCCTAGTACCATACAGTATGTGCAGGCACAACCAAGCTCTGTTGTAAAAACCGATTCAACATGAGAGTGAGCAACACTTTGAGCATTTTAAAAATCTGTGTGTGAGTACGAGTCAAGAGTCAACTACATAACCCCACACACGGTATGGTATGTTCAGCTGTCAAGGCATTTATTTGCGATTAATCATCTGATTGATGTGGCAAACATGTTTCTGCTTACAATCAAATAATGGATCAATCTGGTACAGGAGAGGTATCATTTAGAAACACCAGAGAAGCCATAAATTAGCTCTGATTGCCCAACACATGATTAATGTTCCAGTGTACATTACCCCAATGTGATTCATCAGTGTTTTATACGTAATTGATGTATATCGAGGGGGATAAATTAGATGGGTGCAGCACGCGATGAAACACAGTGGTTGTGTATATCGGGTTATTTTTTGAAGAGTGTGTCTTTTATAGCAATATCATCTTTGCAAGTGATCTCTTTAAGAGTTCAGAGTTGTTATGTTTGTGGTTTATGCACTTGATTGTTATTTCCATATGTTTAGCTAGGTTCTAGAAACATAAAAACCTAAAGTTTATACATTTGAGAAACTTTTGTTAAATACCCCAATTACTGTTGGGTCATTGTTAGTTCAGTATGAAGAACATTCCATACCTGTCAAAGAAATGTTTTCCATCAGTTCCCATCAGCTCGCACGTTACAATTGCACACAGCTTTTCAGTACATGAATAACCAAGGTTATACTGCAAATCAATTTCTATTAAAACCCTGTGGACAAAGGAGACAGATGCTGCTATAAATGTGTACTTTGTGGCTGGGTTGGCTCGGTTGGTGGAGCAGGCGCACACGTGTGGGGGTTTGCTCCTGGACGCAGCGACCCCGGGTTGGACTCCAACCTGCGTCCCTTTGCTGCATGTCATTCCCCCTCTCTCTCCCCTTTCATGTCTTCATCTGTCCTGTGGGAATAAAAGCCTAAAAATGCCCCAAAAGTAATCTGTTCATACTGTGATGCTGTCTAAAACAGACCTGCCACCTTTTAGATAGATAGATAGATAGATAGATAGATAGATAGATAGATATTTATTGATCCAAAAAAATGGGGAATTATGTTACAGCAGCTAAATCAGTCACACAGCACAGAATATAAATACAAATTAAATACTAGAGTACAATGTACATGCATACAATTATACCACTACTGTGGTGAGTCCATACTCTCTACATCTACTCTATACTATTGTGGTGAGTCTATACTCTCTACTCTATACTAGTGTGGCGAGTCTATACTCTCTACTCTATACTAGTGTGGCGAGTCTATACTCTCTACTCTATACTATTGTGGTGAGTCTATTCTCTCTACTCTATACTAGTGTGGCGAGTCTATACTCTCTACTCTATACTAGTGTGGCGAGTCTATACTCTCTACTCTATACTAGTGTGGCGAGTCTATACTCTCTACTCTATACTAGTGTGGCGAGTCTTTACTCTCTACTCTATACTAGTGTGGTGAGTCTATACTCTCTACTCTATTCTATTGTGGTGAGTCTTATCCAGCACCCAGTGACGACATGTTAAAACGTTTCATTGCCTGTGGTAGGAATGATTTTGACATGTTTATGACTGTAATATGTTATTTATTGTCTTTTAAAAGCTCAGCTTAGAGATGTAGCAGTTCATGAGGCAACATATGCTTGTGCCAAAGAAGACTATATGATAGACAACCTTTCTTCTTTTGTTTTGAATGTCAGAAAACGGTTCTCTACATATAACCAAATCTGGCAGGTTTATCTTGTATCTGTCAAAAGAAGATATTGTTTTAACGAGCACGATAAAGGGTTACACTTTACTTGAAGGTATCTACATAAGAGTGACATGGCAGTGTCCCGAACGTGTCAAAAACATGATAAACAAGTTATAAACGTTTATGACATGACGCTTCTTTTAGTAAGTGTCGGTTTTATCATGACAAGTTATGGTTAGGGTTAGGGTTCATGTTTCATGAGAGTGACATGTCATTCTTTTGTAGATACCTTCAATCAACCCCAATGAAGCTCAAGCTGTCCTCCAGAAAGAAAGAAAGTTAGTGGGTTGGGTTTTCATCGCTCTTCAATCATAAATATACATAACTTGTCCTGAGCCAGCAAATACCTTGTCCTGCCCTCATCCCTCTCACTTGGTCATGCCCTAACACTTGTTTTGGATTTTGATGTGGTGTCTTTCTTGAAACAGCAGTTTGAGCCAGAGGCTATGCGTCTTTGAGTTTTGTCTGCTGTCTAGTTCGATACGCTATGACATCTGTTTTATGGTTGTCAGCCGTCGACGTCCCTACACATAGCTGAAAAGACAGTTTTATGAAACAAGAGAAACTAGGCATCAGCAAGGTCAGTGTGTCCCCTGATCATCAGACTATGTGAAGTTTTTATTTTTTTCATTTATTTTTTAGCCTAAAGTGATTGAATGCAGCAGCTTGTCAAAAAAAAAAAGGTTTGCTCCAATTTTGCAATAAGGGAAAATATTTTTTTCAAAAAACTACTTTTAATGGCGTTTGTACTACCACGTGGTAAAGGCAGATGTATACAGAAGCCTTGAAAGGAGAGCTGACAAAAAAATAAAAATAAATCCAGGCAACGTTGGCCAAAACCTAAGTATCGTAATTCCTCAAATAAAAGCCGGGGCCTTTATTTACCTGAACTGTAGAAGGTACCAGGCTTTTATTTGAAGCAGGCTTCTATTAGAGGCAGGCCTTTAATTCTAATTCCGTCTGTTTGATAAGTATAATTTTTTTAAATAAACCGTTTGAAATTAAAAGCCATAGCGTTCCAGTGGACAGAAATCCTTGGGAGATCATTTTTTAAGAAACATCTGCAAACGATCACCATACACAGCCAGAAGGGCAAAAGGGCAATTGGGGTCAGAAATAATCAAACCCCACGGCTGTGTCAGTTTGAACCCTGTAAATATGCGGGGTATTTATTTCTAATACAGGTACTACAGTATTGCTGGTAGATAAGAGCATACAGTAGTTACACCAGTATCTAATTAAAGTCAAAGACGGTAGGCCTAACTCTTTCCCATCGTCCTCATAAATCCACCGGTTTGCTCAAACGCAGTGGTAGTAGAAATATTTAGATCCTTTACTTAAGTAAAAGTACTAATACCACACTCTAAAAATACCCTACAAGTAAAAGTTTTGCATTGAAAGTGTCACTTGAGTAAAAGTATGTACCTATCATCAGGAAAATGTACTTAGTGTTAAAAGTAAAAGTACTGTTCTGTCTATCAACTAAGCGTTTAATCGGCAAAGAATGTATAGTTGTTATATAGGTATGCAGTACATTATTACATGTCGTGTTTTGCAGTTACAATGTAGCAACTACGTGTGTTTTGTGTGCAAAAATCTTAATTTGTAATAAACTAGTAATTAAAGCTGTCAGATCAATATAGTGGAGTAATGTTTCTTTCTGAACTAGTAGTAGAAAGTGGCATGAAAAGAAAAGCCAAGTAAAGTAAAAGTACCTCAAATTTGTACAGTAGTTAATAGTTACATTTCACCAGTTTTAATAGTTGTCCATGTTATAAACACAAACACAGGTAGATGTAGAAGTATGAATCCAATTCCTCTTCACACTTCTAGTGTCACGACATTGTGAAGTCTAGCTGCGTCTCTCAACTGCTCTGTGACTATTTAAGACAGTGTGGCTGTAGGTGTTAATGGATGTGAATGGGTTTGAATATGAGCTGCACACTTGTGCAGTTCGTGTGAGTTTGGAACCGTGTGTTACTGAGTCACTGAACAAGAAGGCGTATCTTCACTCAACTTCCCACAGATAACTACAGTCTAAAAAAAAAGAGGCAAAAATGTAATTTGAACTCCTTTTTTCCATGAAATCTTGCTCACTGATCACAAATGTGATAAGTACTAATGGAGGATCATTATCGCTATTTTCAATCTCTTTGGAATTGAGACACAGGAGGAGTGACAGCTAATTGCAGGGCACCACATCTGAGTATCTGCAATAAAAGGGAGCTTCAGTACATGCTCTTATTAGAGACTTGGCATTTTCAAAGCAGCGGGTAGCCGTGGTTATGTGCTGCTGTTATGTTATATCACCCCAGGTTTCAGCATCCCTTCTTCTCTAAGATAGGCAGTGAGGCTTAGGCATGGAAATGAGGGTTGGGCTATGTTGCAAAATGTCTGAAGTCGCCCCATTCTTACTCTATTTGTGTGTCTCTGGATATGTCAGAGCTGCCCTACAAGTTCTCCTCATTCCTCTTTTTTTCCCATCCCTCCTCCCCACACCTCAATTTTCCTGTCTTCTTCACCCCGGTGCCATTCTTGTCCCACTCACACCTTCCACTAATTATGTGCCCCTCAATTAAAACTACTAAAAAGGGGGGAAATAAAAAAAAGAAACAGATAAAATTGCCCGCCTGACTCCAAATACCACAGTGCCACCAAGTGGTGCATAATATCATGACAGTCTTTGTAACAGCATACTGTACAGTAGAAACTGATTCTATATGCTCACACATTGCCAGAGTGATGATGGATCTATGGAGTTAGAAGATGAAGGTTAACTCTGAGTGAAACCAGCGCATGTGAAACAGACTCCTCTGACGAAAGAGGGCGAAAGACCGAGAGGTGGGGCGGGGTCGGATCGATGCGACTGAGGAATAAAGAAAAATGAAGGCAACAAAAGACAATAGAATGATAAAGAAATTCCAACTCAACTTTCAATCACTTTGTGTTTCACTTTGTGTCTTTTTCTTCGGCGACGGTGAGTCTGGTGAAAGGTAACCATGCCTCTGCTTCAAAAACACAAAACCACAAGGCTAGGTGAAAAAACAACACACACACACATGCGCACATTCACTCACACACCACACACACGCACACAGTGTAAGATAATTGCTAAGATAAGATAAAGTGAGATAATTTGGTCGACTCAAGTGATTCTTTATCACGCAGCTCAACATTACAGTTTTGACATTCCCTCACTCTTCTTTGTTGCAATCCATCACTCGCTGCCTCAAAGTGAGATATCATCATGAAAGCCAGCTGTAGCAAAGCTTCCTCCCTCAAAGTCAAATACAGTTTTTTTTCCATTTCGGATCAGAATCAGGGAAATGATAGGAGCTGTTCATGCTAAACAACCGTTGCATTTAAATCATTTCCTTCTGAACTCTACCATCTTTTGTTCTCCTTGTATCTAACAAAACCCTTTGAATTCAATTGGGTTTAAATGTAACCTGAAGATATGCTACTTCCTGGATTCTCTACATGAAGACAAACAAGAAAGCGACAAAACAAAGAAAGACAGGAGTGAGGAAACTGCATGGAAGTGATGTTTGGAAGCCATGGCAATCACCTATCCAAAGATTCCCAACTCCTCTTAAACTCTCTTAAATTTCCAACATGTAGTATATCAACCATCCTCCTCTCAGTGTGGCCTAAAGCTGCATACTAAACTCATTCCTCCTTACCACTTACCCCATTGCACTGTATGAAATGCCTCCAACATACTGCAAAGGTTACCACGTGGTAACGGCTGATGACTATTTCTTCAAACAATTCATTATTATGATCACCACTTGCTTGAAGCAGTGTGTTGTCTGTTTTTTTTTTTTAGATTCAGTTGTACTTCTGTAACTCATTCGCCTATTAACATATCACAGGAAGTCCAAAATAAACACACTTCTGAATTACCTTCCACATGTAACAATTGGAACAAAAAAAAAAGCCTTGGTGTTGCTCTCTTAAAGGGGATTTACACATTGTTAAAAGAAAGCCAATTAGAGCCTCTGTGGGCAGTTTGTGTCAGAATAAGTGGTGGGGACATTAATACACTTACTGTTTACAATCAAGACTTAAGTCCCTGCTTATGAAACGTTAAACTGCATTTAACTCTACTGTATAAATCAAACAATAACTTTGTGCATCATGTTTTTGTTTGAGAGGCAGGTAAGACACGCCTGGCTCATGCCATGCTAATGTGCTAACATTTGCTAGATAGCTGAGAGCTTAGCTATCCTTATTAGAAATGTATGAGGTGCAGGTCATAGAGTGCAGATCATATGACATTTACTTGATCTCATTAACCATATGTTCAAAAAGCTACAAAACCTAAAGTACAAATATTTGTAAGTATTAAAAGTTTTTTCATGCTGTGTGCACCACATTGACAATAATGCTGCTGGCTGCTTATGGAGGAGGTCCGGGTTGATGAGTTCGCTTCCTGGGGAAAAGTGTGACCTTTTTTAACCTAACTAGTTGTTTTGCCTAAACTTAACTTAATTCAACTTTTGTCACCTCAACTCAATCGTGATGTCCGCCGAAACGAGCCGCAGCTCGAGGTGATCTGTACCTGGCTCAAAGTCCCCTATTCTCAGGTAACTGAACCACCAACCACCACTGATACAACGGAGCACCATGCGCAGCACCACGCTGCTCAACACATCGAACTGCTGCTGATACGACTGAACTGCGACGGGGGTCTGTAGCCGAGTCAAGAAGCTCTGTAACAGCTTCCAATTTCAGGACCATGTCGTATCCCATAACTTATTTGGAGTTTAAAAAAAAATTCTGAAACAAAATTTTACTTCACAATCTATTACCAAAATGTCGTGTCTTGTCTTCATCTCTGTTATCTCAATTTCAAACAATTGAGATAACGTGTGTTTAGGAAATGCAATCAATCTCTATAGAACACAAATAAAAATGGAAGGGTGATTAGTTTTTTTGTCGTAAGGTTAAAAATCCACTATGGAAACACAAGTGGTCCTATCCAGAATAATGTTCTGAACTGAGTCAGGAATACATGTTAATTACAGAAAATAAGAAAATAAGGCCCTTGATTTTTAAATAGAAAAAAATTGTATACTTGTGCCATTTTTCTTCTTTTTGAATTTGAAATGGGTCAATTTGACCCGAATACCATACAAGGGTTGAAGTATCTGGCAATTGCCGCTTGGTGTCATAACGCTTGTAACCAGCCACTGTAGCCACGTCCAGACCAGCTGGCGTTCTCCTAGTTTTGTGCGCTATCTTACATTTTGGTGTGTTTACATTTCCATACAACAATAAGCTAACCTGTTCCGAGAATGCGTTGACACTGGCCCAGAGATTTATTTGCATGTGTAACCGGTGGGTTAAATGTAGTCACGTGAGACGTCAGGTGAGGCACACGGAAATAAAATGCTCTCCCTTTCCGCTGCTGCGTTCGCTGCCTGGCGGGCTGTGTGGTCGAGACGAGCGTTCGGCGTGGTGTGCGGGTTCGCTGGATGGTACAGCCAAGGTACGTTGTTGTCGGGCATGTTGTATGACATATACCAACTCTGTCTCTTTCCGTCCATACAGCCAAGTCAAGTCACAGAGACGCTTCTGTTTTGTCTAGTCCAGACTGTTATGATTACTTACCTACTCAAGTGTTCCATTTTTTAGATTACTCATACTGGAATCTGTTTTATTGTTAATGATTGTGTTATATATTTGTATGGAGGAAAGTTTGCCCTGGGGATAGTGTGCATTTGTGTTATTGACTCTTAATCAGGCCAGAGTGTTTTTAGAAACATAGTAGTTGCTTAATGTATTGGTTTAGAGGTGGTGACGTATACCTAGCTCATTTTATTAGTACATTGCATGGTTTTAGTGTGTTTTAATATTTCCATATAATGTTTTATTCGCAGTTCCAATCGTGTTATACAATCCACCTATGAGGACCTTTGCAACCATTTTAAATAGTTTGTTCCAATTTCTTAAGCAGTTTTCACTATAACGAACGTCACTCCTCCTGTGTCTTGGTTATTTGGTTGTTTTGTTTGGTTTATTGCATTGGTTCTGTTTCCAACTTATTGTTCTTTCATACTTATGTTTAGGCAAATATTGTTTTTTTTCAGTTTGTAATAAATCATTTTTAGCAGCTCAAGCCAACCTCTTCTCAGATTTTTTCTGTGGGCTTGCCTGTGTAGTGGGAGTCCCCCGGATTGGTAACAACTGAAATCATATTTTAAGCTCTTTGGGTGACAGTCCAAAGGTGGCGTTGTCAGTTGTTAAATTGCTAAAGTATGTCTGGTTGCACATACATAATCAATAAAAACAGAAACAGCTGTAAATTGTTGAATACATTTGCAAACTAAATCTTTGCCATGGTTCAGTAATCCTTAGTAGTACTGACTTCCAAAATTCCATGTTAAAACTCAGGGGGAAGTTCCTTGCTGCCATAGTCTGAAAGCAAAAGCAATCAACAAATGGGAGGGGGGGGGGTCTGGTACTCTGCATGATGCATCATTACTGCATCATTACCACGAGTACAGAAAGACAGAAGAAAGCCATTAGAGCTAACGGAGACAGGACGGAAGCCATACAGAGTGACAGAGGAGGGGATTACTGTGTGTCCTGCCATCTCTTCTGATGTTAGTTTAGACCTCATCAACCCGAGAGTGAAAAACTACAGCAGCTTCCCTCTCACTTGGTCTTACCTTTCTCTGTTTGTTGTTTTTTGTCACCTTGATCTGAGTGTGTCTCTCCATCCGTTCCCTCACAGAAATCCCAATGCCTGCAGACTGGTCGGACAATGTGAGTGAGCGTGATTGTTCTAAACTGGAAAAGGGAGAACACTTCCACTGATGAGGGGCAGGGGAAGGGTACCTCCCTCTGAGAAGGAAAGCACTTGGTGTGGTGGCTTCCGGATGGCAGAACTGGGATACACACACACACACACACACACACACACACACACACACACACACCACACACACACACACACACCACACACACACACACACACTTCTCTCTGACTCTCTCTCATTCCTCTCTCTCCAATCTTTCCTTTTTTTCCTCCCTCCTCCGTCTGTTTGTTGTGCTCCACCTCCCTAGGCTCTTTGAGTGCATTAATCAGTCAAGCCACAGCGCCACAGCTATTACTCATCTGGTCAGAATAAGAGAGGCAGAGAGAGAGATAGAAAAAGAGAGAGAGAGAGAGAGAGAGAGAGAGAGAGAGAGAGAGAGCATAACAGAACCAGCAAGAACAACGAGAGAGGCCAAGAACGGGAGAGAGAAGAGAGGGCGAGCTGGGGGAAAGGAAAGAAAATGGAGAAGTGCAGAGAGGTACCTGCTCTGTATTCATTCATCTTCTGATATCTCTCCTTACCTCAAGGCTTTTCATCTCTCTAACCATCCATCCATTCATCCATCCATCCTCTCATTCAGCCAGCAACCAGCCATGCATCCATTCATTCCCCTATTTATAGATGCCACTGACTCCCCACCCTCACACCTAATCATGCATCCATCTTTCCATCCATCTTTCCATTTACCTTTTCACCTCGCTCCCCATCTTCTATCCATCTCTCCATCTCTCCGTCTACACCTGTCTCTTTCTTAAATTTTTTCCTCATTTATCCGTATCGCGTGTTCGCTCCAGAAAAACAGAAAGAAAATAGTAGGGTGAAAAAGTGCTAGTAGAGGAGCTGTTTTGCTGCTCAGCAAACTCAAAGAAAAAGAATAGTTCACAGTCTTTTTCTTTTTGCTCTCTGACAATGATAACGATAAAAATACAAGTAAAAATCTAACTCTAACACCAACCATCTCTATGATAGTGGCGAACAGTATCGACCCCTTTAAGAGCGATTCGATAAACAATAGAAACACTGACGGCCAATCAAAGGTACAGCAGCAATATAAGCTAAATGCTAACATCAGCATGTTGGTGTTGCATCACAACGACAATGCTAACATTCTGATGCTAAGAAGGTATAATGTCTACCATATTCGCCATGCTAGCATACTAACATTAGCTAATTGGCAAAAATGACAATTGATGTCATTAGTTTAGCAAGTATTTAGTCACGCACATCAAACAATCTCAAAGTTTGAATGTGCTGGAGAAAGAAGCCAAGATAATGGATAAAGATAAAAAAGATAAAGTTTACAGCCACGTTAGCAGTTCTGTCCTAACACACAGAGGTGTTTGCAGCCAAATGCTAACATTAGCATGCTAACATGCTCACAATATCAATACTATAGGTTAATTTAACCAGGTTTACCATATTTACCATCTCAGTTTAGCTTGTTAGCATGCAAACATTAGCCCTCAACACACAGTACAGCGAAGGCGGATGCGAATGTCAGTAGTTTCGCAAGATTTGGTCATAAAACAAATTATTGGACACATTGAAAATTTAACCAAATGAAAGTCAAGGGATCACCAAAGTGATTAGAGTTCATTATGAGGGGGTATGGATGTGTGCAAGAAATGCCATGACAGTCCTTTCAATGGTTGTCAGGACAATTCACACAAACAAATGTCATGGTGGCGCTAGAGGGAAAGTTAGGAGATCCTCAATGTCAGTAGGCTACAGTCTCCGGGAACCGTGAATAAAAGTTTACAGCAATCCATCTTCTAGTTAATTTTAGCATGTGACTGACGGACCTACAGACAACCTGACGTTGCCATCTGAAGAACAATGCACATACTGTAGCATGTCATGTGTTTAAGTTTTAACAAGGGTTGTCACATTACAGATTTAGCATGAACCTGTTAAAACTAAGAATCTTGTGGAACACATGGAAAATGGAGCAGATGGCTCTAAGAAGCAAATGATTCCCTGCCAAGTCTATTTGAAGGTTATTGTTCAGGCAGTGAGCAATCAAGCTATAGCCTTCCCAAGTTGTATGGTCACTTTATAGATCCAAGCTTTGATGTGTGTATCTAATTCATGCACAACACTAACAAGCCTTTAGGTAGGCTCCCCACGCCTGTGGTTCACTGGGTTAATGTGAGTGACTTAAAACTGTACATGCACCCATGGACAGGGTAGTTACACCACATTCTGGGTAGGAAGCATACAATTACCAACCGGAGGCTTAGTGAGTTCATAGTTTGATATTCAGATGTACTTTCAGTTCTGCCAAAGCACTGTTTATGAACAAGAGAGAGAGAGAGAGAGAGAGAGAGAGAGAGAGTGAAAAACAGCGGCAGGCGGAAAGACTGACATTTACATTTCATTAATTTGACTGACGCTCTCGTTCTCAGCAACTTAATTGGAGTGCAACAGTAGAATTTGCAAGATCCTCCAAGAGGCCAGCATGACAATATTTAGGTATGAAACATAGGCCGAGGAGAAATTGCAATCGGAAGAGGCAAGGAGACAGCTACTAGGAACGACTGGAACCACAGCCAGACTAGAAATGAATGGAAGTGTGGACCTGAGTGGCCAGTGCTAGCAGAAAAGCAGAGGATGCTGGCACGTGTGTAGACCCTGGACAGTGGCCTGGTGCTGTCCATGTGTGGACCCCTTTTGCAGCCTTTTTTTTTTTTTTTGCCAGCAGCGGGATCTTGTCTTCAACACATTCAGCCGGTGGAGAGACTGTATGAGGCGGATAACAATCAGGGGTCTGGGGAGGTTGAAGACGAGGCATGCTACAGCGTGCTGGATGACTTGTAGGGACTAGTGGGGCCGCGGAGGGAGTTGCTCTAGCCCAGACGGGAGATACCTAAAAGGTCTGATGTTGCATTTATAGTACCAGGCCGTAGGCTGCATCGTGGAGTTAGAGTTGTGCTGAATCATTGACATTCTGGCTGGCAGTGACCATTGTTTTGTCAGCAACGATAACAGCGATCTGTAGAGGGCAAGAGTTTTAAAGGTGACAGAAAACAGAAATATTGTTGAGGCTCAATTTAAGGTAGTGGGCTGGCATTTAACTGGCGATGTTGGGAAAGAAAACAAATAGGATTGGCTCAAAGCACAAACACACTAGAATAGCAGATATTAAACTTAATGAAGGGATCCTGAATGTGTGGTGACACATGAAAGCACAGATAATTAATATGATTAAAATGCAGTGATATTACATGTGTTTCCTTCCCGCAAGCGTTTCTTTTTGTACTGCCCTGCCCGGGCTGTAACTAGACAATGTATGTATCTACAAATTTGAGCTCCCCGTTCAACCCAAGCTCCAAAAAAAAACACATGAGAGGAAATTAATAAATAACAAATTTGCCTTCAGGATATCATCACATTCAACACTTCCTTTCTTGAACACACAGAAATAGTTGCTGGCCCCAGGGATAAACTTGACATATTTTGTTTTTCTAAAATGAATGCGTTCTCAAACACACAGGCAGCTAATAATGGTTCGACAGACGATGATTGAGAGGGAACTGCCAGAATGCCTTGTTCTGCAGTTTACATTTTGTTTCTTTATTTTTACTTGGCTTTGAACTCCACCCACTCCCCTGCTGCTGACGAATCCCGAGAGGGATGGTGAGCGGCATTGCAAGATGGTCATGATTGTCTCTTTGCTGATTGTGATATCATAAGTGCTATTTATTTTTAACGTGAGCATTTGTGTGTGTGTGTGTGTGTTTGTGTGTTTTGTGTGTGTGTGTGTGTGTGTGTGTGTGTGTGTGTGTGTGTGTGTGTGTGTGTTTGCCGTGTAAATCCGTGACAGCAACTGTTGGCATATGTACTTTCAAATGACTTAGCATTTAGTATCAATCCATCTGTTTCTGTTTTAATGGCCTAAATCTTTATAACTTCACTTACTGTGATAAATAAGGGAAGAGAACATGTAACAGCATTACACAAACTTCAACAGTTTACAGTTACAACTACAGCTGTAAAACACTACATAGGTATTTGGGCAGAGCCACCTTTCTGTTGTGTTAGGACTGTACTTAAAGCACATTATATTTAAAACAAAGAAAATGAGTCTGAGGTTGAACTGCTGTCTCTAAACGTTAATGTGAGGGCGGTTACATTACTACCAGATTAGTTCTGTATGTATTGTCGCTCGTAACAATGTAATACATGGCAATTTAAGAACAATGTGGCAACATAAAAGCATTGTGATGTGAGAGAACTATCCTCTTAGCTTCACGGAGCTTTACAGTGAGTTTCAGCTCATTGTTTAGCTGTCTGTTAAAAAGTAAAGCTCTTAAAATCCACTGAACACTACCTGCCTAGCACCAAACGACAGACAGACACAGTTAGCGTGTAGCTGGTGAACATAGTGGAGCATTTCGCAGCTAAAGAGTCAGATAAGGAGTTAGCACAGAAGATTGGACTTTAATTCATGTGAACAGAAACATGACTCAATTAATGCTTATGTTGTTCTATAACTGCTGATGGGAAAAATAAGCTACTGTTTGCTAACAGGTTAGCCACATCAATGTAAAAAGTGATAACTCAATAAGTCCATATCTTATCAGTGAACTTACACGCCAATAGGTATATTACAGGAGTTATTGGTGGCTTTAATCGTACCTACTGTCCATACTGGTGATTGACTGGTGATTTTGATATTTTAATATTTATTCTACTTTTTACCATCAAACATGTTTTATGCTCTATGTCCTCAGTCGGTCCCTACAGGATTTCAGGGCCTTCTTTCTGAGATTTTTGTGGCTCACAAGGCCTGATTTTGTAGAAAAAAATTGCAATACATGTTCCGATGTCTTTTGTATTTATTTTGCAATGAAGTTGCAAAAAAAAAAAAAAAAGGTTGCGATTCTTTTTGGTATAGTTCTTTAAAAATAAAAAGGAAATTTGTTTTTGGGAGAGTAAAATTACTCTAGGCTGAGTTTTCCAAGTAACCTTACCAGAAAGGCTCAGGATGCTGCAAATATTGAAATAATATGAAGTATACATTTTCTGAAAATCAACAGCCTTACCTTATTTTCTTTGATAAACATGTATTCCTGACTCAATTCAGAATATTATTCTGGATATGACCACTTATGTTTTTTTTTCCATAGTGGATTTTTAACATAAGTTATAACCTTATTACATAAAATGAATCATAATTCCATTTTTAATCGTGTGCTAGTAGAGACTGATTGCATTCCCTAAACATGTTATCTCAATTGTTTGAAATTGAGATAAAGACAATATTTGTTAGTAGATTAAGTCAAATTTGATTTCAGAATTTTTAAAACCCCAAATAAGTCACGGGTCAATTTGACCCGAGGGACATGAGAGGGTCCCGAAAGTGAAGACAATACAAGGGTTAAGACAAAAAATTATAATTTATCAAATGAATCAAATGTGAACATATGTGTCTGTGGCTTGTTGATCTTTACATTGTTGGTTACTTTTCCTATCCTGGACTGATACAGACATTGATATAGTTTGATAAAGTAAAGTTACTTATTGGATTTATCTTATCATTGCACTTACAATAATAATAATAATAATAATAACTGTTCTAAATTTAGGTCATCCTGTACGTCTCATCTCTGTTTTTTTCCTGCAACAACCCTGTGTGTTTGTGTGTGCTCACATCAGTCCCGGGGGGGGGACCAAGCAGCAGCCCCACCCGCTGCAGAGAGCCGACAGGATGGAAACAGCAGCAGCTTTCAACGGCTTTAGAGTGAAAATCCTTCCAGCGTACGTTGATGTCACAGGTTGGCCGGACGGTATGAAATGTTTTGCAGGGTCTTTCGCTGTACGTTTTGTTAGTAAATGTGAGATGTTTGAGTCACACGCTTCTCGTCTTCATACAAAGTGTGGCACGTAGGACTGGTTGAAGTCATGGGAAACTTGGTTATCGGTCAAAATTGGGTAAAAGATGCGATAATTGGTCAAAATTGTGAGTCGCAACATCGCAAAATCCTGGAAGGACTGCTTAGGTAATGTGTGTGTTTTTATGTTTGAACCATATGGTAGCACTTTTTATTCCGTTGTATGTACATAGGTTGTGAAGTTGCAGATAGTGACCCAGAACACAGCGACTGAACATGAGACTCAGAACAAGTTGGTTTTAATAAGAAGGTACTCAAAGCAGTAGGGAATTACAGGACCGAGGCGGCAAGACATCTGCGTTGGGGCTGGGATTTAGGCAGCATGCAGGCAGGGGTAAACCCTGAGACGAGTCCTGAGAGCAGGTTGTGGGGTATCTACCAAATCGCTAGACAAGTTAGCACACTGGTGGACGTAACTATCTGGCAAAGAGGGTGAGTTCAACCGGGGCTTTTTTACTGGCGAGGTGAGTGGTAAATTGGAAGCCACTGAGCTTGATGTGTGTCAGAGCTCCCGGTGATCGAGTGGCCATGCCCCATTGACCTTCATGCACTGACAGACACACAAGGGAACAGGGAAAACACACACTAGGAACCGGGAAGGATTGTTGGACCATAATCAAAGTCAATTCCCATTCTGATTAGTATTGTAAGATGACAAAATCGACAGTCTTGGTTCTGTTATGGTTCAAGTTAGGCAATTAAAAAAACTTGACTAAGGTCATGATATGGTTACTGAGAACGTATATGCCTGGACAAATCATCAGGCAAACGCATGCTCTGGTAAGGACTGTAGTTACCTATCCCTCTGTCCGCTACATAAAGGTCACACTGTGTTCTGCATTGCCAATGAACGTTGGCATTTGACGCAAATCGTGAGATGCATCGCTTCCTCCATCCTTGGAGGTACTAGACTGCTCAATACCAGCTTGACCTACTTTACAATGCCCCATTTCTTCTTTAACTGATGAAGCTGACGCTAAAAACCTTTTGTACCTTTGGACTGAATTACATTAAGCGGTTTGGTTTAGATAGAAATCCTATGCAGTCAGTGACTTTCTAAAGCCTGCAACCCACAGACATCGGGAGACACGTGTATATCCGTTTGGCCAGGCACTAACTACTGTCATTCTCACTCCTTGCTTATTTTTTGGGCTTTTTTCTCCTTTCAGTCTGGTCCTCAACAAGTGAAACATGCTCAGTTAGCGTGAGGTCAATTGACTTACCATTTCACTATAACTCCTTGGTGGCCATCTGTGGACCGGGATTGTCATGCTGCTGCTTCTAGTCTGCAGCTATGTTTGAAAAGAGCTGCAATGGCCTATTATGGATGCAAATACCCTCAAACATGCTTAAATCTGTCAACTTACTAACCTCAGTCAATGTTTGATGGAAAGAACAGAGTGTTGGAGTAAAGAACCAAGATAAGGAAACACAACTACAGCCAGCACAGTGGCTCCTTGAGGCTGTAATTAGGCACAGCGGTGCTTTGACCTAAATGCCAAAGTCTGTTGATGTTAAGCAAGTATAATGTTTACTATGTTCACCATTTGCTATGTTAGCATGCCAGTGCTATATAGCACTTAACACAAAGTAGGGCTGATGCTGATGGGACTGTCATTAGTATGAGTTAGGACATTCCAAAATCCTGGAAGGATTCACCCTCACAGGGACATTACACAGGTAACAACATGTAACTAAAGGCATTCAGTGTGCACCAAATATTCTGGTCTCAACTCCTTTGACTTCCACACAAAACAATGTTTAATGAGAAATTGCATTGCTGTGTTAAAGGAATAAGCAATAAATTGCGTGTGGTCCAGTAGTGCTAAAGCGTGTAATGCACAGTAAACATGCAAGTGATGTTGGTTTTACTGATGTAAAGTAATGCTAAACAGGAATGACAAGTAATTAACCTTTAATGATTACACAATGTTCTGCATCTTTCACTGCACCGTCAGTGTTATGGACAAAACAATATTCTCAGTACCAGGGATCTAACGCCTACACGAACTGTATAACAATATTCAGCTTTTTACCCTCTGTTTGGCATATCTTGGGTATCTGTTCCCCTGCCAAGTCTCTCTCTCTCTCTCATACACACACGCACACACACACACACACACACAAACCCACACACAAACACACACACATGCAAACACATAGCCAAAAATGTGTTGCACTTACAACCCACCCACACACACACACACACACACACACAACACATGCCCAAAAATGTGTTGCACTTACAACCCCCCCCCCCCACACACACACACACACACACACACACACACACACACACACAAGTGACCTTGCCTCCCCTGAGAAGGACCATGTTTAATTGTTCATCAGCACTTTTCTCAGTGTTCCGCAGGCAGGGAATTAAAGGAGATGTGGAGGGAGAGAGAAATGAGGAGGGAGGTATATAAGTTAGCTCTCGGGAGGATACCAAACACAGGAGAGGAGAGGAGGAGAAGGCATGTGCTTAACTGTTCTGGAAGCAGATGGACAAACAGTCAGGCAAACACATTCGCTAACTTAATCAACTCCAGGATGATGAGCATCGTGAGAATAAGCCCCGTAGCGTCATGAGTAATTGTTCTATATGTCTAGTTAGATTCCAATAAGAGTGCAATAGCATTGATATATTGTTAACAATATGGTGAGTAACTGGGGAATGATATGCTATTTAAACCTTCGTAAATCACGGTGAAACATGAAACCACTGCTTTAATGGTAAATATATCGGTCCCTCAGCTCTTTTGTACCATGTACGCTGACTAATCATCTGCTGACCAAATAGACTGTGATGTGTGAAGTGATATTCGCTGATTTATTCCCATCTCCCTTTCTGTTCTCACCCTCCCTCCCTTTTTCTTTCCCTCCTCAGAACTTCTCTCGTTGCTTGTTTCTTCCGCAATTTCATTCTCTGTGCACCTCCCCTTTTCTCTCTCTCTCTCTCTTCTCTCTCTCCCTCTCTCTCTCTCCTCTCTCTCTCTCTCTTTCTCCTCTCGCTCTTTCTCTCTCTCTCCTCTCTCCTTCTCTCTCTCTCTTCCTCTCTCTCTCCTCTCTCTCTCTGCTTCCTCTCTCTCTCGCCTCTCTCTCTCTCTCTCCTCTCTCTCTCTCTCTCCCTCCACTTCTGACAAGATGGGGTGGCAGATAGTGATGAGCCAGCAGTGGCCATGCTTGGCTGCTTTAGCTAATGGAACTCTCCTGTCTCTACAAGGCCTCACAATGTAGTCCAGGATCAGGGCCTTATCTCATCATCTCTGTGTGTGTGTGTGTGTGTGTGTGTGTGTGTGTGTGTGTGTGTGTGTGTGTACAAGGCTAGTACCTTTCAGCAGAATATATTTATATTTTCATATATTTATGGGAAAATGTTTGTGATGGCTTAGTTTGAAATACAAGCATACTGTAATTCTTCTTAAAAGTGCTAATTCTTCTTATTAGCCATAGTTTTGGCCATTATTACTATTAGTCATAATAACATTGTACTCACCAAATATGCGTAGATTGGTGAGATGTGGAAACATGGAGCAACAAAAAAGTCACGCGATCAGATAACAGTTTACTATATTTTAAACAAACCAACAAGTCAGCCGAGAAAAGGATCACCCAGACTCTCTTCCTGTCACATCTACTTGCCATAGTGTCGAAGCAGACCCATTTTCTATGCTCCAAATAAAGTTACCCACCATGCATTGGTATTGAGCAGATCCCGGTGGAGTGCTCTGCAGGACGGCATCCGAGCCTGGCAGAAAGTGGGTGCCTGCAATATAAGCAACACAGATAATGAGGTAAAGGGCCAGTTAATGAATGTGCAGATATAATATCCAACACCCACACATGCAGTGATTGGATTAAGTAATAAAGTGGGAGGTAGAAGGGCATTGACATTGCTGAACAAGAAGTTAAAAGACAGTGTTTTTGATTTACGGTTACTGCCCATTTAAGGCTATATCAATGTAATATATAATAATAATAATAATATTATACTTTATATAATTTCTGGACACCCAACATATTCCCTCTTCTCCATTAGCTCTTCTAACTAATGAGAAACATATGAGGCTGTTTAGCTGCTAAAACGTCTCTTTACTCAGCTAATGGCTAATTGTCTGCACAGCTGCTGGGTAGAGCATACATGGGTCTATCCCAGTTATTTTTCTGAAAACAGGGTTAATGAGAGCAGCAAAGCATGCTGGAAAATGTGTTTGCCCCTGCCCCCTTGCCCACACATGCCCCCTATATGAAATAGAAGTATTGTTAATATAAAGATGTTCACTGTTCCCAATGTAACTGTCCATGTCTCTATTTACCACCTGAAAACTGACAGTGGTGTCAGTACGTGGGAAGACAGGTGGGAAACATTCCACATCATGTGTGGGATTTGGCAGCATGTTGGTCTAATTAACTAATAAAGCAGCACTAGTGACGAATACTAACCCTTTATACTTTGCTGCCTACGTAACACCTGGTTCCATCTACATCGGAAGTCAGTGGCAACGTTTTTTTTGTAATACAATTGTTATTTCAAAGAAATGATAAAACTGAAAAGTTTCAGCATTTCTCTGTTACAGCAATACAGAATACACACTTAGTTTGTTCCCATTTGTTTGCAACTTTGTAACCCACATAGAAAAAGAAGTAAATAGCCAGGAGCCACAGCCCTGTGATTAAAAAATGAAGCGAGTTTTCTTGCTTGTGACAGACAAGTGCTCCAGCATGTTAAGAGCTGCAGAGAAAAGGCCGAATTTCTCTCCACTTTTCATTTTTTCATATTCATCAATATTTTAGTTTCCCACTCTATAGGTGAAAGTCCCTGTGGCCCATATCAAGGGCACGGCGTGCATGCGCTGATGTGTGAAAGTTGGAATCAATGTGTCAATGTGAATGTGCAAATGGGCTCAAGAAGTCAAAGGCAGATATTTATGGGTGGTGAGTGTCACAGGAGTGTGTTTAGGCGATGCTCACAATATCATTCACTGGATTCTGTTCTAATGCACTTTCTTGCTTTGCTGAGGGCTGCATGAAAACGCACGCTTAGAAAAACTGTATGAGTGAAATCAACCCCATGTCGTTCATTAATAAATGTAAGGAAATAGAAGCACAGGTTCTTTGCGGAAAACTCTTGTGTCCGTCCGTCCATTGAAGCATTTGTGTGCTTGTGTTCATTTGTAGCGGCTTTTTCAGTATCCCATATTGTCTACTGACATGTATTGTTTGGTCCTGTCACAGCTAGGAGAGCATGTGACCTGAGAGAGACAGCAGCACTTCCAGAAGAAGAAATAAACTGATAGAGCTTGAAACGCTCCTCTGTGCAATCCTCACAGCATGAAATACAAACGCAACCCAGTCAGAATCTGTGCTGTGGAGGGAATGATCATAGCTGAAGACATCCACATGCACCGCGGACACACACACATAATACACACACCGTCAAAAATCCCCTGCCCAATTGCTAAAGCACAGGCTAATTATTAATTAAAGCAAATGTCTATTAAAACTGTTTAAGCACGTTGGTCCTCATTAACTCATACAAAGGCCTTTCATTACACGCTCAGCCCTCTGAGGTATGAACACACACACACACACACACACATTTATACTGTACACACATACTCACAAACACATAGTTACCCACACACACACACGCAGTGATAACAGAGTGGCGTACTGTGTCTTCAGTTAGTTACGCGGTTAGTTAGTTTTCTTCAGTGAGGCTTAAGGTAGACATTTCATTGGCTGATAGGTCCCCATGGAAACTGGTGGTTTTGTGAATAAGAGTGGGAGATCTCGCTCACGGTATTCTTTTGTGTTATTTTTGTTCATGTTGCTAAAAGGTAACTCTTACATTTTGTCCAACAATGCAACCAGTACTAACAAAGAGAGGTCTGCTGTGTTCAGATTCCCTTTCTTTATTTGGCGCTGGTCTCTCTCCGAGTTTACCAGAAACTCCAAATCTTTCCAATATGTGTCTCCAATTTTGGTTTCTTTTCTCCTCTTGTTCATGAACTTTGATGAAATAATACCGCCTCAGGATACATGCTTTTTTTCAAGTTGAAATATTTGCCTCCAATTGCCCCACCAAAAACCAACTCAGTTATTTTTCACATGTGATTATCTTTCCATTGATTTATTTATTTTTGTACACAACATTAAACTTGTGTTCAGAAAATGTAAACACCCACACATTCGAATTTTTATGATGTAATGATGTAGTAATGCTCTCGTGAAGCCATTGTACGCTGCCTGCCGAGTGCAGGTGGTGAACACGTTGAAGCATGTAGCTGCTACGGAGATTGATATTTTCTTTAGAAGTCGGTGGAGACAAAAAAAAAAAAATGGAGACGGAGACAGATGTAAAGTAAGATTTAATATCTTACTAAGATTTGTTCTGCTGTCTGCTGGATTAGTAAACAGGCAAGTGATTTTAATTCAAAACCATTTTCAACTTTATAATGTGATAATATGTCAATATTGTATTGACAGCTTACTTTTAATGACCACTTGAGTGGCAAATAAGCTTGACTTTAGCAAACCTACAGTATAATGCATGGTGCATGGTAACTGAACTGGTCAAATCTTGCAAAAAATGAATAAAAAAGGGGGAAATGAAAAAAAAAAAAAAATCGCAAGATCGGCCAAAGAGGGGACTTTATGTATAGAGTATTTCATAATGTTCTCCAGGTATGATCAGTTGACTATTGTTTTGTTCTTTTTCTCGTCAACCCTATCAAATATTACAGGATGCCATGTGACTACGTTTAACTGTTAACTGTTAGATACAGAGTTTGTGACCAAACCTAACACCTTTATGTGCTTATTTAACCATGTCTCCTTAAAACGTCATTTCCATACAACTAAAGTGCATTTTCATTAATGTTGAGGGGAAAGTCATTGTTTTCCCTGTTTGTGGAAGACAAAGGTGCACAAATTTGGTGGGGGGGGTTTGGCCTCCCTCAAGAAAATTTTCAATTTTTCAATTGAAAAAAAAAATCAATTTCACATCAATTTGGACCATTCTTACCATATCTGTGACTAAAATGTTGGAAAAGCTATAGCAGATAAATAAAGGCAACTTGCTAAAGAAGTCCACTGGGGACCAACTCCAATCATTAGCTCTTAGTTATTTGATCAAGTCATTTAGTTAATGTTTTTACTAACATTGATTTAACATTAATTTGGCTTAATTGTGCCAAAAACGGCCTGGTTGGTTCCCCTAAGCCTGTAGGGATAAACCAGAAATAGTACGTCTCCCGGATTTCAAGTGTTTTAATTCATTATTAAGTTGGATGGAGTTGAGATCAGGGCTCTGTCAAGTTTTTCCACACCTTACCCAGAAAACCATTTAATTTAGGACCTGGCTTTGTGCACTGAAACCGGAAGTGACATTGCACTAACTTGCCACAAAATTGGAAGCACACTGTTGTCTAGAACAGGGATTTTCAACAGCGGGAATGGGGGAGAGGGGGGATTATTGAAAAATGAATTATGGTCCAAATAAACGCAAACCGGATGGGATGTTGCATGCCGCTGCAGGATGCTGTGGTAGCCATGCTGGTTCAAAAGGCCTTCAATTTTGAATAAATCCCCAACAATGTCACCAGCAAAGCACCCCCACACCATCACACCTCCTCCTCCATGCTTCACGGCGGGAACCAGAGAGAACACCAATATATATATATATATATATATATATATATTGGGAGTGACAGTAGCTTAATCCGTAGGAAGTTGGGTTGGGACCCGGTATGGTGGTGGACTGGTAGCTGGAGAGGTGCCAGTAAACTTCCTGGGCACTGCCAAGGTGCTCTTGAGCAAGGCACCGAACCCCCAACTGCCCGGGGCACCTTTCCATGGCCAGCCCCCCCACTCTGACATCTCTCCATATAGTGCATGTACAGGTACTGTGCATGTGTGTGTAATTCAAGCCTGTGTGTTATAACAACAAATTGTAATTTCCCCTTGTGGGACTAATAAAGGATACATTAATTCTAAATTATTATATATACATTTATTGCCATACAATTGCTCTTTATATCACACATTTCCTATTTTGATGGTTTATCCCTTAAGCTTGCCTTTTATTTCCGTGGGAGAAATAACACTCCATTGTCATTGGAAGTGCTGCCAAGCGGCACATGCTGGCGGCCCGTTTTACAACTCTTCCTCGATTTGATAGTAATTTCACACTTGAGAATGACGGAGATGACATTCTGCTCGCAATACAAGTGGAGATCCCAGGCTTGTCGGTTAGCACACTTCACAACATTAAAGCCAACTTAAATAACTGTGGTTAATGTGCTCACTTAATTTACAGGCAGCATTCTCCAGTTTGTTAGATGACGGGGGGGGGGGGGGGGGCAGGACTCGCCTTTTGCTAGCTCTACTTCACCATTAGTGGGCATGGAGTTAGAAAGGATATTGTGGTTGTAGTAGAACACAAGGCTGCACATTGTTTTCTAAAGGATGAGAGACAATTTGAAAGGCAGGATTTGTAAACGGATTAATTTTTTCCATTTTACTTGCCTATTTTCAGAAATATAAACAAAGCACAGGCAAGGAGCTGATACCGGATCTAAATCCCATAATGTGTGATGCATTAAATCACACAGCACCGCGATATGGAACACAAAATCATTACGGCCTGGATTTATTAGCAGACTGGCTCGAAGAAAACAAAGTTATTTTGTTTCCCTTATTCATCTGAAGTTTTATTTTCATTCATTTCTGCTCTTTTTGATTTTTCCCCCCACTTTCAGTTCCATGGGTGCATTTGTATGAAACTTGTTTATTTCTTACTCTTGCCTGCAGCACTGCTCTTCCATCTAGGCCTACTTCTACACGTTGCTAAGTAGGTAATTTCTTTTTTTTTGTTCTGGAGCAGACAGGGGTTATTTGCAATGGAACTTTCATTTCGCTGGGTTCTCTAAACACTGAGCTTGATGCATGCTGTTTGAATTTGCCTGGGAGTAAAGGTACACAAATATTTGAATTTATTACGTTTTTTTTTTAAGTCAGTGTTTGATTGACAGGCAGATAAATGCGAGGCTTCAGGCGAAAGAAAAGTGTGGGTGTGTGAGAGAGAAAGGGGGAGGGGGAGGAGCACAAAGAAAACTTGCAGATGGATGATAAACTGATTAAAAAAGTAGTGTTAAAGTGTAAGCCATGAATTATACAATACTCAAAATATCTTTGATCTGGAACTGCTAATACTTCTACAACAATTAATTCTGTCTTATTTCCTTGATGGATACTGCCATCATTATTGTAATGCACATTATGCATGACAATGTTGAAATTAAAACTTGATAGTAGTTCACATTAGAAAAGATTTCTTCATTTCCATTGAAGATTGGGTTGATGATGTTGTGACATTTAGTGTGATCTAACTGCTTGGCAAAGATTGGAAGTTGAGTTCACACATCGACAAACTTATATAACCTGTGCAACCTGTGCATTGCCGTAGCAACCACTTCTGTTAGTGTCTCTGTAGTCCTGCATTGCCAGACCTTCCAGGTACCTGACAACTTCCTTTTTTAATTTATATTCTTCAGTCCATTTTTTCCTCTTTTGCTGCTTTCGCTGCCAACTCTTCTTGTTGATAACTCCTGGCCTGCTGCTGCTTTGCCCGCATTTGGCGGGTTGTCGGGTTTAATGGAATGCCCTGCTTACTATAATTTTAATGATGTCGTGTTTTTCAAAGGGTGTGCGTAACTACTATTTATTTGTGTATGAGTGTTAAAAAACATCCACTGTGTAAAGGTGTAATTTCAACATGTTTCTGAAAACATGTTTTTTTAGGTTTTCTTCCTAAAAGCATGGCAGTGTGCTTTTTCTTTGCAGGGCTCCATTTGGTGTAAATGAACAATTGTATGTTTTGTTGGTTTAGCTGCTCAGACAAAGACAAAACATGTTGGAGGATTCATCATTTGTTCCCTTAGAAAAGCACAAAAAAAAGAGCAAGTAGTAGTTTTTTTGGAATCTACGGGACACAAATTGTTCTGATGGGCTAAAAGCAAAAACAAAGACAAAACGAGACAGAAGTAAAGGAAAAAAAATAACACCACTCTGTGATTTACAGCATTAAAATTATAATCCTTATGATTTTCATGAGATCAAAACCACATGTTGATACAATGCATGGTCTGTATTTTTCAGCAGAAGCCATTCAATCTCCCAGCCTGGAAATCCAGACCCAAATCCAAAAGATTAAGGGTCTGGCATTAAGTATGAAAGTCGCTCATCTTGAGGGGTGGGACCAAGCGTTTACTGCACGCAACTACGACCAATCACAACAACACATGCGGTGATGTGTCCGGAGCCCCATATGCTTAGCTACCAGTGTAGCTACCTGGTAGATCAAACTGTCGTCTTGTGTTTACCTCGCCTCTGGCCCGCCTATATCAGATACACCCATGTGATTGGTGCAGCTCGGCCACAAGGGCATAGTTAATGGGCAGCATTACTCGATGCCAGAGTAACTCGCTGAGCAAATTCAAATTGTGCTCTTGCGAGAACTCTGGTTTTCCAGGATATCAATCTCCAATAGTTTTTATTGGAAATGGCGCAGTTCACCATTCCCGCACTGGATTAAGATTGTAAACAGAAGGTGTTCACAGAAAAAAAAATATGTGCAAGAAACACTGGCAGCCACTTGTCTCTCTCATCTAGAAAGGGGATACAACTGAGACCGGGGCAGGGTGGGGTGGGTGGTGGGGTTTCTTTCACCCTTCTCATTTTTTTTTTTTCTTTGTCTTTCTGTCTGATGTTGACTACTGTTGCTCTTGCTATTTAGTTTTTTGCTAGACTACACATCTTAAAGAAACAGGTAACTGTCAAAGTTCCTTATTGAATGAAAATGTTTCTCAATGAACATATTGGAAAAGGAAAGCAATGCATGCATGCCATCCAGTGCAATTTAATCTCTTAGAGTGTTACTGTTCACCATTTGCTCACTTTACACCATATCAGAGTCATATTAGTGCTGCTAATGGGGAACATTTCCTGCTGCCTTTTGCTTTACATTAATAGCGGCAAAACACGGGGTTTGCTTTACAGAAACGTGTTTGTCAGCGCGGTTAGAGTAATTGTTAATCATCAGTGCGTCTACACAACCAGGAAACATTTTCAGTCATTTCAGCATCATTTTATCAGCAGATCATTGTTTTACTTAATAGAAGTACTGGAACAGCCAGGAGAAGCCACGGGGAGTTAGAAGATGAAGGCTGAGCACCTCCAACTCATCAGCAAGGTGGCCAACGTTTCTTTGCCCCGCTGTTGTTCAGCATTACATCAGATCGCAGTTGCAATTACTTTTGACTCATTCTTTATAACAGCAATGCGAGTTGGTCTGAAACCGTTGCTCTTCTACTGGATTCCTCACAGAGAAGATAATGGCTCCAGGGGGCCCACAGACACAGACAACTCAAGGATAACTGAAGAACAGATTTCCTAGGATTTCTATTGCAATAATCAAAACACAACTTGACAAAAAAGCAATTATAACTTTCTGTTACTTTCTGGGGTTTGATTGTTTGCCCAACGAAACGTGATGTTCAGAAAAATCAGGATGGAATGTAGAACATTGCCGGAGAAAGGAGAGCCATTCAATCAAGAGGGTTTATGGGCAATTCCAATTTGAGAAAGAGCTTCAGTTCAGTTGTTGTGTAGAGACAGTTGGTATGGTCCAGTGAATGTTCTGATGGAAGAGAACGGAATGTGCATAGTTTGTTGCACATGCCAAACGGGCCGTAACATTCAACAAACACTTGACAGGTTGGATGAACCATCTGTCTTGTCATTGTTGTTTTGAACGAAGTCGCTGAGGCTTTTCTCATGAACCATTCCTATACATAGCAACAAAAAAGTCATGCACTGTAATTGGTATCCATACCACATATTTATGACTGGCGCCGTGTAAGAGTGCAAAGATCTGTGTAGGGAGGAGGTTAGGGTGGATAGATGGGTCACAAAACACCCAGGAAACGGATGTTTCATATCTCGGGAGTACAACTTAAAAGGGACCAATGTTTTAATCCAAACCACAATGTTTTTTTTCCTTTCACCTTCACCTTTTGTTGGCTCAATTTAACGGAAATGACGACTGAAACGCTGGGACATCACATTGCTCTGTACCCCCAAACTTAACTTTCTCCAGCGGGTGGTCACTGTAATTTCATTTTATATCATACATGATGATCTGTTGAATCACTAGACCTAAACCTCAGGTGATTGTTCTAAGTGTCTATCAAAATGATGCCCTCAGTAGGGATCCCTTTCATAATGTTGTCAGGGTAAAATCCTATTGCTTAACGTTAAACATCCCTGATATTGCGGTTACTTAACCTACACGATTACATTTAGAAGCCTTGAGAACATAAGGACTCAAAAACATGGCTCATCCAAAATAAAAGGATTTGTTTTTAAAGAAGGAGAAGGGAAGTGGGGAGGCTGGGGAAGTCTCGGGGATTGAGGACACTCAGGGAAGCGTGGAGCCGAGAAGGAGACACGGGAGGTGAAGCGTGGGAGAGCCGGGAGCGTGGAGCCGAGGAAGAGACACAGGAAATGGGAGCTGAGATGGAGAGAAGCTGAAGCAGGACGGCGTGGGAGGGGGATTGAGAGGAGAAGCCAGCTGACCAGAAACGGGAGTGGAGAAAACCAAAGAAGTAACATGAAACAGAGATACAAAACGCTCGAGGAATAAGAGGCTCGTAAGTTTCACCAGTGTGACTGGAGCAATGATCAAGCGAAGATGGTTCGGTTTGAAGAGCTGGGGTTGAAATACTGATTGGAGATGGCAGGCAGGTGTAAGGGGTGGGAGCAGGTGATTGTGGAGGAGAATCAGGTGTGCACGGTTAGCTGGTTTCAGCAGGAGGGAGAGTGGAAAAAAAGAAAACAGCAGCGACAAACAGGGCAGGCCAACAGAACACTCAGATAGAAAAATAGCAACCCCAGCCATAACAAACACACTTCATTCAAAGTCACCAGAAACAAAATCCAACTATTAAAGGCATCATGATTTTTCTTTTCTCTGCTCCAAAAAAACACCACTATGTTTCTGTGGAACTAAACCCTTCATTATTTTTATCCATCTACACAATATGTTGGCTCTATACACGCTAAAAGTACTGTTTATTTAAATGGAGTCTCATAGTTTGCTAATGGCAATATCTGGGCTGGTAAACAAAAAGGATCTATCTCTGTAGGGATTATTTCCATAATCATGCAAGACACTTAGAATAACAATCTGAGCCCTTCAGTGACAAAAACTGCACTTCTGGTGGATGGAAGGTGCTTTACAGGATAGGCCTACATTGCAGCCCGGTTTGCCACTGCCAGTTCCAGCGTTCTCGCTCAATACTGGACCAATTTCATAGATTTTTGTTCACATTAGTCACTTAGACACGTGTGCGTGGGAAAACAAGGTCCAGGTTGAAAAATACCTAGATTACCCTTTCATACTGTAAACTGTACACACACCTACAGCAAGTTAGGCAGCATCTGCTGCTGGTAAATCCTTCACGGCTGCAAGATTTAGAGTTGGCAAACATTACATGCCGGATGATCTGGCAGTGTGTCAGTTTTATCAGTTAAAAAAGGTCACGCTAACATTTGTTCCATCACTGAAAATGGTCGACCGGCTGTGTGAAAATAGGGAGGTTAAAAAGAAGGCAGGGATGAGGCAGGGTTGCAGCCATAATTATGCTACTAATCTTAACCCTTGTGTTGTCTTCCTGTCAACCATGGTCACTTTTTTTCAACATTATTATCACTTTTTCAATGTTGTGGGTGCTTTTTTGACGTTTTTGGTGTTTTTTCCAAAGGTTTTTGGTGTTTTTTCCAAAGGTTTTTGATATTTTTATTGTTGTCTTATTTCGACGGCCCATTTTTTGTGACAAGTAAATATATCAAATTAACTGAAAACGGGTCAGTTTGACCTAAGGACAACATGAGGGTTAACTCATGTTCACTGCCATGGTAAACAAAGCAATTCATGGAAATATACTTATTCACAAAAACCCAACTAAGATTGTGAGAGAAAAAGGACACTTACAAGGATAACAGCAGTCAAAATTGGAGAGGAAATAACTATGATAGCTCTCCAAAACATCTAACAACATACTCTGTGTTCCCTTGTCAATACTCTTGCTGTCTTTGTCTTGCTTTATCACTGCAAGGCCACCAGAAACCCACAACCAAGGGTACAGAATCCAGCAGAATAGCAAATAGTAACCTCAGAGGAAGTGCAACAAAGGGACACATTCCAAGAACCAAGCAGTCCATTGAAACAGAGCCGGAAAAAAGGGGAAGAAAAGGTCACCCTATATCTTTAAATTACTGTAAGCAGCGAGCTTTGGAGACGTTTGCATGCCAAAGTCCATTGTTTCTTCAGGTAAAACGAATACGCTATTGCACGTCAGGTACACAAACTGTTTACAGAAAGGATATTTACTTTTTTGATTCCTGATTCCTTCCTCGTGCTCCGTTTGCGTGACATAAAAACGTCAAATTCAAAGGTCAGAACCCAAAAGTTGACTTCTGTGTCATTTCATCAAATAAATTGCTTAAAACAGATGCACACGTCGTCCTGACTGAAATGGTGGAATACAAAAACACATGGGATGTTGCTTTTTTTTTTTCCAGTCCTGTTACTATGGTAACATGTTTTGGTCACTGCAGGGGAGCGTCTGTGACTTTGTCTGAGTAGTGAGGGTACAGCGACCTCAAACGTCATGACGATAAACTAGGAAAAACACGATATTCTAAGTCTTTTGAAAACATTTTGGGGATTAAATATGTTGCAATGAGGAGGATGAAAACCTTATTTTGTGACAGTATCCTGCTGTTATAGTTGAGTGCGGGCTTATCTGTAAAAAGTCCCTATACTTACAGTTGTGGTCAAAAGTGTACATACACTTGTAGAAAATCACAATGTTATGGCTGTCTTGAGTCTTCAATAAGTTCTACAACTCTTATTTTTCTGTGATAGAGTGATCGGAACACATACATGTTTGTCACAAAAAACAGTCATAAAGTTTGGTTCTTTCATAAATTTATTATGGGTCTGCTGAAAATGTCACCAAATCTGCTGGGTCAAAAATATACATACAGCAACATTAGTATTTGGTTACATGTCCCTTGGCCATTTTCACGGCAACTAGGCGCTTTTGGTAGCCATCCACAAGGTCCTGGCAAGCTTCAGGTCGAATGTTTGACCACTCTTCTTGACAGAATTGGTGCAGTTCAGCTAAATGTGATGGTTTTCTTGCATGAACCTGTTTCTTTAGCACTGTCCACATGTTCTCAATGGGGTTTAAGTCAGGACTTTGGGAAGGCCATTCTAAAACCTTAATTCTAGCCTGGTTTAGCCATTCCTTTACCACTTTTGATGTGTGTTTTGGGTCATTGTCTTGTTGGAACACCCAACTGCGCCCAAGACCCAACCTTCGGGCTGATGGTTTTAAGTTTTCCTGCAGAATTTGGAGGTAATCCTCCTTCTTCATTATCCCATTTACTTTCTGCAAAGAACCAGTTCCACTGGCAGCAAACATCCCCAGAGCATAATACTACCACCACCATGCTTGACAGTAGGCATGGTGTTCCTGGGATTAAAGGCCTCACCTTTTCTCCTCCAAACATATTGCTGGGTGCTGTGGCCAAACAGCTCAATTTTTGTTTCGTCTGACCAGAGAACTTTCCTCCAGAAGGTTTTATCTTTGTCCATGTGATCAGCAGCAAACTTCAGCCGAGTCTTAAGGTGCCTTTTCTGGAGCAAGGGCTTCTTTCTTGCACGGCAGCCTCTCAGTCCATGGCGATGTAAAACACGCTTGACTGTGGAGACTGACACCTGTGTTCCATCAGCTTCCAAATCCTTGCAGACCTGCTTCTTGGTGATTCTTGGTTGACTCTTGACCATCCTGACCAATCTCCTCTCGGCAGCATGTGATAGCTTGCGTTTTCTTCCTGATCATGGCAGTGACACAACTGTTCCATGCACTATATACTTGCGTATAAGTGTCTGCACAGTTGCTCTTGGGACCTGTAGCTGCTTTGAAATGGCTCCAAGTGACTTCCCTGACTTGTTCAAGTCAATAATTCGCTTTTTCAGATCCACACTGAGTTCCTTTGACTTTCCCATTGTAGCTTTTGTAGCTGAGTCTAATCACTGGGTCAAATGAGCCCTATTTAAATGGGCTCATGAGAAGTCAACAGCTGTAGTCAATCAGAATCACTTAGAAGAAGTGAAGAGGCCATGACATGAAGCTAATTTGATTGACACAACTCGCTACATCACCAAAATTGACATATTTTGTTGCTGTATGTATATTTTTGACCCAGCAGATTTGGTGACATTTTCAGCAGACCCATAATAAATTTATGAAAGAACCAAACTTTATGACTGTTTTTTGTGACAAACATGTATGTGTTCCGATCACTCTATCACAGAAAAATAAGAGTTGTAGAACTTATTGAAGACTCAAGACAGCCATAACATTGTGATTTTCTACAAGTGTATGTACACTTTTGACCACAACTGTACTTTATTTAAACCTTTGCAATTGATTACGGTCCTCACAGTAGTTCTAGAAAAATGATTTTAAAATGACACAGACCCATATTCTCTGCAGTCCTGGGTGTATAAATCTTTCTTCGGCAAAACAAACTTACCTTGGTAAGCTCACAGGAAAGATCTGTGTCAATCACTGTTTTGAGTGTAAGCCCCTATTTGAGGTTACTCTCTCTTTTGCCATTTTGTCATTTCTTTCCTTTTTTCTCTTAACCTACTACACTCTCTCTTTCGCTTTTCTCTCACTGTGTTGGCCATCCGACCCTTTTCCTCGCGACCCGATACAACAACTTTCCAGATTTTTCTCCATTAAATGTAAGACATAGGATGGTGAATTTGACCTGTATAAAAGCTTTTACCCATGTGTAATGCCCTCACCTGTGTGTGTGTGTGTGTGTGTGTGTGTGTGTGTGTGTGTGTAAGTCATACTTTACACGTGACATCACAACTACTCCTAGTCTCCTAGCAACGAAACCTAGTAAACTAATCATCTTGCCAGGACGTTGCTAGTTTTACTTTCCGAATAGATTTTTGATCATTATAGGTGCTTATTTCTTAGAACTTAATCATAACGGGTGAAAGTTCTTTAAGTAACAATTTTATAAATTGGATGGTAATAAAAGCATATAGCAGGTGCAGAAAGACAACTTTCCCGCACACAGGCTGACTCTCGTCAGTCCACAAACATAGACAAAGACATAGCAACTTTTATCATATTTCTTTTTTTTTTTTTACAAAAGCTCCTGAAAATTCATTTTGGGCCACAACAATCTCAAAAAGTCAGCGAAATGCTGGAAGGGCTGGTTAAAACGATAAAGAACAGCCGTGTTTACAAATGTAGGCTACAACATAACGCTGGCTGCACAGATTATGCAGACGCAGACCGCTATGATTGCATGACACACACACATTGTTAATATCCTACGCTGGATGCTTTATGACTTTTCTTACATTGGGATATCATTAATATAATAACATTTTAGCATGGGCGGGGTGTAGCGCTACGTATTCAGATGAAGACTTCCTCGAACAGATTAGCAAATGTTAGAAAACGTTAGCGGGTAGCTAACTCTAGTAACACTCACTTTTTCTTTGATCATGAAGATATTCCTGTTTTTCACCACCCATATGACAGCGTTGTTAACCCATCCGCTCTTGAAAAAAGATAACTATCCGTACTTTTGTAGGCTTTCATATTTTATGCCATGTAAGGTGACAGATTCTCTAAGAGAAAGATGTAAATATTTTCAAATGCCAAGTCTGATAGAGACTTTGCCAGCTTCAAAGCAAAACAAAATTATGACGAGTGCTGTGTACGGATCACAAGTTCCACAAGTATATTAATATTTTCACGATATCCAAATTCTACATTTGGTGACATATAGTCCAAATCGTTGATTGATTGTAGTATTTGAAAACTGCAAGGCTGCATTTCCTCTAACAGGCCACTGTTCGTCGCCTTTCTCTCGGCATTTCTTGCCCGACAGGTATCCATGGTGATCACTTGACTGCAAAGTATGAATAGGAGAAACAAAGCTAGGTGGTAACAAGCGTGACAAAGGCAGGTTTTATTTGGGTTATTTGTTTGTGCTATGCGCACTTGCTGTAATGCTTATTCAAATCAGTATTGCATAATATCGAGCGTTGTTTTTCTTAGCGTGGCTGAACTAGTAATTCCACAGCAGCAAATACTAATGTAGAATTTATTAAATAGTCTGTTATCATAATTTGTCTACGATTTACTCTCCCAAGACACATTATGCATATCAAAGCAACCTAACATGTCCCAAACCCAAAGTTTAAAAACTGTTACATATCTGCTCACCGCCATCCAGCTATCACTGACAGTGTTGGTAAAGCAAGCGAGCAGCATCCAGTTTTTGTCTTTGTTTCCTCTTACCAGGGTGACACACACGCAGATGACAACCGATAATACTACTGATCCAGACAGTAATTAGCAGTGTTCATGCTTCCCTGAAATGCTGCTGGCCCACCTGCTGTGCCTTCCAGTCTGGTACCAGCAGAGCACACACACACACACACACACACACACACACACACGTGTGCTGTAATGTCCCAGTCTAACACCAAACCAATTATTCGTATAGCCTGTGATCAAACTAAGGCCATAATAACATGCCTTCAGTGGGGCTTGAAACTTTGGGCACCCCAGGTAAAAATGTGTTCTAATGTGCATAAAGAAGCCAAGAAAAGATCTCCAAAAGGCATTGAATGACAGATTACACATTTGTATAATGTGTCACAAAAAATTAGATTTTATTTCCATCATTCACACTTTCAAAATAACAGAAAACATTGTCATTGTCCCCCCCCCCCCCCTTTGGCAAGTATAACAGCTTGGAAACGCTTCTTGTAGCCAGACAAGAGTCTTTTGGTTCTTGTTTGAGGTATCTTTGGCCATTCTTCCTTACAAAAGTCTTCCAGTTCTTTGAGATTTCTGGGCTGTCTGTCACGCACTGCTCTTTTAAGATCTATCCAGCGACTTTGAATTATGTTGAGGTCAGGAGATTGTGAAGGCCAAGGCAAAACCTTCAGTTTACGCCTCTTGATGTAATCCACCGTGGATTTTGAGGTGTGTTTCGGATCATTATCCATTTGTAGAAATCAGCCTCTCTTTAACTTCAGCTTTTTCACAGATGGCTTCAAGCTAGCGTCCACAATTTGCTGAAATTTATATTTATATTTAATATTCAATCCATTTTTCCTTCTACTTGTGAAATGTTCCCTGTGCTACTGGCTGCAATGCAACCTGGGAGCATGACTGATCCCCCACATTCTTAACAGTTGGACAGAGGTTCTTTTCATTAAATTCTGTGTCTTTTCTTCTCCAAACATACCTTTGGTCATTGCAACCAAAAAATCCTACTTTAACCTCATCGGTTCATTTGAAAACTTCAAACGCAAATTTTTGTGGTGAGGACGTAGAAGAGGTTTTCTTCTGATGACTCTTCCATGAGGACCATGTTTGTACGAGTATCTCTTTATAGTGGAATGGTGTACCACAACTCCAGTGTCTCCAGGTCTTTCTGGATGGATCGTGCCGTCAAACGTGGGTTTGGACTTGCTTTTCTCCCAATCCTGTGATCTGTTCTGTCTGATATTTTTTTGTTCTTCCAGATCTTGCTTTATCTTCCACTGTTCCTGATGACAGCCAAATCTTAATTACATTCCAAACAGAGAATACTGGCATCTGAAAACGCTTTGCTATCTTCTTCTAGCCTTCTCCTGCTTTGTGAGCATCAACTATTTTCAGTTTCAGTTTTCTAGACAACTGCTTGGAAAAAGCCATGGTGCTGATTGTTGGGGGGGGGGGTCAGATAAGTCTGGGCATTTAAAACCTTAAGACTTACATCACCTGGTCTTTCCAGACGATGATTGAGAACAATCCATGACTCTGTCAGGTGCATGCTAGAAACTCTGCAGGGTGCCCAAACATTGTTTTGTTTTCTGTTATTTTGAAAGTGTAAATGATGGAAATAAAATCTAACTTTTTGTGACATATTATACGAATGTCTAATCTGTCATTTGATGCCTTTTGGAAATGTTACCATCTTTTCTTGGCTTCTTTATGCACATTAATACAAATTTTCATCTGGGGTGCCCAAAAATTCAAGCCCAACATGTTACAACTGAAAGTCAATTCTTATCATAAACAACGATAATATGATAATTAGACATCACGTCATGTCATATGCAACATGCATTGCTGCATGTTGCGTGTGTACGTGTCCACGTGCATTTGTGTGTGTGTGTGTGTGTGCATGTGTGTTTGCGTGTACATGCACTGGAGGGTTGCGTCCGGCAGTTATGTAAATCATAGCGGTCAGACTCAATTATTGCCGTCTGCTTTGAAAAAGACACACGCAGACTTCAAAATAACCAGAGCTGAGTGACATTTAACACAAGTGTGTGTGTGTGTGTGCGATTCCATGTGCCTTGTTGTGCGTGTGTATTATTTTTTGTGTTATCAGCTTTTCATTTCCGCCTCTTGCCTACTTTGAAAGTCATAGAGATGCCAGGCCATGGCCCTAAATCATTACCGTATGTGTGTGTGTATGTGTGTGTGTGTGTGTGTGTGTGTGTGTGTGTGTGTGTGTGTGTAGTGTTTGTGTGTCGTTGTGTGTGCCTGTGTGTGTGCACCTACTGTAATTCTCTCATTCTAAACACGCCCTGTCTCTTCCCCCATCACTCTCATCTCTATTTCCTGTTTTTCTCCATATACCAGCTATTTACAGAGTTGAAAACCCAGAGCGGCAGATATGCTTGGAATTTTATTATTCTCTTCATATTCTAGCCATGTTATTTATTCTTCTATCTTCACTCCAACATTTGTATTTTATTAATAACACATTAATCAACATTTCTGTAAATGTGCCAGTGTTAGCGAGTTGGCTAATTTTCAACCGTAGTCCTTTGGCCAGATGATTTTACACCATGGTAGGAAGAAGCAACAACAAAAAACAAAAACATGAATATAGGTTAAAATATACACATAGTAATCAAGAAGACACCATGCATACAGCTGGATCAGAAATATAAGCTTTTCTTGTTTTAGTATGCCATGCGTAGCTGCAGAAAGCATCAGAATACTAACAAAGATTACACATCAACAGTAGCTTGAGTTAGTACAGTGAGGGAAATATGTATTTGACCCCTCTACAAAACATGACTTAGTACTTGGTGGCAAAACCCTTGTCGGCAATCCCAGAGGTCAGACGTTTCTTGTAGTTGGCCACCAGGTTTGCACACATCTCAGTAGGGATTTTGTCCCACTCCTCTTTGCAGATCTTCTTCAAGTTATCACGGTTTTGAGGCTGATGTTTGGCAACTTGAACCTCCAGCTCCCTCCACAGATTATCTATGGGATCAAGGTCTGGAGACTGGCTAGGCCATTCCAGGACCTTAATGCGCTTCTTCTTGAGCCACTCCTTTGTTACATTGGCCGTGTGTTTTGGGTCATTGTCATGCTGGAATACCCATCCACGACCCATTTTCAATTCCCTGGCTGAGGGAAGGAGGTTCTCACCCAAGAATTGACGGTACATGGCACCGTCCATCGTTCCTTTGATGCAGTGAAGTTGTCTTGTCCCCTTAGCTGAAAAACACCCCCAAAGCATAATGTTTCCACCTCCGTGTTTGACGGTGGGGATGGTGTTCTTGGGGTTATAGGCAGCATTCCTTCTACTCCAAACATGACGAATTGAGTTGATGCCAAACTGAAAGTGTGTGGTCAGATGACACCCAGTTTCCCTCTGAATCATTCACATGTTCATTGGCAAACTTCAGACAGGCATGTATATGTACTTTCTTGAGCAGGGGGACAGTGCTTGGCAATGGTCTTGTAGCCCATTCTAGACTTGTGTAGGTCTACAATCTTGTCCCTGACATCCTTGGCGGAGAGTTTGGAATGATTGATTGATTGATTGGTTGCTTCTGTGGACAGATACAGGTAACAAATTGAGATTAAGAGCACTCCCTTTAAGAGTGTGCTCCTAATCTGAGGTCGTTACCTGGATAAAAGTCACCTGGGAGCCACAAATCATTCTAAATAAGAAGGAGTCAAATACTTATTTTCATCATTGAAATGCAAATCAATTTATAACATTTCCAACATGAATTTTTATGGATTTTCTTGTTGTTATTCTGTCTCTCACTGTTCAAATAAATTTATTAAAATTAAAGACTGATCATTTCTTTGTCAGTGGGAAAACATACAATATCAGCAAGGGATTAAATACTGTTTTACCTCACTGCAACCCCGACACCAGTCAGCCATGCAAAGAATACCACTCTCTCATGAGGAAGGCGTTAATACAGCACAGACTAATAAGATGGTATGATAGTTAAAATACAATTTAATTTTTCACCCATACCCAGATAGTGCTGAGCAGGCTATATTCTTTACATTTAGACACATGTGAGAACGTCCAAGCCTTGTAGTAACATTTACCATTGCTACATTTAGTTCAGAAGCTGCTTCTTTTTTAGTTTTTGCATGGACGTATATTATAGTATCATCTGCATACATCTGAACTTCACACCCTGTACAAATTGATGGCAAGTCATTTACACATAAGCTTAACAGGAGAGGTACTAAAGTTGGAACCCTGGGTCACACTCATCTCATTGTGCATAAAAGGTAATGTTTTACCACCCACCCTTACACATTGAACCCTATCTGAAAGATTCATCCAATTCAGTGTGTTTGGGGCAAAATTATAATTGGCTAACCTAGAAATAAGTATTTGATGATTGACAGTGTCAAACGCATTTTTAAAATCCAAGAATATTGCCCTAACAACTCTTCCTTTATCTAGTTTAAGTTTGATGTTCTCCAAGAAGCCGTCTCAGTGGAATTGTTTACTCTAAAACTAAATTGCATTGGATGTCGGGTGTAAGGGCTAGTGTTGAGATGGGTGGTCATTTGTTCAACAACTCATTTCTCTGCAGTTTTTGAAACAACTGGTAAAATGCTAATAGGCCTGTAATTACTCACATCAGTTGGAACCCTGATTTATAGATTGGAACAACTATGGCTGAATTCCAATCTTTTGGAAAGTTCCCTTCTCTAACTGAAGCATTAATTAACATTGTTATTGGTTCAGATAATGTATCTACATGGCTTATCAAAGGCATGGCGTCCAGCCTAAAAACATCCTTAGATTTTGAATTTTTTAGAAACTGCAGAGTTGTTTGGTTGTTAGGAAGAAGACTGGTTGAGAGACCTCTATGGATGGTAAACCTTGAGGTGCAGGATAGTCAAAGTTTGCTAATCCCTTAACAGTGTTCACAAAGAGCACCTTTTACCAGGCAGCCATTGTCATTCATTTCCAGCTGTTTTGTTATGTCATTAGGCAATTTTCCAGTTAGTTTTTTTTAAATTGTCCCAAATTTGTTTGGGATTTCCATTAGCTTCCCCTATCAGACCTACAAAGAAAATGAATTTGGCAGCTTGAATATCTTTTGTTACCTTATTTCTAAGTGAGGTAAAAATGAGTCTGTCATTCAATAGTTTAGTCTTAAGAGAGATTCAAAGAGCAAGATCTCTCTTTTTCATTAGTGACCACATATCACCATTTATCCCGGGCAGAGTATATTTACTGGTACCTTTAACTTTACTTTTCTTTAGAAATGGTTGTGTTGTATTTTGAATAGTGGTTACATTGATGTCAGCATCCACATTTATGCCAGCCATTAGTTCATTCTAATTAATGTTAATTACATAATTCACTCCTAGGTGTTCTACATTGGTGGGGCTTTGTACTTGATGACATGTATGCCTGTTTTTTTGTGAATTTTTTTGCTAAAAGGATTAAATTATGATCTGATAGACCTGTTATTAGGTTGTAACATTTTTTCACTCTGTCTGGTTTGTTGCTAAACATTAGATCAATTTGTGTTCTGGATGAGTTATTCTAGTCTGTCCCTTTACTAACTGCCTGAAATCAAAATTCTTTGTGATTTGTTTCAGGGACTTTTTGGCTGACTTATCATCCCAGTTACTATTAAAATCAACCATTATACTTACTTCCTTCTCAGAGCAGCATTATTCAAGTAAAGCATTTAGTTTTTCAAAGAATTCAAATTCAGCTGAAGGTGGACTATATAAGCCAGTAACAATAAAACACATTTGCGGTGACAGTGTTGCCTTTAAACAAATACATTCTATGTCATTTTCAGCCAAATATTGGATCTCATTGCATGATATTTGATCTTTAATATAAAACCACAAATCTCCATCTCTTCCACCTACTCACCTATCTCTCCTAAAGGCATTATGCTGTGGATAGACAGTGCAGAAGATGGGGAGCTTTTATGAAGCCACATCCCTGAAAACCAGAGAAAATCTAGGTTAGAATCTGTTTGACTTTTTGGGATAATAGTACGAATATTCAAGTGTCCCCCTAGCAGACCATTAGGTTTAGCACCAGGATCCCACAGTAGCATTGTTAACAGTTTGAACAAAGTTTAATTTCTGTAGTTTCCTAATGCTGGATTTAACCCAATAATTTACTGTGGCTGATTTGATTGAGCAATTCTGCTGCCGTTAAGGACAGTTGATGCAGTTTTATTTGAACAACCATTTAAAACGCTGATAGTGTTGTTAGTTGGCCATCGCTCACCTGACCAGCCAGGGCAGCTGACCTGTCGCTTGAGATGAACAAAGCCAGGAAGACTGGACCCAGCGGTCCGTGGATCATTCACAATGGTTGACCCCGGGAACTCGCCGTGCCGCAGGCCTCCCCACAGCAAGCACAGCGGCAGCCACCATCGAGTCCCGCCCCCATTTGGGTGTCAGCGGCTCTCCGACGCATCCCGCCTGCAGACCATCCGTCACGTCACCCACGCTCCCAGACCCCACCTGACCAGCAACCGCCGCCGCCACAGGCCACATGGGGGTCGGGAAGCATGCAGCGAACCCAGGTGGATAATCCAATTTTAAAATCTCAAAGTATTGCTGATACTTGTGTGTACCTGAAGAACCGAATACACACCCACCGTGGTGTGTTTGGAGACCATAGGAGTTTCTGTTTCCACTGTGGCGCTAGACAGTGGGCCTGGGCATTGATGAATGTCACCCGCTAGTAGCAGGCTGAATACAATTTGAGTAGGTCCCCTCGTTGGCAATCTACCTTGGATAAAATACTTTTTGCTCATAGACTGCTTTTCCATCCCTGGCCAGATAAATGTATCTAATAGGACATTTTTACTAAATCCAAAGTATTTTTTGCATCCTCCTGAATTCTTTGTTGGGTCAACATATTCAGTTCATTTGGATTATCATAAAAGCCACATTCTGGTTTAAAATGGGTATAAAATGATCCCCAAAAACCATAAAGGTTTGTGATAAGTGCGTAAATGAGAGCCACTGCTAACACACCCGTCCTGCCTGCCGCCATCGTCCTGCACCCATGTAATGACTGGAATAGACAGAGAGAGATGCATTCCATTTACTGTAATTTTACTTTTCTTTAACCCTGTGATATTTGAATATGTGTGAATATGCCATGAGACAAGCTGTGACAATTTATATACTCCAATTTTCTTCTGCATTTTTGCAAAATCATTATAATTATTGTGTTCTTGCAGCAAGAAAGTACATGAATACATTATAAGAATTAAAATTACAAACGGTTTAGAGAGCATCACATTTCAGCTAAATTAGCAGAATGTGGCCTTCCCTCGATTCTACCAAGACTGCTTCCAACCAATCCAGCCCAGTCTTCCCAAGTGGGTGACTCTGTAGCAGCTCTGGATAATGAATTATATATTAATACACCTCAGTGTGCATAGGTGGCGGATCTGTGATGGAAACCAGGTGGATCGGATTAAAGGATGAACACAGAATACACTCCAGTGTGCCTGCCTTGTTAGAAGACTTGACCCTCGGAGGGCAAGTTGAGTCAGGGAAGAGAGGGGAGGAGGAATGGGGACGGAGGGGGTGTTAACGTGGATTTTCAAAAGAGATTTAGGAATACCTATTAGGGTGACTCAAATGCCTGGGCCAATGAGAGGGCTGTGGTCGAAAAAGGTGGAAGGAGACAGTTAGTGGATTTATATGAGGTATGAGGTTGAGAAGACCGTACACATTGGAACCCCCCTTTGTGCATTATCATTGTTCTCATATTGAGAGCAGTTGGATTATATTTACAATCCAGCTCTAAATCCAATTTTTTTTTTTTTCCAAACAGATGCCATGAAAGTCACCTCCACACAGTCAGGGGTCTTCAACATTGTTTAAGCCAAGGACCCTTTAACTGAAAGAAAGATGGCGTAGGGACCCCATTCTATGGGACATATGTTGGATGAAATAAAGTTGCGTGTTAAACTGGGCAGGATGGATAAAAATACATGGATACTATTAAACTATTACATACAGTATATACATTATGTTACGGACATGTAGAAGGCATAGTGGATCCTTAAACTTAATTTTCTTCAATGTGTAAATTACATGTTATAGATAAAATGCCAATTTATCTTTGTCATTTATATGCTGGATTCATATTAATGCACTGTATATTTTCAGACATAATTTATGAAAACAAAATGTGATATAATTTGGCGGCCTCTCTATATTGTGTTTTAAAATCTACAGTCACACCTTGCTTTGTCTCCATTGTCATTGCATTGGATTCTCGCATTCCAGTTTTCACTGGAGTGTTACAATCCTCGCCGCTCATTACTTAATGTATTCTGATAGAACTTTCTGTTTATTTATGCCCTAGCGTGTAGATTTAGCGTGCTTTGAAATTTGACATGGCTCATAAATTCTGCCAAATGTGTCTCTGATCATCTCCACAGGAGGTGTGGAAGACTGGACGTGTTACAGTGGGTGCCGTTACACCAGGGGTCTCATTCATAAAAGTTGTTTATGGATGTATGTTCATTTCCCAGGGCTTTATCTACTATTTCATAACAAATGCAACAGAAAATCAGAACAGTATGTCAGCTGTTAAGCCAAAATTCACTTCCATTTAAGTGCTTGTCAAGTGAAAGAGTGTCTTCACTTAATTATGTATGGCGTGGGTACTGCATGTCTTCTTTATGGCAGCTGATCGACACAGAAAAAAATAAATAAAAATCTTTTGGAGTGACAACAGCAAATCATCACCTCGAGCGAAGAATTTAAGTAATTATCATGTTCTAAATTCACAGTTGTCGTCTCATAATGCATGGCAGGCATGGGGGACGTTTTTCTTTCTCCGATCCGAAACAATATATTCAAGATTCCATTCCTGGTCATTTTCATGTGTACTTCCATGCATCCAAATCCAAAAATATTCTTCCCTCAGCTTCCCCCAGCTATTCCTCATCCTCCTCTTCTCCCAACCAGCCACACAGTGTCTTTGTTAAGTTTTTATGTTAGATTTGATAATTTCCCGTTTCTAATTGTAAGGATTGACCTCCAGGTGTGTTTCTTTTGTTGTTCTCCTGTTTTCTCAGTTAGGGAGGCAAGTCATTGTTATTCTTTTGGCCATATTTTGGTGCTTTGGGTTACTATCTCACTTTCTAGACAGGGTTGTTTTGTTTGTTATTTTTGTGGTAGGCCACCCTGAAGTTTTTATTTAAGTTACATATATCTGTTTAATCACAAGTTATGTTTAATGTCAAATAAATACATTGGGACAACAAAACAAGTTGTGTGGTTACTTGGGGGGACTGGGCAAGATGGGACCTTTCTTCTTGTTCATGTTGCGTCCTCGGCCCCCCTAGACTGGGGCGTAATGGAAGACACAGAGTATTAAAGTGCAGTGGAGAGCTACAGCTTGTGCACAACACCAGCACAGTATTTAAAAGTGCAAGTGCAATGCAGTCATGTGTTCAGTCCAAACAAACAAAGTGCAGTTCAGGCAGGTAGCTGCACAGTAGGGAAACATGGCAGTGGGAGGGGGGGCACAGCCCATTTAAAATCAGCCTGTGGGAAGTAGCTGTTCAGCATCCTGCTGGATCTAGGGCGGAGGCTCCGTCACCCTTTCCCAGATGGAAGGAAGGGGAAAAGGCTATGGGAAGGGTGGGAAGGCACACCGGTAGCACTTTACATTCCACCATGGTAATAAGATGGTAATAGTGGGGTAATAATGTGATAACAAGTAGGTAATATATATAGGTAATAACTTGTAATTACCAAAGTAATAACTGGGTAATACATCAGAGTAATACGATGTAATACTGGGGTAATTAGGGGATAAGGTGATTAAGAAAGTAACAGATGTAATAACATGCAATTACCAAGGTAATAACTAGGAATGGATTTGATGATAACATGTATATGTGAGTAGTGGTAATATAGTTATGTTGTAATAGCATGATAACAATGGGACAGTATATGTTGATGTTTTCACAGTATTATAGGCTATCAGTGTAATACCTCCCAATTTAGATCAAACTTCTTGAATTTAAAATTGCTGAAAGGTATCCACCCTTTATGTTCCAAACGTTTCCCTTTTGTTTCAAGGTAAAACTTTACAAATATTACGTTTAATCTTGTGACGTCATACCTGGAAAAAAAACTGGTATTGTATGTGTAATAACCTTGAATGAGTGGTGCAAAATGCAAAACTACCTTATACAATGATAATTGTAAAAACAGCAAAACTACACAACACCGCTGTAATGGGGTAGTATCTGCAGTAGGTTGGCTAACATGTAAGATAGAATAAAGGAAGTATGTAATGTATTGTTATAGAGTATGCGTAGTATAACCTGTATTGTTTATCTAAATTAACTAAGATATATTTAAATGGGACACAACCCGAGATAATGGTGTTGCTTTACATGCCTTGGTCAGCAGACAGAAGAAGAAGCCTCCTACCAGTGGTCCCGAATGCTTCATTCTGAGTAATCCTCATCCAGTCATACTAACCCACACTTTAATTACCTGTTCTATTCCCCCCCCCGTTTAAGCTTTATTTTATTGCTCATGGTAGAGGATGCTTTGCGGATGGTGAATGACAGCTTTGTGGTTTGAGTCACCAAAATTAGCTTTCCGCATTCTCATCTGGATCCTTTAATGCATGAGGAACTTGACCCCACAGGGGCTCAGCTGTAAAGTGCACCAGCACAATAAGGCTTTATTTGTAACAGTCAACGGGGGGGATAGAGACACAGGACACAGACTCATGCTAAGTTTACAGGACGACGCTCTAGCTAAAAACAAAAAGTTGCTTGTATGGACTCGACCCTCCATTTGCCAGCAATTAATTTTCAATGACCCTCCAAAGTGATTGGGGGAAAAGCATAACCCTCCCCTTCCCAACAACTTACTGATGTCATTTGTTCTGGTTTGCACTTGGCAACGATGTACTAATTGTTTTACAGCCATGACATACCTGAATTAACCTCTGCTTCTTATCTTACACATCACACTCCACTGTTATGGTGGCCATTTCAGTAGATTTACTCACTTACATTATGGTGGAATCACAATAAGCATGGACAATGAAATACACACTTCCTGCATTACTTCAAATACTAAGTTTCTCCTCTAGTAAACTAGGTCGATGGGGATAATATTGCGCCGCTTCACAATCTCCACTTAAAATCTGAGCCCTGGCTCCACAGAGATCGGTTTTGCTAGTTGACACGGCAACGCTGGAGTTGCATATTCCAATGATTTTACTCCGGAACCTGAAATCCAAATTTTTTGCTTAGAGCCTCCCCAAGGACGCCGTTGTTGTGTAAACTAACGGCCACAACGTAAAACTACTTCTGTGTATTTTGTTGTCTTAACTGCCTCTCAGAGAATGAAAGGGATAAGAAAAGGTTAAGGATTGGGTTCCGGGGGGGGGGGGGGAAGGTGAATTAGGGGGGGGAAGTCTGGCTGGTGGAGTCATAGGGGGAAAAGGGGAGCTGGGGGCTGAGCAGCAGCAGGCAGGCAGTGGTCTTGTAGCACAGACAGGATTAGAGACAAACACACAAGAGACAATATAAAGACCCAATTTAAGAGGCCTGAGAACTATCAATTAGGCTTAAAAAACAACCAGAGGAGGGTTGATAAACTGCAGAATCCATGATTGCAGGATTGCAGGTGTGCGTCTTGGAGCAGGTGTGTAGGATTAACAGCAATGACACGCACACACATAGAGAGAAAGATGGACCGATATGAGAGCAGAGGAGAAAGGTCAAACACAAAAAACTAATAGGACAACGCCGTGGCTCGGAAATCACTCGACAAGGCCAAAAGTGCATTAACCCTTGTGTTGTCCTCGGGTCAAATTGAACCCTTTCAAAGTCTTTTATATCAGAAATATAGATTTCTTTCAACCAAATTGCCCAAAAATAACATGGATGAGTCTATAAAACATTCTTCAGGTAAAATCAATGATTATTTTCATTGATTTTTTTCATCATCTACCCAGGTGAGATCCACTCAACATCCTCTGATCTTAACTATTAGTCAAAATAATTCATAATCTCGGCCTTTTTAACTAAAAACCTATGTATGATTTGATATAAATGAGGTTTGTTGGCCATGAATTCCAAGAATAAGTGTAAAACCTATTATTAAACCAGCTCAGGTTTTTAAAAAAAACTCCAAGAGCATGGAAAAAGCGACAAATAAATCAGAAAAAGTGGAGAAAACGTCAAAAAAGCACAAAAAAATTGTAATTTTCAATTTTGACCTGGAAGGACAAGTTCATGGTTAAAGGGAAGACAACACAAGGTTTAAGATATTTTCATCCGTCTGAGCCGTTACTGAGGTTGCCACTGCATGATGTGAGTTGATTATATATTTGATTTGTGCATGCTCAGGTGTAAACGGTTCATGGCATCCCGTGTCAAACCTGATGAGAGTCGAGTCAGACCGGCTCTGGTCGAGGGCAGATCGGAGTCGCGCATGCTGGTTTACAGCATAACGTGTCATACTGAAATGTGTGAAATCCATGAAACAACAAACTTTTCTCATTACAAACAATAACAGAATATGGCAATCATTACAAAAACGTCGGCCCTCTATGAGTGTTTGATTGCTAACTTGTAGCCAACAGTGAACCAATTTCGTCAAGTAGGTCCGTGTTGACGTTACAGAAGTCTCTCGTTAGCATCCCGTAGGCTACTTGTCGCAAAGTGAAGCATGCACGACTCAAATCTGCACTCGACTTGCATCGGCAGTGACAGAGGTAACGCCACTGGGAGGCTTGTTTCAGAAAACAAGGTGGCGCTGATTTTTAGTCAGGCCAATAATTTGGTAGTAACTCATTTTGGCATGTAGGTACACTGCACTGTGGCTGGCCCACAGTAAACTGCAGAAGCCCACTGTGGGCATGTTGCACTGTGCAGCAGAGCCATCACGTGAACTGTGGGATGGAGGGATGAATGAATGGATAGTATAGCTTGAGTTCAACCAGACTTGACTCTTTAGAACAAAAGTTAAATGTGAAACTGTCTCACCAACACACACACACACACACTTCTCCATTGCCCTGTGTTCTCTCTAACACACTGATGACAGGAAGCCAGATAGGAAGATAGCAATGTGCGATGAGAGAGGGATAGAGAAGTGGATGAGGGTAGGGAGAAATGAATAATGGAGGAGAACCCCGGGGTTCCTGCTGAATGATTACAGCTCATGGTTTGCTCGCATGGGGTTTTCTCATCTATCGCTCCATCTACTTGTACATCCATTCTATCTAATTTCATTTGCTATTTCATACTTCCTTTACTTTCAGTCTGTCCTTCTGTAGGTACCTAAACCAGATATATTCTCGACTTAGCAAAGGCATACTTTAGGAAAAGGACTTCCCTGCTTTCTTGCTTAGAAGCTGAAACCAGCAGCCAGTTCTGAAGAAAATAGCTAGCACTATCTTCAAAAGTTGCTCCAAAGAGACGCTCCTTTGCGTATTGCTGATGGCGCTGAGCATCATTGGCATGTAGCTTATTGGTGGTGATGTCAGCTGACAAAAGGAGAGGGACAGACCCCGTGTTGTTGGCAGCTAGAGCGTTGGACGGAGCTGCATGCAAGGGAATGAAACACAATATAAGATACTTCTTGCTTTTATCGTGATGGTCTGCGTTTTAGAAACAAAGTCTCTAGCTATAAAGTTGCCAAATTGGTAACACTGCCTGATTCTAGTTTTCGTGCTAAGCTAACCATCTGCTGGCTGTAGCTTCATTTTTACTCTCCAGACATGACAGTGGTATTCTTTGCGTTAATACTAAAACTTTTCTCAAGATAGCAACTAGCCAAGTTAGAATGCTAGCAATGTGATGTGACTCATCCTCAATGACGGAAATACGGGGATAGTTTTGTATGCCCACTGAGCAGAAAAAGAAGTTCAAAGTTCAATTAAGTTTCACTGCTGAAGCAGCTATGTGCTTGCTTTCAAATCGAGAGCCAAATTGAAAAGCAGTCAGTGAGATTGGGTGACCCGTTTCACCTTAATGCAGAAAGCACTTTGTAGCCTTGGTGTCAGATGAGTAATCACAATTGGGGGAAAAAGAGCTTCAAATCTTCAGTGGACTAACCTGAAATTCCCCGTAAGTGTTTAAAGCTATGATATGATCTCAGTGTCATTGTACTCTGAGGCAATGTTCCAAGGTGAACACGGTGAGAAAAAGAGGCCTTGATCGATAAGTGTGCAGTGCTTTAAGTTGTTAATTTTTATGAGGCTGGCCAGTGTTAAGAGAGCAATGTGAGGGAACATGATGAGTTTTTGATAATGTGAGTTTTGTGTCTCGTTGATACAGCAGTACTCAATCTCCACATCAAATTGCACCCTAGAGGGTTCCAGAGAAATACTGAAAAACAGCAGAAGAGGAAGGAAAGGAAGAAGGGAAGAGGGCTGCTACAACACAACACTGAAAGGGGATAAAAATAAGCCGCATTTGATCGGGCTTGGGATTTTGGTTGTGACAAGAGGAAAATGTAGGTACAGGGTGACAATGATAACAGCAGTAGTTTTCACCAATGATTCTGATGTATTAATAGACAAAGTAAGGATGGCAATTTTCTTTTCATTTTCATAACCCTCGTCTTTCCATTTCTTCATAGATGGTTAATGCTCAACATACTGGTACATGTCGATACAGCGGAGATGAAAGAACCAGGGAGACATAGAAATGTGGAAAATAACTGAGAGCAGATCGATGCGTGGTTTGTAAATATAAGGCTTAAGAGAGTTTATCTGCCTGGAGCTATGGCCATATGTGTGGAAGATCAGAGCCTATTCATGGAGCATGCGGTACTATTTCTATATTCACAGTTTGTCTTTTTTGTGGTCATTGAAATACAGCAGAGGGCATTTGGGTAGAGTTGAGTAACCTCAATAGTATACAGTTTGTATCTATTGATCACATTTTAATCAGTGATTTCTCACAGTTCCTGCAAAACCGGGAGTGCACCATATTAAATTACGTGTGTAAAAAACAGAGTTAGAGACAAATCAACTAACATGAATAATAAATAAAATAAACTTTTTACGTTTGACTAAGGTGGAAAAGTTAATTTGGTCTGACTTTTTTTTTTATTTTCCCTTGTGTTTTGTCCAAGACACAACAATCTGAGCCTGTCAGTGGCTAAAGTGGCACTTTTAGTTGATTTTATTACATTGACAGTTTGCATTTTTACCATACACTGTAAACCCAAAAAAGTAAGCAGCTATCAGTTGCTTTGTTTTGCAACTAATTTCAAGTTTACTGTACTTATTCCAATTAATTATTTGAGCATAGGATCACATTGCATCCCGGTTTGCGGCTGCCGGTTACAGCTTGTCGCTCAAAACTGGACCACTTTAAAGATTTTTGTTGGTTACTTAGACACAAATACATGGAAAATAAGGTCCAGGTTGAAGGATTTCTGAAAAGAAGCATTATTTGTTATGGTTTTGGTATTTTGCTATCTTTTCTGTTCTATTCTTATCTGGTATTTTGGTTCTATGTCTTGTCTCCTTGTGATTGTGTAATTTCCGGTCTTTTTTTGCAGGATGTTCTGTTTTGAGTTTTATTGTGATAGTCTGATTTTCTGTGATGTCTTGTCTAGTTTTACTTTCTGTGTTTTCCCGCCCTTGTGATTGTCTGATGTTTCTCACCTGTCTCCCAGCCCTCATGTTTCCTGTCTCTTGTTTCCTCTGTATTTAGTCTTTGTGTTCTTCTTGTCCTGTGTCAGATCATGTTGTGTTCATTCTGTGTCGATTTGTTTGAATCTCCCCTGTGGCTTCTGTGTTTCTGTGTTTCACGTTGGACATTTTGGAGTTTTGGGATTTTAGACTTTTTTTTTGTAGTTGCATTTTAGCATTTTTGGATCCCTTTTGTATTGGCCCTGTTAGTTTTCTCTTAGACACAAACTCTCTCCAGCCTGCCTGCTCTCTGCGCTTGGGTCCTCTAATCCCATGAACTGTCACAGAGTTTACATTCATAAAAATAGAAATACATCTATACATGTTGCAATATAACACCCATACATTTATATGCATGCATACTGTACCTATTAACATACACAACTATAAGCTTACATAATGTGCATACATTAAAACACAAACAGAACAAACCCCAAAGACTTCAGCTATCCATCAAAATATCAACAAAGACTTGGGAAATAAATCATTGTGTACATGAAGAATGTAAGATGAAATATAGCAGCAGATGAATACATCAGGTATGTGTGCAGTGATGAGGACGCTGTAACCTTCCTGGGTAATTACTGTACATGAAACAACCAAAGTCCAGATTTCCACCACATTTTCAACATTGTTTTGGGATGTTGGAGGTTTGGTTGGTCCTCTTTGCTGGCAATCAATCTTGTAGCGCCCAGCTATAACTGTATGCAGTATTATAACTATAGCTGGTGGTAAGTCACATTAAACAGCATTTTCTTTGGATGAAAACCGGCCCAAATTTGGTCTGTGCTTTCAAAGAACAAACACAGTGATGTGTTTTAATGCACGTTTTTTTTTTTACTTTGTGATACGTATGCTATAATGAAGTGTGGTGGAAATTCCAGAAACACCATGTTGTGGTCAGCTGAGACTAAAGGGAAATCTTACATAACAACATCAGGTCGTTCATAGGTGACAGGTCAAGGGACGAGAACATCGGGCCAGTCTCTAACGACCAAACCTCTTCATGTATAACTGCTTGATTGTCTACAGATTCAGAGAGTCTATGTACAGTGTTGGGCAAGTTACTTCCAAAAAGTAACACATTATATAGTTATATTACAATATCACTGTCACTGAATTATAATGCGTTCCACTACTTTTGCATTACTATTGAGTTACTTTCACCAAAATAACACGTTTGACTTTCACGCTGAATTTCACCACCAGATCAAGAAAGTCTCCTCTTAATCCACTTTAATCCATCATAGATTATTCATAATATTTTGTATAATTAATATGAATATGCAAAGTAGCCCAAGCTGTACACATAGAAGTAAAACATACAATAGGCAAGTGAAAATGAAAACACACAAGAGATAAGAAAGAGAAAGGAGAAAATGAAAGTACCTTACAGTTGTATAGAAGTACAGCATAGTTACTCACCACGGCTGAAAGAATGCAGTGATTTTTAAGTGTAGCAAGCCTAAATATTAATTCCAGACATGTTTGTACCTGTCAGCAGCTCGGACACGCTGCTGTCCGCGCTGACGTACCGTCTCCTGTTGGGACAGAGCTGTTGTCTCTGGTTCTGGTTCTGGTTCTGGTTCTGACCACGGGAGCAGAGACGGCACAGCCCCTCGCTTCACCACAGCGTAATAACTCCTGGAAATAATGTTCAGCTTGCAGATCTAGTTTTTCTCTGCAGTCATCACCACCACCATGGAATTAGTAACGCGTTACATCACTGCGTTACAGCAAAAATGAATACATTACTGTAATTGTGGTACTTTTGTAATGCGTTACTCCCAGCACAGTCTACGTAGGCAGCTACATGATAAGGGAAGGTTTTGTCTCAGGGCCGTCTCCTTTCAGAGGTCATGGCCCAGCCATAAGATTTAGTATCTGTAATAACGGCGCTTGCAATATCGTTGGCACTGCACAATAAAACATTGTGGATGTACTGTACTGCCTGCTTGATTGTCTCCTCATTTGAGTGCTCATTAAATGCGTTTGTGTAATTCATCAAAGTCTCCCGAACCTTCTTCACATACGTGAAATGAGTTGTGCGGCTCTAGCAATGAAATGTCTTCAGAACGGGTCATTCTGCTAGCAACCTAACTGGGCATGTCATATTAGCAAGGATTTTCCCAGCCCTGAGAATTTGTTTGGTCCAAACAGCTCTGGTTCGAGCATAGTTGCTCCACAACGGATCAAGTCCAGACTGAACTTCCCAACCTCAAATATTGTGGCCGGGGCTAAGTTCGGCTGGCATCCAGGCTACAAATGAGCAGCATTGATACAGATCCCACTATATCTATCTATAGCAAACATCCTCTGGGAAAGAGTGTAAACTCTAACTGCAATTACATTTTATTTATAGTATCAATTCATAATGACTTATCTCAACACACAGTACAGATAACACAACAATTCTTGTAGTTCCCCCCCAAAACAAGCATTTAGTGCGGCAATGTCGAGGACAAACTCCTTTTTAGGAAGAACCCTCGGACAGACCCAGGCTCTCGGTAGGCGGTGTCTGACGAGGCCGGTTGGGGCTGTGGTGCACAGTGGTAATATCATTCACAATAAAGATAATGGAACAGTGACTAAAAATAGTACTTCATGGCATAGCAGGGCACCGCACGGTGTTACAGGGCACAGCTGCAACCATGGTTTTGGAGCCTCCCTGATCCCAGGAAACATGCTGAGCGGAAAAGAACATAAGGACTCCGGGGAATGACTCCCCTGAGCTGGGTAAGTATTTCTGGGACATGGATGCATACAAATGAAAAAACTATAAGAGCTGGTGCAAGGCAGACCTGAGCCAGACTAGGGAGCCAAGCAGACCATCATACATTAGCATATTGTTGCATTTCAGTCACCTCACCACCACACCACCTCGTGTCACGCTCTCTCCTGCCATGACTTCCTCATGGTGACTGTGTGTGTATGTGTGTGTGTTTTTTTTATTTCTTAGTTTATGATGCCGGCCGTGTGTTTTGGTTTTCTGTCTGTCTGTGTTCCTGTTCCCGGCATGTCACAGAGTGTGGACACACACACACACACCCCACTTTTGATTCTCCTCTCACCTGGTACCAATTCCAATCAGCACACCTGCTTTTCATCCAGCGTCCTCGGCTGCCTTTAAAGACCAGCCTGACTTTCCTCTCCCTGCCGGGTCGTTGCTTACTCCCAGTATGCCATTCTGCCAGCCTTTGTTATTTGTGCCAAGTCTAGTTTCCTGTTGTACTGACCTGTCTGCTCCGTGTCTCAGAAATAACCCACCTTCAGAATCCTCTGTCAGCCCAGCCTTCTTCGGACTCCAGCCCCACCCTCACTGTCTCAATAAAATAAGATTCTCTTCCTCCAGTCTGTGACTTCTGTTCCAAACCTTGACCCCTCTGTCTTTAAAACTGGAGTGCAACCCCTCAGGGAGTCTGGGCATACAAACACATATCTTGAAAACACAGTAAATGTGTTTTATTTTGTGTTTGAGGGAAGTGGGTCTTTGAGTTTTGCTTTTCCAACATGCATAGACATGAGTCAATGAAAGTATTCTACTACGATAATTTCTTAAAGTGTGAAAAGGTTTTTTTTGCCTTGCAGAAAGATCAACTTTAATTTTTGTCCAAAGTCAACTTATAACACCAATAAGAATTCCTATATGTACAGTGATTCCATATCTTCTTTTAAGTGCACAGGGACTCAATGTTACATGGACAGAAAATGAAACTACAGCATAATCCTAGTTTGTTTGTTGCCAATTGCACTTTGAGCAGAAAGGCAATATTTTCTGCATTATATTTATTATTATATGCAATGCTTTTATTGCTGGCTCTATAAACAAAACCCTAAAATTCAAAAAGAAACACAACAAAGACAACTGTAGACAGGTTTCAGAGCCGTTAGCAAACTATTTTGCTAGAGCCTTGGAATTTCTAAAGGCTGTGGATGGGGTTGCACTGAAGGTGAAGCTAGAAAGGCCCATTATTAAAGCAGCTCACACTGTTACTCCGTGTGCATGGCCAAATATTAAATATTGCTAACATGTGTCGGCTTAAAATCAATGCTTTGGTCAGTTTGATGTGGGTTTAGAGTTTTAAGACAGGACTTGATCACAACTAATAGAGGTTCTCCATCCTTCATCAAGTGTATAATGAATTGGGTTTCTGCAGGGTCCTAAAAAGTCTAAAATATCCAAATCTAAATTTTAGGCAAAAAAGGTCTTAAATTGGCGGAGGTATTGTGTTTTAGGTCTCACATGATTTTAAACAGTTCTTGATTTTGCTACATCCTTGTAAAGCTCCCTCTAATGCTCTTTGAAAGGCTCCTGCAGGGCTTTAGGATTTTTTTTATTTTTTTTTTATTCTGTGGTGTTGCTTTTCTACAGAGCCCTGGGGGTGACGTGGAGAAAAAAAAAAAGAAGCAAAAAAACATGTACCTTATGGACAAACTCAAGATCTTGAGTTAAGTGTTTGTCGCTAGTTTATGTTTTCATTTTATTTTATTTTTTAAATTTTTTTTACCTTCATGTCACCTCCAGGGCTCCGTACAGTTCTTTCTTTTGCTAGTCCAAATATAATTTGATGTATTACGACTTTAAATGAAAGCAACATGCAACTTACCTTGCAGCCAATCAGCTTTCTTGTTATTGGTCTACTTTAGATTGTACCACAGACATACAGTAAAACGGGTTATAATTGTTTAAGTATCATTTATAATGATCTTAAAAAGTCTTAAATGTAATTGGTTGAAACCTGCTTGTTCGTAGAAACCAACCTAGACCTGGATTTAGGTCAAGCCAGTGGTCCATCTTCACTTTAGTCCATGAAGCTCTTTCCCTTGTGTCACCTAATAAAACCCAAACCATCCGCCCTCTCTGAAGGTGCTGCCACGGTTGGACAGGCTGTGACATGGAAGATGTTGGATTCTTCTTCAAATTTGTGCAGCTGTACATTAATAGAGTAAGATTGACACCAGGTGTTCAAATGCAAGTCCAGATGGATAAAAATGAATTATATCAACAACAAAAAACACTGGTACAACTGACTGTATCACAACACCAGAGCACTCTGTGTGCATAGTGCAATTTTAATTCACACACACACAATAAAACAGTGTGACTTCGGAGCAGCACATGCATAGAAATTACTATTTCTCTTTTAAAATTCCACTTTATTTTTACTGTAACAATCATGGTTAAAATAAAACTATCACGGGTCCCTCAGAGCACTTCACTGATGCCATCTACATGCACCAGTATGTCAAAGAACTTACTCAAGTGAGTATGGTTTTAAAGGTACTGCCTCAGCAGAAAGATGAAGTCAACCAAACGTATATCATTGAAAGGACAAGGAATTAATCACAATGTTGTATGTGTGATTAAGAAGGTACAGTATGTCTCAATATTCCATAGTCCAAGCTGGAATTTAACGCATTGGTGCGTAACTTTATGATCTTACTGAACGTCCGTTACAACCAAGCCATTGCCAAATGAGTTGATAGAAAGCGAATTAAGACTCTGTACAACTCTCTCTGGATTTCTCAGTATGGCTGTGTTCAGAAGAAACTCGAGAGAGCATATTTTTTTTTAATCCTCTGTGTCTTCCTTGGCTACTAGCAACTGTGTGGAGGAGGGGTGGGGGCATGGTGCGCAATCACAAAAGGCTTGTATCACGTGGACGCGCCATCAGTGGTGTTGTCATTACTTTATATTCCTCATGGGGCGGCAGAAACGATGCACTATAGCTTTAATAAGTGTAGTATTTACAGCACACAGTAGTGGCTGCTTACCTTGAAAGCCCCTGAAAGGTGAAAGAACATCTGCCATACTTTTATACTATAACAGTGTACAAAACCAACAGGTTTTATTACAGACATCAATGTCTTTGAGAGCCGGTGTGTAGTTTGACCCTGTAGCATTCTGAAAAACGTCTGAAAGCCAGTCCTGTCTTACCCCTAGACCTTGGATCATATACTAACTCCAAATGTTTTTTGCCAGAAGTGACGTTTTTTTATCTGTCTGGTTCACACACAGCCAGGTGATAGCATTTAAAAATGCATTAGACACCTGGCTGAAATCTTTTGGCATATTTGACCTAACGAATCAGTGTTTTGGGAGGACGTGAAAAACATTTGACAATGAGGTCCAGCTCCAAAGGAAAAGCTGAGTTTAAGAACTGTGTATTGGCCTACATTTAATTAGCTTTTCAGTTATTGGGATATATAGTTGAGTCACCTACTGTTGATTCCAAGTCAAGTCTCGAGTTCCCAGTGTTGGAGTCTGGGTCCAAATCCGGGTTACCATTACCTGAGTTTGAGTCTCGAATAGGGAGTTGGACTTGAGTGCTCCATCACTGCCCATGACACAAAAAAAGTAGTCAGCAACTTCATCCAACTTCCATTTCATGAATGCTCGAGTCCAGTATCATAAATCCTCGAGTCCAAGTCTGAGTCATCAGAGCGTGAGTCCAAGTCGAGTCTCGAGTCCAGAGAAGAGCAACTTGAGTCGGACTCAAGTTACATTGTGAGCGTCCAAGCTGTCTGCCCTTAGCAGGTAACATTTCACTACATAGTTTAATCAACCCTTTAACAGGGCAGACGGCATCAACTGGTCGTGTAGAAATATAATATTATATCAGAGGAGCAACTTCTAAGTAGCTAACTGTTAATGTAGCCCTTTTTGTCATTGGTTGTTTCACTTTATCCTGCAGCCATTTCAAAAGCTAGCAAGAAAAACTTTTCTATTCAACATCTACAGACCAAATTACCGTGATGTCACACCAACACAAAAAAAACGTGTATACAAATGGCTGTTGATTTGAACTGTGTTGCTCCATGTCTACTTGGTGTGTAAACAGGCTAGCTGTTTGGTAACCCTGTCCCAATAAGGACGTTATAATGTATGGCGATAGTGTGTTAATGTTGTGTGTTGTAGCTTGTCCCCTAACTGGCCAAAAAAACTTTTATTTAGCTTTCAAACGTCTCCTTTTATATAGGTGGCAGTTGATCAGCTCAATGATAACTTTGATTGTGTTGCATGTACTACTACATGCCTACTAAATGAATGATTAAGGGAACACTGAAGGGAGCTCAAGCAATACGTCTTCTCTGCATCACATGACTATCAAAACCTAACATGACTTCTTCCACCAATGTAATACTGTTCAAGTTTTATTGTAAGGCAAATTTAATTTAGCCTACTAAATATTTTAGTATAATAAAATCTATCTTGGGAAAGCCTGGGAGAAGAGAAAAACAAAAGCTCTTTAAGAGATGATGTGTAGTGGCCGGGTTGGTCGGTTGGTAGAGTGGGCGCACATGTGGAGGCTTGCTCCTTGAGGCAGGGGCCGCGGGTTTTCGCATGTCTTCCCCCCCCTTTCATGTCTTGATATGTCATTTGGAAATAAAGGCAGAAAATGCCAGACATTTGTTCGTATGTACTGCTTTTTCTTTTTCTTTTTCGGTTATTCATGCATTTCGCAACATGATTTGTAAATGCAAGACTGGAAGATGTCTGTTCAATAATGGTGTCTTGTAATTCCATGTAGAATGGGCCAAATGGCATAACAGAAATAAAAACACAAAAATATAAAACAATAATACATATGTTTTATGCAGTTCACTATGCATGTGAGCTTCTAAGCTTTTCCTCCCAACTGTTTCTTGACATCACTCGCCGTCATTCTGGAGTAGTTCATCCAGTGGTTAATTATATCAACCGTTAGATATTGCAATGTGAAGAGACACCGTGCATTTCGGGGCAATTGAGTATGTCCCAAAAGCTCCCGTCACATATTTAGAAACTCACGCACACAAAAGCTCCACAAACTTAGAATATTAGTATGCAGTTTTGAGCAGACCCTTTCTCTTGTAAATAAAATGATGTAAAAGGGAGTTCCGCCTGGTTCACACTTCTCTCCACCTCGGATTCTCGCTGTCCCTCTTCCCACCGTTGAGCATGTGATGGTTGCCATAGAAAAGAGAAACCACAGAAGTTTGACCTTTCCTTTGCTTCCTCCTCGACTTTCCTCTCCCAGTTCTCCTCCCAGCCTCCCCTCCGCTCCCTCGCTCCCCGGTGGGCCTGCCGAGCTGTCACATAGTACTGGAGCGTGTCTTTAACTCTGTTTTGTCATTCTGTCATCCTGTCTTCTCTTCTGCCATCCATCCATCCATCGCTCCATCCATCCGTTCTCCCACCAGCTCCCAAGTCTGCGTCCCCCGTGGGATTTCTGGATGGCCAAAGCGTAGACCCTTAATCACTCAACGTGTGTGTCTCTTGGTGTGTGTTTGTTATGTATTTGTGTGTTGTGAGAGAGTAACAAATGCCATATTGGGCTTTACAGGTGAGCGGTCATGGAGCAGTTGCAGATGTTGTCAGGCCTGGGCGGCTCCACAGTCTGTCTCTCTTTCTCTCTTCTCGGCTCACTGTGTGCATCGGGTAACTCTCCCAGATGTTAACATAAATGGTCAGAGAAGATCCTGAGCTTAAAAACACTTTAGCCAGCCTTCTCAAAGTCTTTGTGTACTGTGTGTGTGTGTGTGTGTGTGTGTGTGTGTGTGAGATGAATGGGCCAGTGCCAGGCTGCGTTCCCTCGGTGGCCTTGGATCAATCTGCTTATCTGTTAGCTGCCAGCACTGCAAGTGATTAACGACCAGCTCCACACACAGCACATCCTTATTCATTACCACACACGTCACACACATGCGGATGCACGTGCAGTAGAGCAAACACACAAACGCATCCCCGCGTGCACGCACACATACACACACACTCAAGACATCCTTTTTCATTATGGTAGATGTCCACATTGGGGACAGTGTGGAGTTGGATGGTGGGGTGGTGAGAAGGAGAGACAGGGGGAGAGAGATGGATGGGTGCAGCATAAACATGGAACCACACATGCATCTCCAACCACTCTTTTCCTTTCACAATGCATCTTGTCCATTCACCATCACAGGGCATCTATCTACGTTTCTTCTTCATGTTCTTCTTTGTTCTTTCCTCTGTCTACTTTCTGACCTCCTTATATCCATTGAGCACAAGACTTCCCTAAACACTTGACCACACCAGTGTACTCCTACCTCCAGGTGTGTGTGTGTGTGTGTGTGTGTGTGTGTCTCCAGGTGTGATACCTGAGGTACTGACCTCGTCCCTCATCAGGTCAATCAGAATGGACATGAGCACCCCAGAGGCCCAGTGTAGGAGGAGGGGGGGATTTTTTTTTTTTTTCCTGCTGGAAACAGAGGTGTCGCAGTAACTCGACAAGACAGATGTGTCTTCTTAAAAATGCATCACAAGACACGAACTATCCCAGGGGGGACGCAGCACTGAAAAATTCATAAAAAGAAATAAATGCAGCTTACTTTTAGTTTGACAAAGTAATTTTCACTTAAAGCTCCAGTGCGTGACTTTGTGACATTAATGTCCGTAAGATTCAAGCCGTTGCCTAATGAGTTGCCACAAAGCTAAGTACGACAATCAGCTCACCACAACTCTCTCTGGATTCCTCAGGATGGCTATGTTCAGAAGATTGCGGCCTCTGGCGACGTTCCCACGCAGAAACTCAAGTGAAGATAATGATCTCTTCTGAGGAGTCCATGTTTCTTTAATCCTCTGTGTCCTTTTTGGCTACCTGCAACTGAGGAGGGGTGGGGGCTGTGCTCGATCACAGAAGGCTTGTATCATGTGGACTCGCCAACTGTGTTGTTGTCATTTCTAAGAATTCCTGATGGGGGTGACGCTATACCTTTAAGGTCCAATTACTATGATTTTCAGAAGCCTTCAACCACATTTCAAGCATTATGTTACGGACTAATTATGTATTTCTCAAGGTGCGTGTTCGCCTCACGTCACTCACACAAATTTGACTGCTTGGCCCTGTTTAATTGCCCCCCAACAGCTAATGATGTTAGCTGTAAGCTAATTAGCCACCCACACACCAACTGTTTCTGTGGGAGTTTGTCTGTGTTCAACTATATGGTTCTTTCTTACTTTTAATCTATCCTTTTGCCTCTTGTCTCACCTTCACGAAGCCGATTCATATAGCTTTGGCATTTGTGTCTGTTTTTCATTTCCATTGAGATTGATTTTCTTTTATATTTTTTGCTAGATGATGAAATTGGGCAATACACACGCTCTCTTTAAGCAATCTCTTTACGCTGGATTTCTAGACATGTCTAAACACATACTGTAAACATATACATGGAAATTGGCAAGTGTGCATGCGGATATATTAAAACCCATACACACTACTATTGATTTCTAAAAAACCTAGCAGCATGGCAACACCAGTTAAAAAGCAACATACTGTTAATTATGCATTAATGGTTTGGAGATCATAGAGTGTGAGCAATTAGAAGAGTGACAGAGGCCAGCCAATCAAAGAGAGAAATGATAGACAGAGTAGACTGGGGAAGGGAAGAGGGATCAAATATCCCATCACCCACTTCCTTTCACTTTTTTTGTGGCAGGCTGAAGATGATTCTTATTCAAGTCAGACTAAATAAATATGCAAACACAAAGTCCACGTCAACCGAATTACTAAAGGCATCCGCTTCTCTATGTCTCTCTGGCTTTATGTTTCTCGTTCTGTTGCTGCACTTCGCTTTTTTATTACTTTTCAGTCGATGTGCGTGCATCCGCGGTCAATGTATGTGTCTGTGTGTGTGAGAGACACACACACACATAGACAGATAGACAGAGCGATAGAGCCATCCTGGCAGCTTGCCTTTGATCTCATCTTTGGCAATAATGCTCCAACTTCAAATGGCCTCCGCAGTGGCAGGTAGATGTCTCTGGCACTGTTACCAAGTGTCTATTTGCATCCGAGACTGACAGTCACAGCGCATGACTCGGAATTTCACACAACTTTAGTCTCGTCTCACAGTGACTCTGGCAAAGGGTTTGTGTACATGTCTGTAACTAAAGCAGAGTGTGTGTGTGTTACCTGTACAGGGGATCTTGTTTGCTTAGTGTTTTTTATAAGTGTAGATGTTTTATTTCCGTTTCTTGCACCTTCAAGGTGGGGATGATACACACTAACTGTTAATGACTTAGTTCACAGGCTTCATCAGATGTCTTCGTTATTGATATTTACATAAATGCTGCCTCCCCATACCCCTCCTACACTCAAGTCAAGTACAATTTACTCAAATTTATTCATAAATCACCAAGGGGGGGGGACTTTACAATCTGAACAGCAGGACACCCTCTGTCCTTTTTTACCCTTGTTTCAGATAAGGAAAAAAAAACATCCCAGTAAAAAACCTTTAACAGGGCTTTAACACATTCTCATGAACGGGTTGATATAATTGCGAGAATCGATCCACAAAAATGATTATGATATCCTACGAAACTAATAAACTACTACTACTACTTCTGTTGCTAAAGATTGTGGTTTGGATTAAAACCAAAAAGGTTCTCGCCGGGACACGCCTGGGGGAAAGGACAAGAACTCTGCTCCCCCATCTTAAAAACGCTGTTTTACGACCCACACATCTACCCCGACCTCCTCCCTACGTGGACCATAACAGTCTCAGACAGCAGCAGTCACTGTAGTGCATGCAGCTTTTAGCAGTAAATCTTAGCGCATTACTTTCTGTAGCTACTGTATATATGTGCATGGTTCATGAGAACAGCCTGACTGGGGAAAAACAAACAAAAAAAACAAAAAAACTCAGGAATAGCAAATGATAGTGGATCGCTCTCCCAGGACAGATAGACGTGCAATAGATGAAGAGAAAAAATGATAGTATAGACAATCCAAGTGACACAATTATAAATAGATAGAATAAGAACATAAAAGATGAATCAAGTACAATGTAAAGCAGCTTCCAGAGGCCTGTACTATGAATGAAGATCTACATGCACTGGATTTGAGTCTGCTACCCGGCTTCAACAAACCTTGGTCCCCCATAAGCTGTGTCACAACTAGTTCAGTCAACCTTGGGTTTATACATCTGCCAGAGCTGCTTATTTTAATGTTAAAGCAAACTACATTTCTGCATAAATATGAAGAAAACAGACATGGTTTTACAAGCAAAATGCAATACCGTCGCTGCTTCCTAACCCAAGAAGGAAAGCTGGCAAACTAGCCTCCGCTGTAAATGCGTAGACTTATCAATATCATTATCAGTCAGGCACAAAAAGATCTGGCCATAATTACACTTGTGCATTCCATAAACTTCCGTTGCTGTAGCCTATATTCTTTAAGTTGCAACCCTGGCAGTGATCGTGGGAGCATAAAACAAGTAGTGTATATACAAACATAATTCAAACCGATGCGCATATTGGCAACATAGGGCCATGAAGCTGACAAAGATACGCAATTCCCTTTCATAAAGTTACTCTAATTAGTAACCTGCAGACAAAAGAAGAAAAAAGAGGTGAGGATAGGCCAAATGTCCCGGAGGATGGAGATCCAGAACCAACAGGGGAAATAAAGCACGGACCGGCAGGAGCAGGAAAGAGCGAGAGAGAGAGAGCGAGAGAGAGCGAGAGAGAGCGAGAGAGAGAGAGAGAGAGAGGAGATCTCAGGACGGCACTTAGAAGGCTAAGTTAAAAAAAGAGAGACTCAACAGCCTTCCCCACTGTAATCCGCTTTTTTTCCTTTTGGGTCGGATATGAAGATATTTGTCAGAATCACTCTAAAATGCTTAATAATCCCAGTGCGTCATGATCTTGAAGAATTCCTGTTGTGTTATTCATGAAACTGTTCTAAGAAAGATATTTACCTTTAACTTCTGTTTTCTTAGTAACCAAATGAACGTTACCTAAATATTGAACACTTTTAAAGTATCTGTAATATTGCCATACTGTATTAATCTATGTGTGCAAACAGTGTTTTAGGCCACATTACCAGACCCGGCTCTATGGATTGCAACCTTGGTCTCTGAGGGGTTGGTTATTCAATGGCTTTGTTCCAAAAACAAGCACAACTATTGGATGATAGGAATTTGGCAGATGGTCCCCAATGGCTACATCGAAACAACTTTGTGTTCCCCTGAAACCAAAAAGTTTTCACTTTTTTATTTTAATCATGCAAGAAGGTTTGGAGTAGAGGTTAAAAAGTAATGATATGAAGGGAGAAGAGTCTTTTCTGTTCTCTCATAGGATACACCCGGGATGGATTATACTACTTTTTGCTGTAAATAATGACCACAGAGATCTTCACACTAGTAAAATTGATAAGTTCTAATCCATTTCACAGTAAGAGAATGATGCTGCATCATGGTAGACAGGCCTCGGATGACAACATATTCCTTTTCTATGCTAGAGTTGAATCCAGGCAAGGGCTCAACGTCGTAGGGCTCAACTCAGATATGGTAATTGTGTCACACATACAATTGAATTTTGCCTGCTACACGACGAGAAATAAAAGAATTTTCTGAGCCTCGCCTGAGAGTCTGACATTTCTGATCTCATTAAAAATGTTATTACCTTGAATTTACTACCAACCTTTTTTAGTTTTATGTCTTCTTCTTACATACTGTAGATGTTTCCAGTTGGTATATGGAAATCTGATTTTATGATCTGCATCAGATGCAAAGGTTTTACACCGGATGCCCTTCCTGATGCAACACTCCCCATTTACAACCCAAGGGAGGTGGGAGGCAACACAAACACGGGGGAGACAATGCAAACTTCACAAAGAAAAACTCTGCCCAAACCCCAGACCTTGCTGTGAGGCAACAATCGAACCACGTACAGTGGGACTCAAATGTTTGGCCATCCCAGGTAAAAATTTGTATTAATGTGCATAAAGAATCCAAGAAAAGACGGAAAAATCTCCAAAAGGCATCAAATGACAGATTAGACATTTGTATAATATGTCACAAAAAGTTAGATTTTATTTCCATCATTTACACTTTCAAAGCAACAAAACTAATAATTGTTGTCTGCAAAAGTTTGGGCCCCCTGCACCCAGTTTCTAGCATACACCCCCCCCTTTGGAAAGCTGAGACCTGACAGTGTCATGGATTGTTCTCAATCATCGACTGGAAAGACCAGGTGATGTCAGTCTTAAGGTTTTAAATGCCCAGACTCAGCTGACCCCTCCCCCCCCCCAACAATCAGCACCATGGCTTCTTCTAAGCAGTTGTCTAGAAAACTGAAACTGAAAATAGTTGATGCTCACAAAGCAGGAGAAGGCTAGAAGAAGATAGCAAAGCGTTTTCAGATTCCAGTATCCTCTGTTTGGAATGTAATTAAGATTTGGCTGTCATCAGGAACAGTGGAAGATAAAGCAAGATCTGGAAGACCAAGAAAAATATCAGACAGAACAGATCACAGGATTGGGAGAAAAGCAAGTCCAAACCCACGTTAGACTGCCCGATCCATCCAGAAAGACCTGGAGTTGTGGTACACTATTCTACTATAAAGAGATACTCGTACAAACATGGTCTTCATGGAAGAGTCATCAGAAGAAAACCTCTTCTACGTCCTCACCACAAAAAATTAGCGTTTGAAGTTTGCAAATGAACAAGCCTTATGCATTGTGGGATCAAGTTTTTTGGCACTGTCCAAACACAGAGTGCAGATGAAGCAGCTCTACAAGTTTACACCCCATTCTAAGGGTTTCTAGGATGCAACATGAACCCGTCACCACAAAACTAGTTGTTTTAATGTCAAACTTATGACATTAAGTAAAACATGTATAATTAAACATAGATATAGGTAACTTGAATAACAACCCTGCCTAGAAAGTAAGTCATAAACCTGAAAAAACTAAATATGGCCAAAAGAATAACCAACACCTTACCTCGCTAACTGATTAACCAGGAGAAAACATAATTACCACACCTGGCGGTCCACCCTTACTATTGAAAAGCAAAGTACCTAATCTAACACAACAGCTGAACAAAGACAAAATGTGGCTGGTTGGGAGGATGAGGAATGCCTGCTGCCCGCCAACGGCCATCATTTTGGCTCTTTAAATATCCAGTGGATCAACAGTTGCAGCCAATCATGCTTTGGGCATGTCTGCTTCCACCAATTATCTCCCAGCTATGGCACCGCTCTATTTGCATGTGAAAACAAGATAAAACACAGGACACACATCAATTCACTGTCCAGTTCTATAAGCTTTGCACTTTGCAAGTAGGTGACCTACACAGTAATAGGTTACAGTATGGTATACAGCAATGATGTGATTTATATCAACTTTGATCAACTTTGAATTATGGAATTGGAGAAAAACCAGGCCCCTCATGAATTCATGTAAATAGATGACGCAGGACTCAAACTGTCCAAAAGACGTGGACAAAATGTAATTGGAAAAAGGGCCACAGTTGATGTGCCAGGACAGTGAGGGGCAAACATTACCATGTGTGCAGCAATTGCAAATGCATACAGATGTCAGGTTGGACCCTGCAATGCTGAGCGCCTCCTTGCCTTTCTCAATGATCCCCCCCAGCGCCTGGTCCCTGAGCAGGATCAGGAGGGTTAAAACCTGAGGACCTTTGTAGTCACCCGGGACAATGTGGCTTTCCATCATTTGCAAGCAATATCAGAATGGTTTGAAGTCCACTCAAGACTGGTACGTTTCTTCATTCCACCTTTCCACCTCAATCACCTTTCCTCAACTCCTTAGAGGAGTTCTTCACTGCATGGAGGTGGGAGGTTTATGTCCATCAGCCACATGACCAGATGTCCCTCCTTGAAGCCATGGATGCTGGCTCCAGGGACATCACAGTTGATGATTGCCAAGGGTGGATCCAACACACCAAGCGGTTTTATCCCAGGTGCATCGCCTTTGGATAATATCAGATGCGATGTTGATGAAAACATGTGGCCTAACCCTGAAGATTGCAGAGATTAGATACAGTAGTGTTGTGCTCTTGTGTATTTGTGGATATTTTGTTCACTGTAAGCAATACTGTAAAACATTTTTCTGCTCTCTTGTACTGTAAACAGTATGTCTACTGTACCTCCCGTAGTAAACGGTAAAGGAAAAAACTGATTTGCTTTTTATGGAATGCTTTTGAATATGAACAGTACATGTTGGGACAGAGTTCCCAACCAAGACATTTAGTGTAAAAATGACGGAGTGCATGTTTTGCTTGCAAATACCTGTAAAACTAAAACATACAAGTCTGTGCAGTTTTTTGTAATGTCAACAACAGCCAGTATTTCAATCCTGGTGTACTTTGATTGACTGCATGTACCTTGTGAAGTGAAAACAAGTGTTATTCTTTGACATAATAATGTCATTTTGAGTCAGAGTTAAAAGTTAGTGTGTGCAGAGAAAAATGTTTTCTATTTTGAAATGAAGAGTTATTATATATTGTGTTTTTCAGAAGAAAATTATCCTTTGGCCAATTGTGTTTTGTGGGAGTCTGTGTTAAGAGTTTAGAAAAAGTATCTGTGTGGGTAAGTGCTTGTTAGCAAATGGAAAAAAAAACTGTAATTCCACCACTGCTTCAGAGGTCTATCATTCCACATTTGAAAAAGCTTAAAAAAATAACTTTTGTTATCTGACCTCTACTTAAAGTTTCTCTCTAAACCTGCAAGATCGCCTCCTCTCTGAGTGTTGCAGACCAACCTGTTATGTACAGGACACAGATCACACACCTACAGCGATGTGTCTCTGTGGAAAAAGAACATTTTCACACCCCGAGTCTCCAGTGTGAATCCTTTCTCCCCGAGCACTTGTCTTGGCCTTGCAGCCCTGACTTCCTCTGTAGCTTGGCCCGCTGCCACCATCCCTAATACAGCTAACCTTTCTATCATAACAGAGCTTCATGCAGACATGCTGCAATTATTAACCTCTGCAGTAGGGCCTCCTCCCAGGGTCTAATTGCTGCCAATACCATGTTACGGCTCAATCTAATAAAGATTATATGTGCTGCGCCAAAAGGACAAATTGTTCGCTGGATTCATTCCTTGTAGGACATAAAATGATGTGAGCCGAAGCATATTGAACATGGTGGTAATATTCTTATACTGGGAGGAAAGGAGAGGGAGTAGAGGAAAATGGAAGAAAAAGGGAAAATAGAGGAAAGTGAAATACGTCAAAGGGAATGAAAAGGTGGGAAATCAAATATGAGAGCGCTGCAAAAACTGATTCCAAAATGTTTGAATGAATTTACAAACAGAAACACCCCATTGTTTCGTCTGCAGTGGTAGCATTTGATCAAACATGTTGCTTTTGAATTGGTACTATTTAAAAAAAGTTCAAACATCCTTTTTTTTTTTTTTCTTCCATGATGGTTATGATTGTGATGGCTTGCTGCACTGGCCTGTCCTATAAACCACATCTGCGCTGATGCTATTTTTTTCAGCTAGTAGGTTATGGCTTTTTGTGTAGGGAGGCTATCTTTTAACCTTAAGGTTACACATTTCACCTCTACCACAGCTAAGTGTACCGTAGTGGTTTTCCAGTGGCCGCAGATAAACTAACTCCAAGTAACCATGTCAACTAGAAACTTTTACTACTAATGGATTTTACCAAATTAGGTTTGCTGTCTGGATTACGTTTGCTATCTGGAATACTTTAACGTGCAATTTAGGAAGTGTAAGATTAGGCATTAGCCTCCACATTACTCACTGGCAGGGGTTTTCCTGGCTTAGAACGGGCCTTTTTTGGGGGGTGATTACATGATCGGTCTGCCTACAGCAAACCCAGTTTCTGTGTTAATTTCATTTGGCAGAAATCTTTGCATGTTCCTGTAATTTCCAAACAACTTGATACATTACAATGTGTTTGGTCTGTTGAACCCCAATTAACAGCACTAGTTAAAACTGGTTTCAAATTAACGTGCTGCTTGTTCCATGGTTGTTTGGTGAATTGCTTTAATCACATGTATGGTGATTTTCATATGTGGGGTAGCAAAGATGTCTTTGGGGGGGGGGGGGGGGGGGGGGGGGCGTTAACAATTCCTCTAAGCAGGAAAAAACCTGTTTATGGACATCACTTGATGTATCTGCTTGTTTACTACTGTGAGACTGTTCCTGCTGTTCTCAAAGCTAATCTGTTGTTATTCCTGTCCGTATAAAGAGAAAATATGGTTGGATGGTGCAGTAGCATTTCTTGGGGAAGACTTCTTGTTAGACGTTACCTGCTTCCCACCGGGACTGTAGTTTCTGTAAGACAGGTGCCTCATTGACTGACACTGTGAACATAACCAAAACTGACATTCTTTGCAATTTCCCATGTAAAGTGGACTATTTTGTTGTTTTGGTTTATTTAGAACCTGTAAATAAGTGTGCAGTTTTGGCAATAGACTCAATTAAGTGTCAATTTATGCTGGTGTGTGACTTTTTTTTGGTTTGACATAATTCACACTTCTGTTAATTTGATTAATTTTTTAACAAAAAGTGTTTTTCAAAATAGCTTAAGTTCACCAAAATACATCCTCGGGTAGCTTAGCTGCAGTTAATCTTCTTCCTGTGTGAAGTAATCGATAGGTTGCAAAGCTCTGCTTTCGGAATAGCATTTGTAACACTGTTAACAGGGTTTCTGCAAGTTGCAACAAGACCTTTTTAAGACCATAATGAATGCCAATAAATATAGTTATATTCTGAATAACAGTGGCATATCATTGTGCATGTAAACACACTCACTGTTACAGTGTAGCTACATCTGTTTCTAATGGTGTACAATTACAAAGCCTATTACAATTTCAAAAAAAGTGAGCCACGTACACACAGAACAGGCGCGTGACCATGAGAAAATGACAAAAGAGATCGGGTCTAGCCCCCACCGGTCATGACCTGGCTCAGGTGCTCCTGACAAAGAGGGAGACGGCACCATGTTAAATGTTTATCCATCCATCCATCTTCATCCGCTTATCCGGTATCGGGTCGCGGGGGCAGCAGCTCCAGTAGGGGACCCCAAACTTCCCTTTGTCGAGAGCTTTGCCTTCTGGCTCAGCTCTCTTTTCGTCACAACGGTGCAATAAACAGAATGTAATACCGCACCAGCTGCTCCGATTCTCCGACCAATCTCACGCTCCATGGTCCCCTCACTCGCGAACAAGACCCCAAGGTACTTAAACTCCTTCACTTGAGGTAAGGACTCCATCCCTACCCGGAGAGAGCACTCCATCGGTTTCCTGCTGAGAACCATGGCCTCAGATTTAGAGGTGCTGATCCTCATCCCAGCCGCTTCACACTCGGCTGCGAACCGATCCAGTGAGTGCTGAAGGTCACAGGCCGATGATGCCATCAGGATCACATCATCTGCAAAAAGCAGCGATGGGATCCCGAGCCCACCGAACTGCAACCCCTCCCCGCCCCGACTACGCCTCGATATCCTGTCCATATATATTACAAACAGGATTGGTGACAAAGCGCAGCCTGGCGGAGGCCAACTCTCACCTGGAACGAGTCCGACTTACTGCCGAGAACCCGGACACAGCTCTCGCTTTGGTCATACAGAGATTGGATGGCCCTAAGAAGGGACCCCCTCACCCCATATTCCGCAGCACCTCCCACAATTTCTCCCGGGGGACCCGGTCATACGCCTTCTCCAGATCCACAAAACACATGTAGACTGGTTGGGCATACTCCAGGCCCCCTCCAGGATCCTTGCGAGAGTAAAGATCTGATCGTTGTTCCACGGCCAGGACGGAATCCGCATTGTTCCTCTTCAATCCGAGGTTCGACTATCGGCCGAACCCTCCTTTCCAGCACCTTGGAGTAGACTTTACCAGGGAGGCTTAGAAGTGTGATACCCCTGTAATTGGCACACACCCTCTGGTCCCCCTTTTTGAAGAGGGGAATCACCACCCCGGTCTGCCACTCCTTAGGCACCGTCCCAGACTTCCACGCAATGTTGAAGAGGCGTGTCAACCAAGACAGCCCCTCCATACCCAGAGCTTTCAGCATTTCTGGACGGATCTCATCAATCCCTGGGGCTTTGCCGCTGTGGAGTTGTTTGACTACCTCAGCGACTTCCACCAGGGAAATTGACGACAATCCCCCATCATCCTCCAGCTCTGCCTCCACCACAGAGGGCGTGTCAGCTGGATTTAGGAGTTCCTCAAAGTGCTCCTTCCTCTGCCCTATTACCTCCTCATTTGAGGTCAACAAGAAAAAAACATTGTTTTAAATGTTTAAACAATGCTTAATTAATCAAACTGAACCAAAATTAGACCAAATTCACTAGATATAGAATGGGATGTGGAAATCAGTGTAGGGTGTGTATGAGTGAAAGAAGTGTGTGTGTGTGTGTGTGTTGGTGTAAAAGTGTAAACTCAGAAAAAGGCAAACCTAGGACAACATAACCAAACCAAGTGTTGGTGTGCCGAGAGAGAGAGAGAGAGAGAGAGAGAGAGAGAGAGAGAGAGAGAGGAGAGAGAGAGAGAGAGAGAGAGAGAGAGAGAGAGAGAGAATACTTTAGCTTAAGAAACCTCATTCCAACGGTAATTAGTAACCTGAAAACAGGAGGCACAAGTTAGAAACACACCTCCATTATGGCATTAGCAAAAACACTCAAATGAGACCACATGGGCATCAAACACATTCAAAAACGGTTTGTCTGTGATTGACCTGTACCTAATTACTTTTCTTTTTAAAAGTGGGGCAGAACCACGGTGACTTTGTGCCGATCTCTTACTTTTATTTAAAGCCTATTCTAAAACTATTCCAGCGGAATCTCCTTCCGCCAGCTGTTTGTCCTGCAGAAACGGCTGAACCAGAAACCTCCTCTGCCGGTTGCACCTCTTTGGGTCTCTGAACATGACAGAAGGGTCCAGACACGCCATCTGCAGAACCGTCGGAAATGTGAAAGGGGGGCTCCTGCACTTTCCTCACACTGTTTGAAAGTCTCTGCATGCAGTCCTTTCTTAAGGATTCTAATTGCAACACTTTTCGCTGCTCTGGGCTGAGGGGGGGTACACTTAAAATGGCATGAATCTTTCACAAAAAAAAACCCAACTTGACTAAACTCACCTGCTGATGGAGTAGTGTAGATGAACATTCTATACTTTGAGTCAATGTAAATGTGCTGTATTTATATAGCGCTTTTCCAGTCTTAACAACTGCTCAAAGCGCTTTTACATCTACAGGAAACATTCACCATTCACACACATTCATACACTGTGGCCGGGGCTGCCGTACAAGGTGCCACCTGCTCATCAGGTAAACATTCACACACATTCACACTCCGATGCGCAGCGCCGGGGGCAACTCGGGGTTCAGTGTCTTGCCCGAGGACACTTCGACAATGACTGCAGGGGCGGGGATCGAACCACCAACCTTCCGATTGGCAGGCAACCGCTCTACCAGCCGCCCCACAATGGGTTGTGCAATAATACGCTTTGGCTGTTCAATGTATTTTCTGAGTGCATCTAGAAAATAATTAATATATATGAGCATATTATACATGCTTATGCACCAGATTTGTGTAAACCCCACTTCTTTTAATGAATTCAATCCCACAAACACTCTGCAAAACCTGCAAAACACTTTTTTATATTTTCATTTCAAATAATGTATTTTAATTTAAAAGTAGAACCCTGGTTTATCCTAGGAACAAAAACATTTAGTGTGTATTGCTACCCTATTTATTATAAGCCTTCGCACCGGGACTGAAGCAACAGTCCGCCGCGGCCGCTGGGTTAAGTTTTAATCTGCGACGAATCGACAGAGGGACCACAATTTAAGACTCAACAAATGGAATTAAATTCATTTTAGGAAGGTAAGGGGTTGTGGGTAAGCAGATGCCAGGGACAGTAATGCGAAGACGGGGTTGCTTGGGGAAAGCGCTTGGGGAATAGCGTGGGAGAACCAGGAGGGAGGAGCCGAGGGAAAGACACTGGGACTGGAAACCGAGACAGGATGATGCAGGACGCCGAGGTAGGGAGACCGAGGGGTGGAGACAGGATGCAGGAGTGGATATGAAGAGTGCGGGGGGGGGAAACAAAGGAGGTGTAAACTGTTGTTGCTTGCAGATGGCAAGCAGGTGATCAGAGATGGGACGCAGGTGTGAGTAGTCATCTGGCTTCGAGGAAATCAGGGGAAAAAAACAAAAACAAGACAGAGCAGGGACAAAACAAGGCAGGACAGCAGAAAACTCAGAAAAATAGAGAACAAAAAGTCACAGCCAGCCGACCCCAATCACAACATAATTGGCCCAAAGTTGAGCCCAAAATTGAATTTGCTTTGCCACCAAAAAACAATGTTTCATTCAAACCTTCGCTTTGAGAAGAAGTTAACGTGCATATAATCCATGTTAATTCCGGGTAGGGCATTTTTCAATGAACAATTTCAACACACATGTGCTAATATTCTAGTTGGCGTCACCTCTCACACCCACACGCACACACACACACACACACACACACACACACACACACACACACACACACATTGGCACTGATTAAAAAAGCATGCTGCAAAAACTAGGGAGAGAAGCAGATGTGGGTAATGGTACAGAGTGAGGGAGCAAATCCTTCCATGCAAAAAGAAAGAGCCATGAGATGCCAAATTAGCTTTAGGTGGAGTTGTGATTGAGTGCTATTTCAATGGGAGAGTGGGTGGAAGTGGAGAGGCAGAGAGGCTGCGAGCCATGGCTAGCCCAATCAACACATACTGTCTCTGCTTTCTCCTAGCAATTACCCAAAGCGCATTTTATGTCACCGCTAGAGCCAACTCTTTCCCCCTGAAAACTATCACTGAAACCATATATGCGACATCATTAAATCAGCCCGTGCGTCAGTGGAAAGCACTGTTAACATGAATACAAACTACACCAGCTGTCATTAAAATACATCATTAAATTAAGCTCAAGTTACGTCCCAAAAACAATGGATCACACACACACACACACACACACACACACACACACACAAAAGAAACTTCATTCCTGGATCGATCACGCCTCAATCCATGGCTCATCGTGTAAATGGTGAGAGCAATAACATCGGAGATGTTACAGCAGTCTTGTTATGGGCTAAGGAAGGATTCCAAGGTGTCCTGGTTAGTGTACTAGAGTTTTGTCGTCAGTGGATCTGTAACAGTGACAGAGAGCTGACAATATGACAATTCCCCCCGCGGGAGCTGACTCCTGGTGATTAGGTGGCAGCGCTGCGATATGTAGATGCAGATGGTGATGAGGGGGAGAAAGAATGTGTGTGTGTGTGTGTACCTGTGAATGTGCCTATATGGTCAGTCAAGTTCATGAATAAACATTTCATCCCGAGATTGCAGGATACGCTGCGATGGCGCGTCATAATCTGTTGACGCCAAACAAAACGTCCCTCTGAGATTTCACGCCAGTATAGTTTGTGCACGTTTCTGTGTGAGTGTGTGTGTGTGCGTGCATGTGTATGCGCACGGGCACACACATTAATGCATGTACGCATTTGTATCTCTGTATGTGTATGCATGTGCACTCTCGTGATTAATTGCACAGCAACAGCAGCCAGTGTCATTCCCTTCTTTATCTCAAGGTTGCAGAGTGATGAACCAAAGAAGATTAGCAGGCGGTGAAAACAAACGCTTAACAAATTATCAAATACTTTTTCCATGTTTGCGCCTTAAAAAAAATCTGATTTTGGGGGAAAGTAACAGACTTGAAATAGGGGGGGGGGGGGGGGGGGGTTGTGCAGTCAAAGTTCCAAACTGAGCAGAGAGAGAAAATGAGACCAAAACCAACAAGGGAGAAGGAGGGAGGGAGTGAAAAGCCTTGATGCTAACGCCATGTTTTTTTTTTTATTATTCACTTGTCTGTCTGCATGAGCAACACAGATCAGAGATGGAGAAATGTCACTTAGCAAGCATTAGGCTAGCGCTTTCATCTCTCCTTGGATCAGAGAGATGGTGGGGGGGGAGGGACTTTTAAAATGAGTTTTAAAGGGCTGCGAGCCTCTATTTGCCTTTGAAATCATCCCGTCACTCTTTTTTGATTTTTCATTTTATCAGCACAGAACATGTAACACACGTCAATTTATATCTGAGAGAGTCTGAGATTTCCCTGAATCTGAACTTCGAAAAAAATCTCGGCTAAAAGGGAGGCTGGATTTTTCTCCCTGTATGTTTTAGGATGGAAAGATGTGAAGCTGCAACCTTGCCTGCTGTTAGAAGGTGGCAAGTTAAGATAAGAGAAGTCAGTCTATTTAATCCTCATTCTCTTTAAAGATGTCCATCCATCCATCCATCCATCCATCCATCCACCCATCCATAACCAGTGTTTGGACTTATTTCCTGAAACTGGAAAATAGTTGCTCTCTCTTTATCCGTCTATAATTGCAAGACTTGTAAATACAACCAAGATCAGGTCACCTTTCATTGGTTTTCTTTTAGGGACATGTGATTTATGTCCTAGTGTCATACAATCACTTTTGGTTTTTCCTTCATATTGCTTCTTTCTCGCTGTCGTAATGCAGAATACGAACCCCCGGGAAGACTAAGTGATTACTGTGTTTTCAGCCGCTCTAACAAGGATCCCTAAGCAAACAGAAGCAGCAACCACAATGTAATGATGTCTTCAGTTCCACTGCTGGAGTCATTTTACATGCTGTGTTTATTAGCTGCCAACAAGACATGGACGTGTTGTCCCTCGTAGTGATGGCACAACATGTACCACACACTCGTGGCTCGTGTCCCTGTGTTTGTTTCCAGTTCAAACTTTGATCGATGATCATCACGTCTTCAGTAGTTACCCACAACTCCGACTCTGATTCCCCGACGTTTCTGTCAGGCCCTGTCCTTTCCACTACTGTGTGTACATCAGATACAGTGTGTGTACCATTAAAAGGGGAATACCTAAATTAGGGATTTCAATATGTTATTTCTACAGCCTAGGAAAGTCCAATCTATATTTGTGAACATGAGCTGCTCTCTCTCAAAGCCAGAAACCAGAGAAATAAGTCTCAAACTTGTGAATTCAGCAGGTATGGTAAGTTTTTTAATTTTTTATACCAGAATGAGTTGGATTATATTGTAGTTTCCCACATAGCTAGAACATTCCCCAGGGTGCTCTCAGTGTCATCTCTGACATTTACCAGTTCATTGTCTACGGAGCAGTTCCACACATTGTACTCGATGACATCACAAAACTTGAGTTTTAGCAATCTAGTTTTAGGACTTGAGATCGAGTTGTTCATGGACACAATTAACTTATTTCTTGGACAATTCAAAGCAATTTAAGAACTGTATACTGCTTGCTCAAGTTGATGCACTGTGAATCTCGGAGGATGATTTATTTCCTTTTAGTTTGTGCCATTTGGTTAGTTCCCATGTGAACATTCACTTTGTATTAACATCAAGCCATGCAAGTTACATTTTCGACAATTGACAAAATTATCAACTAGTTGGATAACCAATTGAATGTTTAAGTATTTTCTTTTTTTTCCAGTAAAGCGCCACCCATTTTGCTGGTGACATTTATATATATATATATATATATATATATATATATATATATATATATATATATATATATATATATATATATACACACTACCGGTCAAATGTTTGGGGTCACTTAAAAATTTCCGTACCACTCCATTACAGACAGAATACCAACTGACCCGAGTGGTTGGCTGATATTTAATGTAATATCTACATTGCCCATTATCAGCAACCATTCATCCAATGTTCAAAAGGCCCATTCTGTTTACTAATCTGCTATCATTTAAAAAAACTAAATGATAAAACATTGGAGAACCATTTTGCAACTATGTAAACACATAATGTAATCTGGAAACTGCTGCCCTGGTTAAAAAAAACAATGCAACTGATCTCAGCTGGTATTCTGTCTACAATGGAGTTCAATGGAAATTTCTAGGTGACCCCAAACTTTTGACCGGTAGTATATATATATATATATATATATATATATATATATATATATAGGCCATCTCAGGCCATCTCTCTGATGAACAGCTGACTACTGACCCACAGTGTCAGGTTCAATTCTGGCCAATAACCCAGTAACACTGTTTCTACAGCACCTGTTTACTGGTTCCACTATTATTCCATTCATCATTCTCATTCTCATATCTCACTTATTATCCATTAGTTATTCATCATTCTCAAACTACATGCCATCTTGGACAATGTCTCGCACCCACTCCATGGCTTGTTGCTCAATCACAGGAGCACTTTCAGTGACAGACTCATTCTCCCAAAATGCACTACAGAGCGCCACAGGAAGTCATTCCTGCCTGTGGCCATCAAACTTTTTAACTCCTCCCTCTAAGTGTCTGACACACACACACACACACACACACACACACACACACACACACACACACACAAACACACACACTTAGAGAGGTTGAAACTGGACAATATTATCTGTATTATCTGTTTTGTGCAATAACACTGGCCTGACATGTGTGCAATCTCAAATACCACAATTTTATTATTATTATTATTATATTATTATTTAACTTTTCACCATTCCAAATCCTTAATTATGTTAATTATGTAAATAATGTATAATAACATTCCTTTATGTAAATACCGTACGTATCCAATTCCTTATATTCTTTATTTCTTGTATTTCTACTCTATTTATAATATTGTGCAACTAACAACAGAGTTTCCCTTCGGGGATCAATAAAGTATTTCTGATTCTGATTCTGATTCTGATTTCCTATTTCAGAACTGTTCATAATGTTCATACTGTTCATTGTAATATATAACTTAATACTATTTATCCCAGTACCTTGCACTATGTTCCACATTGAAATAATTTTATTGGTCTCTTCATTGCACTCATCTCTCTACATGTTTCTGTTTAGAGTATCTATATATGAGTGTGTCTATATTAGTGTGTATATATTGTTTGTTGGGTTGTTTGTTTTGAATGTGTAAGCACATTGTGAGCAACTATGCTCCAAAGGAAAATTCCTCGTATGTGTCTTCATACCTGGTCAATAAAGCTGATTCTGAGATATATATATTATATATATATATATATATATATATATATATATATATATATAAAATCTGTAGGTTTTGGACTGATGGTGGTGTAAAGAGAACAATTCAAATAGTCTACCTCACCTTCGATGATAATAATAGACTATTTGAATAATTTTCTGACGTTTGATTTGATAATGCAAATAATCTTAACCTAAAATGAAGCAAAACAGTGTTTTAAAAAACTAGTTACAGCTCTTTTTTCCAGTCTGTCATCTGAATGCTAATAAGTGCCTCTGTGTATACATTTCCCTGCTTTCCCTTGCAGAGCCACCGTGTAGAGTAGCAGCATTTAGGACCTCCGTAATGGCTGCATGTGTCAGAAATACAACATGTGAATTGTGACAGGAGAATGTTTTGCATTTCGTGGCACTCACATGCTGAAACACAACAACTTGCCAATATGTTTGGAGGATTGATTTTGTTGTTGTCTTCAATAATCCAAAAATAGAGGGAAAGAAACAAGAACATGAACACCGGAGCCTCTTGGGTTTTTCTGGTTACCTCCATGCACTTACAGTACATTGGAATCCTGTGACTGGCCAGGAAGAAACTAATAATGTTGTAGTGGAAGTGTCAGCTGGTGATAGCAGGGGCTGACTCCGCATGCTAATCAGACCTTCCCACATTAACATAAACATTGTCATTAAGCAGCCCTCATGAACACAAAACCTCCAGTTAATGGAGTAAAGATGGGCTAAATCTAGACATATAAAAACGTATGAATTTGCTCCATAGAATGAACTTCTGTGCTCCACTCTCATTTTGTTCAATGAATCGGTTGTCTACTCTATTGTTTCTAGTGCTGTAATGCTCTTAATCAGAATTAAGTTCAGAAAAGGTTTTGTTAGGTTTAGGTTGTATTAACAATAAGCACACGTATGTGGAATTTGCCTTAGGGAAAGGTGCATACATAAACTAACAGACATAAACATGAATAAGAAATACACAATAAACACAGAAAAACAAATATATAAATACAAATTAACTGTTGCATAACAAGAGTGGGTAGAATTTGCAAAGAATGTATAGTATGTACGATGGGCAGTGTAAAATCCAGGATAAAGGTTAGTGCAAGTGTAGTGACTAGGGAGGGGGGGGGGGGGGGGGGGGGGGGGGGGGGGGGGGGTTAAGAGTAAGTGGCCCATTCCCAAAGTGAGCCGCCTTGAGGTCTAAGGACTAAAGACTCACAGACGTGATTGATCTCAGGTGCTAAGTGTGAGGTCACAAGGGCTCAGATAGGTATAAATGGGGATTGGGACAGCACTTCACGAGATCACATGTTACCTTGGCGACGTTTAATAAAGTTAAGTTAAGTTTGTTGCTTTCCATACAGCCAAGGCACAGGAGACGGCTGCCTGATCCCCGATGTTTTTCTAACTCCTGTTTCACAAGCTGGACAACAGGTTTGTTCTGTTCCGTGGTCATGTGTTGTGCTGTTGTTTACCTTAAATTTGCTGTGTTCACTTGGAAGGAATAACTGCACTTGGAATAACATTTTGAGCATATTTAGCGGCTAAAAACATGTTTAAAACTTGCCCTGTTTGAGCCTGTTGGGTGCTAACGCTAGCTGAAGGATAACATATTGTAGGCAGCACAGATTGTTTTAATTTTTCTCTCTACTGAAAGCACTCAAAATTTACAAACACCAGAGCTACGTACTGAATTTGACAGGAATTCTCCTTTAAGTGGCACAAAGGCACTCTAAAATGTGCCCCGCTAACTGCCGTTTTTGCCGTTTTTTAATACTCAGTGTTGCCTGTACCGATTCAGGTCATGGGGTTTTTCAATTGAAAGTAATTGCATACGGATCAAGATTAACATTAAAAAATGGCCAGAATTCTCCTTTAACAGAATTCATTTCAATTAGCTACAGCTGATCTAATCTGCTGGCGGTGACGGCTGTCATTTCAGACCGCAAGCGCGACTGTCAGCTTGAAATGAAAAGCCTGCCATCCATCTGTTTTCCATTGCTCTTGTGAGAAGAGTTAAGATGGTTTGATAAAATATTTATTGGCATCAGATCTTAACAAACGGGTATTTTGCAGACTGGAAACCAGATCTGAAATAGAGCCAGCTATCTCATCCCTAGTTGCACGGATGCCACTTTGCTACTAATTTCAAAACCTTGATGTCAAAACTCCAGACACAAAACTTGATCACTTGTAACACAGGCTGTCCAATATTCAAAAGATTGTACTTACCGGTTCTCATCTCACTGCTTGTTGAGGCCACGGTTGATCTTCTGAGGTTTGGTTGAATCCTTGTAGTCAGTCGTCATGCCAAGATTTATGACATGGTCTACTACTATTGCTTGGATTTCATTGGACACTCTTTGCTTTTGCAGCCACTGTCTTGGTCCATGGCTTTGTCCTCTACCACGTTCCCCTACACCTCTCAAACAAGGCTCACGACCGCCTCTCAGGAGGCGTGCTTGTCCTCGGCCATTCCTTTAACCAACACGTCTTCCTCCCACCGCTGCTTGACCGGTATTGTGACCTGGATCAGCGGCCGGCTCCGTGTTCCGTATCGCTATGTTGTTGCAAGTGGATCCCAAGCAAATCTTCATGTACTCGTACCACAATGGGAACTCAATTATCAGCAACGAGTTGGCAGAATTTGGACAAGAAATTACAAGGGCCCGCATCCACACGCTGCAGTACTGTCAACACTGTAAATAGTCTGAAAAGGTGGTCCACCTGACCATAGAAACAGCGTGCCCTATCTGGCACCCAGTGCAGCGCGAAGCCCGTCACTATTTGGAGACCGATGCAGTTATTAATTTCCCGTCCCGCACCCACGTCGTTTGAGTCGCTAATATATCTGCGCCCATGGGGGGGCTGGTCTCACAGGTGTGTTCAGGTGAATTGCGGCAACAGAAAGTGATGGCGCCATTGACCAACGAAAACCTGGTCTAAAGTCAATAGCTCAGCATTTAATGGAATTTAACAGCACATTATTAAATGTGCTTAGGCTCGTGCACAGCGCGCACACACCATTCTTGTTACACACACACACACACACACACACACACACACAGGGATGCGCAGCAGTACACACACATCCAAAAGATTACAAATAATAATAATACAGTGCAAATCCGCCATCATAATAGCAATGCGCCAAAGTAAAAAACACCTGGCTTTGAAAAGAAATGGGAGATGATACTCTGAATGGTTTATTGCATGTTACACCCAGAACACACCTATGAATTTATGAAGACTATAAGTACAACCCTTTTTAACCATGTGCCCAGTGCAAAGACATTTTGTCCACTGTCAAACTAGCAAAAGTGGATTTGGACACGCCCTAAACGCACCTGCACCATGCGCTTCATATTGTGTGCTTAGATGATTTAAATAGGGCCCAGTGTATTATAATACACATTGTGACCCTTTCTTTGGCAGGACATTTGCATGTTCTCTCATCTTTGTGTCTTTATATGAGCAGTGTGTGTGTATGTGTGTGTGTGTATATGTGTGTGTGTGTGTGTGTGTGTGTGTGTGAGTAGGTTGGCGCGGGCTCTGTTATCTTTGGAGTTACAGTTGAATTGTCAGAGAAGATAAAAATGAATGACTTTCCTTGCTGAGTCTGAGCTCTCTACTTCAGCATCACAGTGCCCTGCCATGAGCAGCAACTTTCTCTCTCTCACACACACACACACACACACACACACACACACACACACACACATTGGCACTATTTATAAAAGCAGGCTGCAAAAACAGGGGAGAAAAGCAGATGCGGGTAAAGGTAAAGAGGGAGGGAGCAAATTCTTCCATGCAAAAAGAAAGAGCCATGAGATGCCAAATTGTGTGGGAAAACGAGGGGAAAGGCTCTCCAATCCACACACCAAGTTCACACTCACACACACACACACACACACACACACACACACACACACACACACACACACACACACACACACACACACACAGGTAGTCACATATCTTTTGGCAGACTTTATTTCAATAGCATTTTTATTACACTGAGAGAAGTGAAGGAAGAGAAAAAGGGATTGAAAGTCCCATTGTGTTGTATTGTGCGCATGTGTGGCACATGCATGCAAATGAGCTTAAGGAAAGCACATGAAAAATACATTTGGTCATTACGGATTGAGTTAGCAGAGAGTTCTGAAGCCCAGGGGAACATGGAGAGAGGCAGGAACAGCAATGGATGGAACGGAACAGATAAACAAGAAAGATATTTATTCCAGTAACATCCTTCCTGCTCTTCATATACAGGAGCCTTCATACAAATTCTGTTTTTTTTTTCAATCAAGTACCGCTGGCTGAGTGAACTGAGAGGCTGCAAATGAAAATGGGTCTAAAATGTACATGCACTTCTCCTGCTGTGTGGGCTCCCATAAGTGGTGTTGTGGCTTTGTCAGAGTCCCATCCCCTCTGCTGAACCTGTTCCTGATTCCATTAAGGCCTCCATGGTCCAGGTCTATATGTCTATTGACCCCTTACCGCAATGACACCGGAGATGTAATTCCTAATGAGCAGTTATCGGATGCAATCTGGGGAAAAAAAAAACATTGAACTTCAAAGAGGTTAAAAAAAAGGTGGTGGAAGAAGCAAAAGAGGTTGAAAGAGACACATGAGAAAAAGGGTGAAGTAATGCATAGACGAAGAGACTTCAAAAGACTCGACAGGACCTTGAATATTAAATGAAATACGCAAATATTTTATGATATTAACCCTCTCAGGTCTGAGACATTTTCTCCAACATCTGGGTTGCCTGGTCTCCTTGTGTACTAACGCTTGTATGACCTCAAGACTGTGATGCACAATCAAGTTATGTACATTAATTATTTCAGGACAACCTGGGCTATCAGTAAATCATTGCATTATCTGTCTATTTGACATTGATTGGCCATATCCCACTCATGTCAACATCCAGGCTTCCTTCTGGTGTCTCACTGTCCATCCATCAGGTCCCCGCCAGGACCGTCCCGGACACACACACGCACAACCACAGTTAATAAGGCCCCCTGTTATATGATTGGTCGACTCAACTGTCAGTCAAGACGTCACTATCCAAGATGGCAACCAGCTCACGCAAATACATTGGTTTTTGGTACAAAAAGATCACTAAACACAGTGAATAACCATTCAATTGTGAATTTATCACTCTGGATATATTGTTCAAACTCCCTGAAAGGTCAGTGTCCCCCCGGCATGATTACTACATTTCTGGAGGGGCTGCAGAGACACCGAACCACTTGTTGAAAAGCTGGAGCTATCAGCTAATGAGCAGAAAACACGACAAGAAGCTGGGTTCAAAGGTTGCATAGTAAAGCGGAGATTCGTGAGTAGATTTTTGGATTCATAGTTGCGTGTTTATGTTGCAAAGAGACTGTAATTCCACTGTGGATTAAAAAGCTTCTGGATGGCCTACAATCGTTAGAGGACTGTGTTGAAACGGTGCAAGTCTCTGCACTGCATGGTCGACTTTAGAGGGTTGAAACATTAAAGTAATTAAAGCCTACAGGCAGGCGGGCAAAACAAGTTCCAAAACACTGAAGACCAGGGAATGAAAAACACAAGTGAAGGAGAGAAGTAACAAACAATAATCTGACAACAGACAAAAGAAGAACAGAGCCTAAATAAGCAAGGTAATGAGGGTAGTAACGAGAGACAGGTGACATGAGGGGTGATGAACAGGTGAGACACATCTGGGAGGGGGTTGTCTATATCGACAACCTTTTTTATATTCTGTATTGCTCCATTCACGCCAGATTTCACACTTTTCGCCGGATGTCCGTTACCTTCTGCTTTCTATGTTTTGGTATTTAACCCTTGAGTTGTCTTCCCGTTAACCATGGACGTGTCCTTCCAGCTTTTCCAATGTTTTTGTTGCTTTTTCTGATTTATTTGTCGCTTTTTCCATGCTTTTGGCACTTTTTAAAAAACCTGAGCTGGTTTAATAATAGGTTTTACACTTATTCTTGGAATTAATGGTCAGCAAACCTCATTTATATCAAATTATACATACATTTTTTGTTGAAGGCAGAGATTACGAATTATTTTGACTTATAGTTAAGATCAGAGGATGTTGAGTTCATCTCAGAGGGGTAGATGTCAAAGTTTAGTCCGGATACTGTTTTGAAACCATTAAAAAAAGAAAATTCAAATGCTATAAGAATAAATAAAACAACCAAAAAAGTCATTGAAAGTAATCATTCATTTTAGCTGAAGAATATTGTGTAGAATCCTCCATGTTATTTTTGGGCAATTTGGTTGAAAGAAATCTATATTTCTGATTTAAAACACTTTGAAACCGGTCAATTTGACCCAAGGACAACACAAGGGTTAAAACTCTGGTGGATTCATGAGGACTATGGTTACCTGGTCCTCAGATCTCTGCAGGGTAAATCCAGACAGCTAGCTAGACTATCTGTCCAATCTGAGGACTATGGTTACCTGGTCCTCAGGTCTCTGCAGGGTAAATCCAGACAGCTAGCTAGACTATCTGTCCACTCTGAGGACTATGGTTACCTGGTCCTCAGATCTCTGCAGGGTAAATCCAGACAGCTAGCTAGACTATCTGTCCAATCTGAGGACTATGGTTACCTGGTCCCCAGATCTCTGCAGGGTAAATCCAGACAGCTAGGTAGACTATCTGTCCAATCTGAGGACTATGGTTACCTGGTCCTCAGATCTCTGCAGGGTAAATCCAGACAGCTGTAAATGTAAATGTAAATGTGCTGTATTTATATAGCGCTTTTCCAGTCTTAACAACTGCTCAAAGCGCTTTTACATCTACAGGAAACATTCACCATTCACACACATTCATACACTGTGGCCGGGGCTGCCATACAAGGTGCCACCTGCTCATCAGATATACATTCATACACATTCACACTCCGATGCGCAGCACCGGGGGCAACTCGGGGTTCAGTGTCTTGCCCAAGGACACTTTGACAATGACTTCAGGGGCGGGGATCAAACCACCAACCTTCCGATTGGCAGGCAACCTCTCTACCACTGAGCCACAGCCGCCCACAGCTAGCTAGACTATCTGTCCACTCTGAGGACTATGGTTACCTGGTCCTCAGATATCTGCAGGGTAAATCCAGACAGCTAGCTAGACTATCTGTCCAATCGGAGTTTTCTGCTGCACAATTAAAACAAAAAGATGAATGTGATTGGTTTTACCCTGTGCAGACGAAGGGGTCGTATACGAGCAAAAAGGCACTTCCGATTCATATTTCAATCATAAAAGACATAAATTTACAGATTTTACAGCTAAAAGCTAACGAGAAGTGTTTTAGAGAGGAAAATGGCTTAGGTTTTACTGCTATGTCTGTGATATCAATACATATCTGGAAGATTCATGTTCCGTTTTATTTATTTTTTTGTCTTTAAGGTCCTACAACCATTTTTAACATGCAAGTGACCTCACTGCAACCCAAATATTCTAATTACTCAGTTTGACCTGAAAAGAATGATGTTCATATCTTTCTCATATTGGGTTGACATTTTGCAAGCTTTTTTTTAGAAAATAATACCAGGTGGACAAAGAATTGTAAAAATGACCTTAGGTTTCTGAGGGTTGAAGAAACACCAATAAACCAGAGCACGTTTACTCCATCCCAGAGTGCTGTGAGGACTAGCCAGACCCTCTTCCACAGCACTGTGGAGGAAGGTCTGGCAAAGCAAGACTAGGGCAGGGCAGACAATCACAAAGGGCTGGGAAATACACAAGGCAGGACGCATACCAAGACCTGACACATGAGAAACAGAGACTACAAAATATAATACAGGAATCTAAAGCATGAAATATATACAAGAATGGAACTAGGAAAACACGAAGATTACAGGAACACAGAGAGTAAAGAAATAAGGAAAGACGGCGTCCACATATTAAATACCAAACCCGAGGATGAATTAAGTCACTCAAAATGTATTTATAACTAAGGTTAGTTATACCAAGAGAGTCTGGAGGTCTGGCCAAAAAGGGTTAGGGTTACATGTGTGGAAGCACTGTGGACATTATACTGCATCACACTTTCAGTCTAACCTCATGATGGAGAAGGTGGGCTTGACCGCGTTATTCCCTCTGTCAACCTGTGACCTCTGACCCCACCCCTTCAAGCACCCTTCCATAAAAGAGGAAAATAAATAACCTAAAAACCAGAAGCATGACACCAGGCAGTTAGCAGCAATTTTACTCCATGTTGAATCGCCTCCAACTGGCTCCCGCACCCAGAGTACAGAATGAAGCCAGAGGATGAGAAAAGGGGAACGGAGAGTGGAGCTAACACGGTAGTTTACATGAAAATCACCACATGAAAAGCTGTTGTGACAGATGTGGGATTGTTAGCGGGCTCGTACGTTTTAATTGAGTCGTCGAGAAAGCTGCTCCCCTGCTGCCAAGAAACAGTAAGATAGAAGTGCAATAATCTCTTCGATGTCACCTGTTGACGTGGCATGACTGTTGAGGAGCGACGAGGACAGGAGGAAGAGAGGCGGATAAATAGAGGGAAAGTGAGCATGGAAGGTTAAGTAAGATGAAAGGCTGAGGAGACCGAAAAGGGAAGAGAGAGCTGTGAGGTTTGGCTGTCAGAGTTGATCAGCGTCAGTGGCACACAGGAGGACTGATGGACACTTTGGGGAGGAGGTGCGGGGGTTGCAGGGTGGGGGAGAGGTCTCCACTAGCAGCGGTGGAATGTAATTTGGCAAATTTACCCAAGTACTGTAACTAAGTAAAAATTGGAGGTTTACTTGAGTCTTTTCATTTTATGGTACTTTCTACTTCTACTTACTACATTTCAGAGGGAAATCCCATGTAGTTTAGAAAATAATTTCACATTAAAACATTGTATTTTATAGTCATCCATACACAGGCCTTCAAATCCAGTTCAAATCATTAGTCAAAAAAACACTTCCCAGTTTCTATTACTAGAAACCAGTTTCTACTAGTACTTTTACTTGTAATAATTTAAGTACATTTCCTGATGATTCTTACTTGTATACTTTTACTTAACCCACAAGTTGTCCTCTAGTCATATTGACCCGTTTTCCTATATCAATGTTCTTTTAATTACCCCAAAATAACACGACTGATTCCACACAATGCTCTTTGGCAAGTACACATCTCTACTTTCATTAATATTGGGGCGTCTTATTCAATTTTATAGCATTTGAAAAACTATTGAAGTGTTTTTGAAATAGTATTGAGTAAAAGTTGACATATTCCAGTCTGTGATTATCATCAACATCCATTCCTTTAATTTTAGTCTCAATAATTCCTAATTTCTGCTTTTCTAACTCAAACATTAGGTATAATTTCCTATAAATGAGGTTTATTGACCATAAATTCCAAAAATAACTGTAAAACTAAAGTTAATAAGTTAGTGTTACATAGTGTTGAAAATGTCAAAAAAGTGACAAACATTGAAAAAAACTGACAAAAATGTAAGTAAATGTTAAAACATTGATATAAAGCTTTGACAAAAGTGTTGATTTTCATATTGACGAGTAAATATTGACCCATTTTCAAAAGGTTTCTAAATCAGAAGTTTGGGTTTCTTTCAACCAAATTGTAAAAAAAAAAAGTAACATGGATGGTTCCATACAACATGCTTCACAAGGAAAATAAATGATCGGTTCACTACTTTCATTGAATGTGGGTGTTTTATTTTAAAAAAGGATGAAAGAAAATTGAAAAAGTGACAAAATGATGAAAAAAAACAAAAAAACACAGAAAGAAATCAACAAAAAACGCTGAAAAAAGTGGGACAAAATGTCAGGAAAAAGCTTCAAAAACATTGGTGAAAAAAATAAGTTTGACCCAGAAAAACTAAAAGCTGCATGGTTGACGGGAGGACAACACAAGGGTTAAGTAATATCTTCAGTGCAGGACTTGTAACAGAGTATTGTCTTACAGTGTAGTATTAGTACCTTCCGTTAGCACACATGTACTCACCACGGAGAATGAAAATGCGTGCGGAGGTGTTACATGTGTGGAAGAGCATTGTGTACTTTATACTGCACTACACTTTCACTCTAACCTCATGATGGAGAGAGTGGGCTCGACCCCTCCGCACTCCCACATCAATCACAGCCTCATTCCCTCTGCCAGCCTGCGACCTCTGACCCCACCCCTTCACGCATCACACGAAGGGCCGACCGGGGCAAACTTGCCATCGTAATTCAAAGGTCATGGTACAGCATTTCCCCACGGAGCCACTATCTGAGATGTATTCCAGCCACAGCTTGACATGGCTGGATAATGCCGGGTGCGCTGCCGGAGCAAAACAGGGCTGATTACGTGTGGGTGATATGCGCCCCTCCCTGTGAAACGCTAGATTCTTCAGCGTATTAACCCTCCCGTTGTCTTCGGGTCAAATTTGACCCCTTTCCAAAAAGTTTCTAGATCAGAAATTTGTGTTTCTTTCAAACAAATTGGCCAAAAAAGTAACGTGGATGGTTCCCAACAACGCTCCTCACAAGTTAAATGAATAACCAGTTTACTGCTTTCATTGGATTTTTGTGTTTTTTTGTCAATTTCTTAGCATTTGGAGAAAAAACACTTTGTCAAAGTAACAAAAATGTCCAAAAAAAAAAGAAGAAAAGTCACAAATGTAAAAAAAAGTTTTAAACATTTTGCGAAAAAGATTCCACGCAACGTTTTTTGCCAATTACAAATCTCTACTTTCATTAATTTTCATTCATTATTTCATTAATTAATTCTTATTCAATTTTATAGCATTTGAAAAACTATTGAAGTGTTTTTGAAATAGCATTGAGTAAAAGTTGACATATTCCAGTCTGTGATTATCATCAACATCCATTCCTTTAATTTTAGTCAAAATAATTCCTAATTTCTGCTTTTGTAACTCAAACATTTGGTATAATTTTCTATAAATGAGGTTTATTGACCATAAATTTTAAAAATAACAGTAATTATTTTAAATAATAATGGATAAGTAAGTGTTACATAGTGTTGAAAATGTCAAAAAAATAATAAAGTGTTGAAAAGGGACAAAAACGTAAGAAAAAGTTAAAAACATTGATTAAAAAGCCTCAACAAAAGTGTTGATTTTCAATTTTGACGGGAAGACAACACAGGGGTTAGGAACAGGAGGATGAAATGTGGAAATGTTCACGTTATAAAGAGTCCAAAAATAATAATTCAAAGATTTGCGTTGATGTAACACATCAAATTAGGCGTTAACGTAAGGTGTGGTGTCCACGAGTCACGTGACATAAGAGTCCGTGTCAGTGGGGGTCTCGGGTGATGAGGCCAGCCGAGATCAGGAGAGATCTGTTCCTGTGTTGTGAGGCCTCTTGTCTGAGGGGAGCATTTCAAACAGTTTGTGTCTGAGCTGGGTGGGGGTCGGTCACAATCTTCTCAGCTCGCCTCAGGCTTCTGGAGGTGTTCAGATCCTGGAGGGATGGCAGGTTGCAGCAAATTCCCTTCCCAGCAGAGAGGATAATAAGCTTCAGTCTGTCCCTGTCCTTGATGGTGAGGGAGGAGGTAAGAACGAGCCAAACAACGGCTGTGTAGAAGTACACCACTGTAGGCCTGGGCAGGTTCTCCTTCTGCTGCCGCAGGAAGTATTTCCTCTGCAGTGCCTCCTTGGAGAGTTCTGCTCCCACCTGAAGACCTGAGTGATGACAGTGCCTAAGAGGCAGAAGGACTCCGCAGTGTCGACCGGGGAGTCAACCAGGGTGATGGGGGGGTGGCTGTGGCTGCGCTCCAGGTCACCAGATGGTCAATTTACCACCCGTAGGCCGGCTCATCCCTACTAGACAGACTCTGGACTGGATATGCAGTAGAGGTGACCTGGTGCTGATGGTCCAGGAGCCTGAGGCGTGTTTCCCTAGCTACCTGACATGGTCTGGATCAAGTACATTTCCAGGATAATTGCCTGACAGGTCCCTCACCTTGTGCTCTCTGTGTGTTCTGTGTCTCTGGCCAGTATTCCCAGTTGAGTGGTCGTTTTATCCTGATAACGGACATTGAGCATTCAGACTGCTGTTGAACAAGCATCCATGGATGATACGCTAAAAAGGATACATTGCACTGGCAAGAACTTAACATGTGTCACTCCCTTAAAACAAACCGTGCACATATTTCAAAGGGGCAGAACACTAAACCAAAGTACACAAATACACTTATTGCAAGTGGAAGCACTGTAAATCATGTTATGCTAGCAAGGTACACGCTGGAATTGGCAATTGGCTATCCAGGAGTGTATGTGTCAGACCTTATGCATTGGCTACGTTGAACACGTAATGTATGTGGACCGTTCGCCAAGCGGATGTGCCATGTTATCTCTATCGTAGGATTGTGAGTCACAGCTTTGGGATTGATGTTGTTTGAAGAGCCGGCAAAACAGTGTACTGTCAGCTGTTATCAAATGATGTAGGTGACAGGAAACAAGAAAAAACAACCGAAACTCTCTAAACCCAACTGCCAATGCGCTCATTGACAGTCATTTCCTGTATGTCTGTAGTTTAATTTAAAAGACATATAGACAGTGTATGATCCATGTCCATGTAAAAGGGATACCTCAGGTACAAAACTATAAATAGCAGACTGTCCTGTTTAGTCTTGTAGCGCTGCTCTCTTGGCCGGTGTAGCCAGTGTCATTGATCGTTGAACTTTTAGGAACATCCGCTACACATATGTTTGCATGCATTGTTGCCCGACTCTACAGCGCTGTCCAGCGTAGGTCTGGCAATGCAGGATTACACCTGCTGCCTCTTGTCACCATGCTACCTCTACCACTGCCTGAAATCCAGAACCCCTTATTTGAAATATTTAAGAAATGTTAGTAGTGAAATTACCATTGTGAACCGTCCTACAGTTCAAAAGTTGAGTTATAGCTGCAGTGTGTTAGGGGGACGGGGCCTAGTGAACTGTATTTCCAACCTATTCTCCATTACTCTCCCGGCTGTTTCTCAAGTCCCATACAGTCTTCTTTCCCAAATATGCCACCCTCAGAGGAACTTCTTTCTTATTTCCTTCCTCTCACAACTTCCTGCCCCTCTGTCACCTGCCAGATGAAACTTCTCCTTCACTCATTCTCTTTTACTCTCTTTAACTCCTCTCTTCCTCCCCCCCAATTTTTTTCTCTCTTTGGTCTTTTATTCTACTTCTCACCTCTCTGCTCCTTTCCCACACGGCTCCATCTCAGCCTTCCCTTCACACCCTACAGGGTCTTGATATTTTTCGATTCCCTTTTTCTCTTTGCTAGATCATTTTTTAAACTTTTTTTTTCACACTTGTAATATCCTTGGTTTGATGCCCCTCAACCCAAGCTCAGGGGAAGTTGAGATGAGCCAGTGGGGTGCAGAAAATGAATAGCATCAGGATGCATCCAGTAAAGGAAACCCTCTGAAAGTTCCATTACAGTAATCTAGACTGAGCATGTGTGAGTGTGAGTGTTTGTAGAAAGGGAAGAGGGAAGAGTTTGTTATTTCCAAACTCAGGGTGAAGAGATCAACTGTTTTCTTCATTTTGTCCAAACTCCAGCAATAGTGAGTAGAATTATATCTTGGGACCTAAGGTACACTAGCCTAACACAGCCTTTGACTGGCCATCTCTATATAGAGAGAGCCCCTCCAAGTGACAGACAGGCAAAGGTAAAAGAACAAGATTGCTCTCAACCACCTGAAAGTGTCCTTAAAACTCCCCTTGACCTCTTCAGATAACATTATTGTCTTTTTACCTCTCTAGAATACATTGGCTTGAAGGGACTTAATTTTTTGGGCTGTCAAAAAAGTGAGGTGTCCCTGATGTGTCTCTGACAATTCACTGTTCTGTTCTGTAGTGCAGAATTGAAAGCGCAGCGGATACCATTGCTAAAAATCAAATAAATCAAGATATATTTACATCAAGAAGTAAAAAGTAGAACAAAAGTAAGACTTTAACAACCTTTTCTGGGTTGATCTGCAGACATTCTAGTCATTGCCAGACCTTCCTCCACAGTGCTGTAGAGGAGGGTCTGACTAGTCCACACAGCATTCTGGGATGGGAGAAAAACATGCTCTGGTTCATTGGCATTTCTTTAAACCAATCACAATCCTCTCAGGCTTCGCTTTCCTTTGAATGGAGCCACCGTATCTCAGCAAAATAGCCTCGGGAAGGAACTATGTTTTGGTGAAACGTGTAAAAAGTTGTTTTAGTCTTGCAAGAGAACCCAGAACCCAGAACCAGACAATCCTGGAAGTGGAACGTTGTAAATATATGCTATTTTGAAGATGTACCATACATAATCTTATCACATGTAAATCAAAAGGAGAAAACACCTTTAGACAATGTACATATGAGTTTTGATGCTGGGGTTCTGGATTTCTGAAGGACTGATTTTGAATGGACAGTGCATTAGAATATCATTCATGCACCTTGAAACACTAGGGAGTTCAAAGGAAGCTCTAATTTAATTCAGTGTCCTCAATTGAAACTGCTGTGGCTCAGTTCAAATCTGACCAAATGTTGGTGACAACTGTAGTGGTGATTGAAGACATTCAAGGGTAATTGCACAAATCAAACCTATTCAGCACCTAGTCAGCACTTTTTTTTTTTTACTTAAATGCAGTAGCCAGAAAATCAAAGTTTGGTCAATGTGGTGGAGCCCGAGCCTGAAGAAAGGCTCTTGATTTTCCTTGATGTTTTCCTTGATCTTCGTCCCAGCTCTCACCTGTGGTCAACAGCTTAGTGCAATGACCAAAAGAATAAGATTAGGGGCTATAAAGCGGCCAAAATGACTTTCCATGGCTGGGTGATTGGGCTCACCCTTAGAGGTAAGGTTGGAGTAGTACCGCTACTCCTTCATTTTAAAAGGTCAGTTAAGGTGGTTCGGCCATATGATTCAGATGCATCCTGGATGTCTTTCTGTGAAAAAAAACAAAACACAGGTCAGATCTTAAACAGGCTGGAGAGGTTACATTCCCGATCTGGCCTAAGAATTGTCCAGGAAGAGCTAGATGATGTGCCTAGAGAGGAGGACAGAAGGGCTACGTTGCTACCCTGACTCAGACCCGATCAAGCAGAACAACATACAGTGGCTTGCATAGGTTTACACACCCATGCTAGATAGGGATTTGGATGCTATCATAGTAGTGCCCCTAGTTCTCCTATTCAAAAGGCCATTTGAATGAAAAACGAGTATGCAGTGAATGTTAAAAGGGCACAAACAGATCCTACGCTTTACGTGTCATTGCCGCATGACGTTCACTTTCTCTGGCTAAAGTCCACTACATCACCCCTGAAAGGACCATTATCGGAGCTCTGTAGCGGCTAAATACAACCAGCAACTGCCGCTCGGATATAATGTTCTATTGGTGAAGTGGGGATACATTTTGATAAAAAACAATTCAGCAGATGCAGGGATATGTAGACCAGAAAGCGATCAGGTAAGATGGATGGATGGATGGAGGGATGAATGGAACAATGCACCAATAAAGGAAAATATATCTTGAAACTTACTTGGAGGGAAACACTGGGAGGGAATGTTTATTAACATATTTCATTAGAGAATTTGTGCGTTTTCTTATATTCTTCAAAACACGTAGAGAAATGTAATGTCAGCATTTAGAGATAATTAGAGGAACTACATAATGAAGGCCTATGTATGCTTCACCAAAGTGCTTGTCAGAACACAACAAAATCACAACAGCCAAATCTGTTCAGCAAACTTTCTCAATCCTTGTGCAGGTTCATATTTTTGTTAGACAGCCAATGTCCCCAGGTCTGGTGGACCCACTACATCATTAGGCTTTTAACAGGATGAGTCCCTTTTATAGTATCCTAAAAAAGAGTTCAAATATGGCTTTGATTAACAACCAGAAAACGGATTTCAAATATAGCTTTAATTGCACATTTAAGCCTTTGATTTTAAAATCATATATCACAATAGTCCTATATTACCCAAGTTACACATTGGATCCATGTTATGTCACTCAGAGGTGGATTGAATCTGGCTTACCAGGAGGATTCCTTTTTAGATTGGCCTAAAAAAGAGTTCAAATGTAGCTTTCATTAACAGCCCAAAATTGATTTCAAATATAGCTTCAATTGGTAATTTAAATATTTATTTAGGATGTGAAATAAACCATATTTTACTCTTTTTCAGGCTACTCTAAAAAGGAATCCTCCTGTTAAGCCAGCTTCATTCCAACTCTGTGTGGGACAACACATATCCAGAGTGTCACTCACATAATATAGGACCATTCTGATGTAGGATTTTAAAATTAAAAAAATAAATGTCCAAGTAAAGCTATATTTCAAGTCTTTATCAAGCTGTTAAACCCATATTTTACTCATTTTCAGGCTAAGCTAAAAAAGAATCCTCCTGTTAAGCCAGGTTCATTCCAAAGCTGGGTGAGACAACACATATCCAGTGTGTCACTCAGGTAATATTGTACCATTCTGATGTATGATTTTAAAATTAAAGCCATAAATGTCCAAGTAAAGCTAAATTTGAAATCTTCATCAGGTTGTTAATTAAAGCCATATTGTTACTCTTTTTCAGACTACACTAAAAGGAAATCCTCCTGTTAAACCAGATTAATTATAACTTAGGGTGAGACAACATACATCAAGTTTGCCACTCGGGTGATATCGGACCATTCTGATGTATGATTTTAAAATTAAAGGCTGAAATGCCGAATTTAAGCTATCTTAGAAATCGTCATCAGGCTGTTAATTAAAGCCATATTTTTACTCATTTTCAGGCTACTCTAAAAAAGAATCTTCCTGTTAAGCCAGGTTCTTTCACCCTCTGGGTAAGACAACACATATCCAGAGTGTCATTCAGATAATATCGTACCATTCTGATATATGGTTTCAAAATTAAAGGCTTAAATGTGCAATTGAAGCTATATTTGAAATGCTTTTCAGGCTGTTAAAACCATATGTTTACTCATTTTCAGGCATCTCTAAAAAGCAAACCTCCTGTTATGCCAGGTTCCTTCCAACTCTGGGTAAGAAAACACATATCCAGTGTGTCACTCAGGTAATATTGTATGGATTTTAAATTAAATTCTTAAATATCCAATTTAAGCTATATTTGAAATCCTCATCAAGCTGTTAATTAAAACCACACTTTTACTCTTTTTTTAGGCTACTCTAAAAGGAATCTTCCTGTTAAGCCAGATCCATTCCACCAGAATTTGACAAGGAAGTTGAACAAGGAGTAAACATGGAACAAGAAGGTGGAGAAGACAAGGGAAACAATGAGGACGCGGAAGCGGAACCGAGTGCGCAGAGAGTACCTGGCAAGATGAAGAGCTGTCAGCTCTGTCCAAAGCCGACGGAATGAAAAACACACACCGTGTGCGGCAGCTGCAAGGGATACATCTGCAGGAGCTGCACCCGCAGGCCTGCTGCGCTAAGACAGTAGCCTCTTGGCTCGTGCGGTGGCACCGGATTAAGCTTCGACTTTACGCTGCAAAAACGAGCACCGAACAAACAGACGTGTGTCAGGAGTGCCGCCTGTTGTCAGTGTCCCACCTGCTCAGAGAACTTTGGAATTGCCTGTGGCCTGACAACGACAACATAGCGTTTGAATTGAACTGAAATGGACCTTGAATCTATTCTGAATAAAAACCCTTTGGGATACTTGTGCTGTGTGACATATGAGAATGTTACGCACCCCGCCGTAAACCAGGGTTCCGTTGACCCAAAGACGAGGTTGCGGCAGATGACATGAAATTAACAATTTACTATGTAAAAATACTTAACCAATGTTTACTTTAGCTCAATTACCAATATTATATACAGTGCATCATTTATGGCTCATATTTGCCATTTACCCCTGTAAGGGCACATTTATGATAATTTGATCATTTTCCTTTTGCTGTGACAAAACAAGGAAATTATTAATAATCATTATTATTAAGATAATTATTAAAAAGGTAATATAAATATAGAAAAGATTTTTTGATCATTGTTGGTGCTCATTTCTTAGAACTTCATTAGAATAAGTGAAAGTGCTTGAAATGTAACATTTTGTAACTTGGTGTGAGAATAGCAGGTGCAGAAATATAACATAGAAAATGAGTTATTGTTTATGTTCTTGACAGAAAATGAGCCAAGGCCAATGAGTTTGAGTGAGAAGAAATAATAAATAGCATCATTTTTCTTTTCACAAACATTGAAAACGGGTCTCACAGACCCAAACACCACACAAGTTTAAACAGACATGCATGCCTACTATTGGCTAGCTGAGGGGCAGGGCTGTAGTCAAGTCCAAGACCAGGACTAGTCGAGTCCAAGACAAGACCGAGTCAAAGAGGTTCTATTCCAAGACAGGACTGAGTCCAGAAGGGTTAGAGTCCAAGACAGGACAGAGTCCAAAAAGGTTCTAGTCCAAGACAAGACCGAGTCCAAAGAGGTTTGAGTCCAAGACAAGACCGAGTCCAAAGAGGTTCTAGTCCAAGACAAGACCGAGTCCAGAATGGTTTGTCTGAATCAAGACCGAGTCCAGGACAGAAAAAAGGTCTTATGCATGACAGTATCAAGACAATCATTTTGGGTTTCACTTTCCCTCCAATAGTTTTATAAACATAACAAAGACACCTGGACTCGGTCCAGACCAAAAGCCATATTTGGCAAGACCAGTGGCTGAGACCGAGACAAGTCTGAGTCCAAATACTAGCGTGTCCAAGACAAGTCCGAGACCATAGAAAAACGGTCTTGGGTCCAGACTCGAGTCCAGTCTTGGACTTGTACTACAGCCCTGCTGAGGGGCGATATGAAAGTGAACAGTGCATGTTTTCTTCCAGTCCGCACATAACTATTTCTGTCACTGTTTGTGTGTTAAAAAAAAAAAAGGAATCACCATGCATGCCCGCAGGAAGGAACTGTCCGAGTGTGCGCTGTCTTGTATAATGCATTGTGTCTTGGCCCTCTATATGAAGATACAGTTTTCTCCTCACCTTAGAGTGGGGCCATTTGGAACAGATACAAACACCTTTGCCTTTAGACATGTTCGAACAACACCATCTTACAACCACGTTCGTTTGAAGCACACTGTACTGCAGCATTGAGAAACTTTATAAAGGACGACTCTTCCAGGATAGAAATTTGATAGCATTTCATGGATGAAGCAGGGCCAGTAAAATCCTACTCTACAAAACCAACTGGTGACAAATACAGAGACTTAGAAATAGGGTCCTGTGAGTGTTACCCTCGGCTCTATTTACCCCCCGCTCTATTTGAAACTTTGTAAGCATTTTGTAAACTATTGTTGCCTTATTGTCTTATAGAGAAGCTCTATTTCTATGTTAGCCGCAGAGAGGAACAGCTTTGCAATATTCATGTTATTAATATCAGATCTGACATGGGCATCAACCCTGGTTAAACCCAGTAAAAGCACAGAGGCCGGCTTTCTTATCTTGTTGCTTTCAGTGTAGTACCGCTTCCTGCATGTGTGAGTCTGAACTTTAGGTACACTGAGAACAAAAGGAATTGTTCCTTTTACTCTGGAGGTTGTATAGATGCTGATACACATTAATGCTTCTTCATCCTCTCTATCTGTCTCCCCTTTCTATCTCCCTCCCTCTCTCTCTCTCTCTCTCTCTCTCTCTCTCTCTCTCTCTCTACCTGGTGGTTGGAGTTTGACCTGAGGGTTTTCTCTTTGCAGCATGCTGAGGTTCTGATTGGAAGGCAGGATAACTCTGGCACTCCCACTGTCATTTCCTGCTGAAAACAAGCGGATTGACCCTGAGAGGGTCATACTTTGTATTATATCTGTATTTGTGACTCTGTGTGTGTGTGTGTGTGTGTGTGTGTGTGTGTTGATTTATGTGGTTTACACGGACAACACGCCTGACATTTCACCTGGGCTCCGCGGACATAAGGGGAACATGGGGAATATGCTTAAGTCCTCATAAATCAAAGAGCGGAATTGAGTTTATTAGTGTCTAAACAGCACATATTTTCTTTTTCTTTGAAAGTCCTTATTTACCACTTGACCTTACTTTGAGTGTATCCCAGTGTATCAGAAGTGCGGCGCCACTGCTGGGTTTTATATTGCAGTTTCATACACATGGTGCATTTTGGCAGACTGTCTTGTGATTGTTTTTTTTACGCGCGTGGGCGGTCCCAAACGGAAGTCGACTGGGAACTCCGCCCAGATATGCCTGAGCATGCAGAGAGACATCATGTGTTCAAAACTTAAATGGACTAAACCTGGGAAGTGGCAGCTAGAGGAGAGAGATTGGCGGCTTTGGCTTCTGTTGGCGGTGAGCTTCGGGCGCTTGGCAACAACTGGACTGTGAATGGTCAGGGGATAGGAAATGACGGTTGAGGACGTGAGGCTGCGGAGATGGATGCTGGACAGGGAAATGTCAAAGAGTGGAAAGTAGTTAAAAAGAAACGCAAAACTGGGGATAGAGACAAATCGGATGATAATGACAGTGATGAGGGAGCAACTACGGTGAAATAAAGTGAAGATGAGTTCAAGGTATTTATCAAACTGTTGAAAAGTGGAGTCCAATCCTACTGACCAAAACTCTGCATAAAGACATTGGGGAGGTAATGGGTACTAAAAAACTGAGAAATGGTGCTTTATTGGTAATGTGTAGAAATGTTGAACAACAGTAAGCAGTAAAGATAAATAAACTAAATAGAGGGTGAAGTGTTCTATGGCGTATGACACAACCTTGATAGGGGTGTAATCTCAGGGATTCCTCTTAGTGAGTCAGTGGATTTGCTGAAAGAAGGACTAACTAACGTTAAAATCAGGGACGCAAAACGATTAAAGACAAGATGGAATGGAAGTACATGTGACTTTCAGTTGTGTTGACTTTGGAGGAGGAGCAACTACCAGGAATAGTCTCAGTTGGCTGTATGAGTTATGATGTCAGGGTCTACGTTCCTCCACCACTGCAGGGTTTTAAATGCCAAAGATATGGGCACGTGGCTGCTATATGCAAGGGCAAGCAGAGATGTAGTACATGCAGTGGTGAACACGACTATGGACAGTGTGAAGAAGGGGAAAAACCAAAAGGTTGTGATTGTGGAGGAGAACATAGTGGTGGATGTGAGTCTAACAAAAGTATGCAGAAGGTACAGCGAGTTAAAGTACTCCAAGGTGTTCCCTTTGCAGAGGCAACTAAGAAAGTCCCAAAAGGTGTGCCGGTAGAAACAATAATGACTAGATCTAAAGTTGTAGGGGACTGTAAAAAATGTGACAAGTTGAAAGAAGACACATTGCTTGTGAGTAAATGGGGATTTTGACCTGTTCATGGCTGAGATAATCAAGTGTACGGCACAGACCATTAGTAGAACGGAAAGAATTAAGATTATTCTTAAATCCACTGAAAAATATTTGGAGGCAAAGGGAATGTTGTTGGAAAGAGTTAGAGACATTCTTGATGATGAAGCACATCAATCTCAAACATGGGTTGGGGATGCTTGATTGTTTTAATCTACTCCAGTGGAATGCTAGGAGTTTAATTGCAAACAGTCAAGAACTCAAGACATATGTTGACAGTTTCAAAGAAAAAGCTAATGTCATTGGTGTACAAGAATCCTGGTTAGTGCCTAGGTTGGATTTCGTGATAAAGGGGTATAATTCTATAAGACGGGATAGCGAAATTGGTAAAGGAGGAGGAGTTGATATTTTTATACAACAGTGACTTCAGTATAGAGAATTAAAGACATTGATGTAGTGGAGAGCTTCAAATTCCTGGGTGTTCACCTAAACAATAAACTGAACTGGACTGATAACACCCAAGCACTCTACAAGAAGGGCCAGAGTCGCCTCCATCTGCTGAGGAGACTTAAGTCCTTTGGAGTGTGTAGGACTCTCCTCAGGACCTTCTATGACTCTGTGGTGGCCTCTGCCATCCTCTACGCTGTGGTCTGCTGGAGGGGGGGCAGCTCGGACCGGGACAGGAGCAGACTCAATAGACTGATCAGGAGAGCGAGCTCTGTCCTGGACTGTCCTCTGGACCCCATAGAGAAAGTAGGGGAGAGGAGGATGTTAGTCAAGCTGACATCCATCATGGACAACACCTCTCACCCCCTACATGACACTGTGGGGTCCCTGAGCAGCTCCTTCAGCAGCAGACTGATACCCCCCCGGTGTAAGAAGGAGAGGTACCGCAGGTCCTTCATCCCGGTCTCTGTCAGACTCTACAACGCCTGCACTACCTGATAGTGTTGTAGTTTCTGTTCCTGTTTTTCTTCCATCTACATCACACACTTTCTGTTTATCTTTAATATTGGTATTTATATTATTTTATTACAAGTACTTACTTTTCAATATTTATGGTCTCAGGTTAATATAATTTAAATTATGCTACCGACTCTTGCTTCTTTGCTCTAATTACACATTCAACTTAATTTTTAACGTCACTTACACCGCAATATTGTTTCTCTTATCATGGCAACCGCACTTTAAAATTCCTTTTGTTTGACGGCATTTTACTTACTCAGTCTACCATATTTTCATTGTCTACTTCTTGCCTGTATTTCTTGCCTGTATTTCTTGCCTTGTATTTCTTGCCTGGTATTTCTTTCGTGCTTACTTGTTTGTGTGTTATTGTTTTGTTTTTTGTTTTTTGTTTTTTGCTGTTGCTGCTATGCTGCTACTGTAACGACAGAATTTCCCCGTCTTGGGATAAATAAAGTATAATCTAATCGAATCTAAAGAAGGGGAATGACTTGGAATACATAGTTACAGAAGTGAGGTCGAGTGAGGATAAACTTTTATAATCCATGCAGACAAATGGAGAAGAGACATCTGGAGGACATTTGGAAGGATTTAACAGGGACAATTGTTTGGTGTGGGGACTTAAATGCACAGAGTACATTGTGGGGTGAGAAGGATGATGTCAATGGAAGTCTACTTGAAGAGTTTATGGCAGAGATAGAGTTGGACTGTGTGAATGATGGTTCTGGTACCAGAATAGACATGGCAAGGGGTACAGAGACAGCACTTAAAACCTGGATGACCTGTAATTTTCTAATGTTAAACTCAGATAAAACGGAAGTCATTGCTCTGGGACCCAAGCACCTCCGTGACGCACTATCCAAAGATATAGTTACTCTGGATGGCATCACCCTGGCCTCCAGCACCACTGTGAAGAATCTTGGAGTCATCTTTGATCAGGATATGTCCTTTAATTCCCACTTAAAGCAAATTTCAAGGATCGCCTTTTTTCACCTACGTAATATTGCAAAAATCAGGAATATCCTGTCTAAAAATGATGCAGAAAAACTAGTCCATGCATTTGTTACTTCTAGGTTGGATTACTGCAATTCTTTACTATCAGGCTGCTCGAAAAAATCCATAAAGACTCTACAGCTGATCCAGAATGCTGCGGCACGTGTTCTGACGGGAACCAGGAAAAGAGATCACGTTTCTCCTGTTTTAGCTTCTCTGCATTGGCTTCCTGTAAAATTTAGAATAGAATTTAAAATCCTTCTTCTCACCTACAAAGCTCTTCATGGTCAGGCTCCATCTTATCTTAAAGAGCTTATAGTACCTTACAACCCTGGGAGAGAACTACGCTCCCAGAATGCAGGGTTACTGGTGGTTCCTAGAGTCTCTAAAAGTAGAACGGGAGCCAGAGCGTTCAGCTATCAGGCTCCTCTCCTGTGGAACCAGGTTCCAGTTTGGGTCCGGGAGGCAGACACCGTCTCCACATTTAAGAGTAGGCTTAAGACTTTCCTTTTTGATAAAGCTTATAGTTAGGGCATAGAATCGAATATTGTTAGGGAGTAGTAGCTAGTCACATAGTTTTCAGATTTATCTATCATATAATATAACTAAAGGGAGACTTGGCATACAGCCCGATCCGGTTGGGGGGAGTTCTAGCCCGGCCGGGCTGGAGCTCTCTTTACCTCGTCTCTCTTGGTTTTGTTGTAATAGTTTTAGACAGCTTGGGACTTATTTTGATACACTAGTTAGGGCATAGAATCGAATATTGTTAGGGAGTAGTAGTTAGTCACATAGTTTTCAGATTTATCTATCATATAATCAAGAATATAATAGAACTAAAGGGAGACTTGGCATACAGCCCGATCCGGTTGGGGAGAGTTCTGGCCCGGCCGGGCTGGAGCTCTCTTTACCTCGTCTCTCTTGGTTTTGTTGTAATAGTTTTAGACAGCTGGGGACTTATTTTGATACACTGATCTCCTCTCTCCTCTATCTTTCTATCTTTTCATTTATGTGCATCCATGTCCCAGAAATGCGTGTTACTAACCTATTTCTGGGGAGTCATTCCCCGGAGTCCTTATGTTCTTTTTTCACCAGCATGTTCCCTTGGATCAGAGAGGCTCCGAAATCAGGGTAGCAGCTGTCGCCATGGTCCCGCTACACGTTCTGTGATGCCATGTTCAACTGCTACACTGCGGTGCCCTGCTACGTCCTGCTACGTCCTGCAACGTCCTGCTACGTCCTGCTACGTCCTGCTACGTCCTGCTACGTCCTGCTGGGCCTTGTAATGCCGCACAGCGTCCTGCTATGCTATGAACTACTACAAAGAACTTCTACAAACTACTAATTTTTTCTATTTTTGTTATTGCCACTCTTCATTCTAACCCCAACCGGCCCGTCAGACACCGCCTACCAAGAGCCTGGGTCTGACCGAGGTTTCTGCCTAAAAGGAAGTTTTTCCTCGCCACTGTCGCACTGTTGCTTGCTCTGGAGGAAACCACTAGAACTGTTGGGTCCTTGTAAATTCTGGAGTGTGGTCTATCTGTAAAGTGTCTTGAGATAACTCTTGTTATGAATTGATACTATAAATAAAATTGAATTGAATTGAATTGAACTTAAAATTACTATTATCATAAAAACAGTGACAGTTAAATGTAGTTGGGAGGTATTGAGGAAAAATACAGTAGGGAGTGATCACTATCCTATTAGGATTCAGATAGGAGTAGAATTAAGAAAAGAATGTGAAGTAAGAGAAGATAAATGGCTTTTAGATAAGGTACAGTAGATAAATATAGAGCAGTTAGTGATGAATTAATGCTTTCTGTTGATAAAAATCATGATGTCGAGAGATTATGTTGTGACACTAGCGGTGGTATAATTGTTGAAGTAGGCGTTTCTATTCCTAAAACTAAGCCCTCTTTAAATAAAATAGTACCATGGTGGTCAAAATACTGTAAGGTAGTAATTAAAGCTAGAAATAGAGCATGTCAAGAACTAAAGAGAACACGTAATTTTCAGAACTTAGTTCAATACAGAAGATCTCAGGCAATAGTCAGGAAAACCATCAGGGAAGCTAAAAAAGATCACTGGCAACAGTCATGTGACTCTATCCGTCGAACTACTCCAGTGGAGAGAATTTGGAACATGATTTTAAAAAAATGAAAGGGAATGGAAGGGAATATGGCTACCCAATGCTGATTGAGGGGCAAAGAACCATCACTTGTAGTAAGGAACAAGCTGAGGTTATGGCTAAAACATTTGCTTGAGTGCCCATTACAGGAAATGTAACCCTTGAAGAAGAGAAGGGTAGAAAAAAAACAATATTGGTATGATGAGGATAGTGGACATGGTGTGTTGGATGTCTTGTTTACGAGGTCTGAACTCAATAAAGCATTGAAGAAATTAGGTGAGTTGTATCTAGGGAAAGATCAAATCTGTTATTCCACGTTGGAGAACTTAAGTGAAAAGGGAAAGGATGTATTGTTAAGTTTATATAATAAAGTATGGGTGAATTAATCTATAACCCTACCTATTAGGAAAACCTGGGAAAGATCTTCAAATAGTGAATACCTATAGGCCGATTGCATTAACGTCACAGATGGGAAACACTATGGAGACGATGATAAATGACAGGCTTACTTATTTGTTGGAAAATCAAGTATTAATGCAAAATTATCAAAGTGGATTCAGGAAAGGTAGAGGTACCATGGACCCCATTGTGTTCCTAGAGGATACAATAAGAAAGGCTCAGGTGAATAAATAAACTGTAGTGGCAGCATTTTTTGATGTTGAAAAGGCATATGATATGTTGTGGAAAGATGGTTTGTTGATTAAATTCAAATTATTGGGGGTAAATGGAAAGATGTTCCAGTGGATAAAAAGGTTTTTGTCTGACAGAACTCTTCAAGTTAAAGTGAATGGGGAATTAAGTAAGAGCTACAGTGTGGACAAAGGTGTCCCACAAGGATGCATCATTAGTCCACTATTATTTTCAGTAATGATTGATGATGTTTTTAAGGATGCACAGAATTCAGTTGGGGTTGCGTTGTTTGCAGATGATGGAGCAATGTGGAAAAAGGGCAGAAATGTAGATTTTGTAGTGGCTAAGATGCAGCACAAAGTCCAAGAATGGGCTGTTCAATGGGGATTTAGGTTCTCTGTACATAAAACAAAGACTTTGTTCTTCTCTAGAAAGAAAATCAGAATGAATGTTCAGTATCAAATTATTTGGGACAGAATTAGAACGAGTGGACTTCTTCAAATATTTGGGCATTTGGTTGGACAAAAAATTGACTTGGACAACACATATCCAAAAAAATATAGATAAATGCAAGAAAGCGTTGAATGTGATGAGATGTTTGCGGGGAGTAGCATGGGGAGCAAGCAGACCTGCTTTGAAATCCATTTCTACAGGGCTGATGAGATCGGTATTTGATTATGGGTGTTATGTGTATGGATCATCTACTAAATCCTCATTACAGAAGCTAGATGTAATTCAGAATCAAGGTTTGAGGCTATGTTGCGAGACCACTCCAGTGGCAGCAGCTCAGGTAGAGATGGGGGAGATGCCTCTCCATCTTCCATCCAAGAGACCAGCTGTCTCTTGTGTACTGGGCAAACTTGAGGGGTCATGGTGACAAACATGTGAGTCAATCAGTTCTATGGCACTCTCAAGAGATTGAGAATGACGTTATGAAAAGTTTTGGATGGACAATAAGGAAGAAGGTAATGATGATGGGAATGAGTGCACTGGCGATAGGTCCTTCAGTGGTTTATCCCATTGTTCCTCGTTGGCTGTTGTTAGAGGCTCAAGTTGACTTAGGCTTATTGGAGGAAAAGGAGGTTGCTGAAGTGGCAAAGCTGTGGGAAGAAGCCAAGCCGGAGGAGACAAGGTCTGGGCAGATGAGCTGAATCTGTTTTTTAACAGATTTGACTCTGCCTCCTCGCCTCCCTCTTCACACCCCCAGCCCCCTCTTTCACACCTCCCCTGGCCTTCTCCTCCTACCCCCCCCCTCCTCAGCCTGCCACCTTCAACGACCCGCATCAGCAATGAACCCACCAGCCCGCTCCTCCCCCTCTCCCCGCTCATCAGTTCACCACCCCCCTCTCCCCCTCCTGAGACCCTCACCTCCTACCATCCACACACCCCAGTCATCCTCCACCCACTTCTCCATAACAGATGATCAGGTGAGAAGTCAACTGAAGAAGCTCAAGGCAAGGAAGGCCCCGGGCCCGGACTGCATCAGCCCAAGTCTCCTCAGGGACTGTGCTGACCAGCTCTGTGGTGTGTTCAGGCACTTATTCAACCTGAGCCTGAGCCTGGAGAAGGTCCCAGCCCTGTGGAAGACCTCCTGTGTGGTCCCGGTACCAAAGTCACCGCGACCCAAGGAGCCAAACCACTTCAGGCCTGTTGCCCTGACTTCTCACCTGATGAAGACCATGGAGAGGATCATCCTGCGTCACCTGCGACCCCTGGTGGGCACACAGCTGGACCCCCTGCAGTTTGCTTACCAGCCTGGGATTGGAGTGGACGACGCAGTGATCTACCTGCTGCACAGATCGCTGCTTCACCTGGAGGACAGCGGGAGCACTGTGAGAGTCATGTTCTTCGACTTCTCCAGTGCTTTTAACACCATCCAGCCTTCGCTCCTCAGAGTGAAGATGGAGAGTGCCGGAGTGGACCAACATCTGGCTGCATGGACTACGGACTACCTCACCAACAGACCACAGTATGTGAGGCTCCATCACTGTGTGTCTGACGTGGTGCACTGCAGCACAGGTGCCCCTCAGGGTACGGTGCTTCTCCCCCTTCCTTTCACCCTCTACACCTCGGACTTCACACACAACACCACCCACTGCCACATCCAGAAGTTCTCTGATGACACAGCCGTTGTTGGTTGTGTCTCTGAGGGGAACGATCTGGAATACAGGTCGGTTATCAAGGACTTTGTCAGCTGGTGTGAGCTCAACCAGCTTCAGCTTAACACCAGCAAGACAAAGGAGATGATAGTCGACTTCAGGAGGAAAACATCCCCCTTCTCACCGGTGAGCATCCAGGGATTGGACATTGATGTAGTGGAGAGCTACAAATTCCTGGGTGTTCACCTAAACAATAAACTGAACTGGACTGATAACACCCAAGCACTCTACAAGAAGGGCCAGAGTCGCCTCCATCTGCTGAGGAGACTCAGGTCCTTTGGAGTGTGTAGGACTCTCCTCAGGACCTTCTATGACTCTGTGGTGGCCTCTGCCATCCTCTACGCTGTGGTCTGCTGGAGGGGGGGCAGCTCGGACCGGGACAGGAGCAGACTCAATAGACTGATCCGGAGAGCGAGCTCTGTCCTGGACTGTCCTCTGGACCCCATAGAGGAAGTAGGGGAGAGGAGGATGTTAGCCAAGCTGACATCCATCATGGACAACACCTCTCACCCCCTACATGACACTGTGGGGTCCCTGAGCAGCTCCTTCAGCAGCAGACTGATACCCCCCCCTACATGACACTGTGGGGTCCCTGAGCAGCTCCTTCAGCAGCAGACTGATACACCCACGGTGTAAGAAGGAGAGGTACCGCAGGTCCTTCATCCCGGCCGCTGTCAGACTCTACAACACCTGCTCTACCTGATAGTGTTGTAGTTTCTGTTCCTGTTTTTCTCCCATCTACATCACACACTTTCTGTTTATCTTTAATATTGGTATTTATATTATTTTATTACAAGTACTTACTTTTCAATATTTATGGTCTCAGGTTAATATAATTTAAATTATGCTACCGACTCTTGCTTCTTTGCTCTAATTACACATTCAACTTAACTTAATTTTTAACGTCACTTACACCGCAATATTGTTTCTCTTATCATGGCAACCGCACTTTAAAATTCCTTTTGTTTGACGGCATTTTACTTACTCAGTCTACCATATTTTCATTGTCTATTTCTTGCCTGTATTTCTTGCCTTGTATTTCTTGCCTTGTATTTCTTTCGTGCTTACTTGTTTGTGTGTTATTGTTTTGTTTTTCTGTTTTTTGCTGTTGCTGCTATGCTGCTACTTGTAACGACAGAATTTCCCCGTCGTGGGATAAATAAAGTATAATCTAATCTAATCTAATCTAAGTGGGTATATATATATATATATATATATATATATATATATATATATATATATATATATATATAAATACGCTTTGGAGTCACATTTCCTGGAAATATAAAGAAGCGGTAATTATATATACTGATGCATCTAAGAAGACAGATACGAAAATGGGAATTGCATATGTTATCCCTCAATTGAACATTGTATCTGCTAAAAGAATTAATGATGATTTTACTGTATTCACAGCAGTACTGTAAGCAGTATGGATGGCCTGGATGTGGGTGGAGAGCAATAGACCTGAGCAAGCAGTGATTGCTTCAGACTCCAGCTCGGCTTTGATAAGCCTCAGGTATCTTCACTCACAGTCTAGACAGGACATAGTGTATGACACAATGCAACTAACTACCAACCTGATCAAATCTGGTATTAGTACTGCGTTTATATGGGTACCTGCTCAGATAGGTGTAGGAGGTAATGAGTTGGCAGGCAAATGTGTGGAGAAAGCAGCAGAGAAGCATGATATAAAGGTGGATATTAAATACAGTAAATCTGAAATCAAGAGTATGATTAAAGCTAAAATAAATGGGATAATGACCAAACTTAGTATTCAAGGAAAAGTGGGGAAGAACAGGAATACTAACAGCAGAATGCAAGAAGAGGATGTGGTGTCCAGAATGAGACTAGGTCATACCGGATTAAATGGAACTTTATTTATCATGAAAAGGCATGTTAATGGTATTTGTGAATATTGCAATAGTCAGGAAACCATTGAACATGTTATTGTGCATTGTCCTTAATATTTTCAAGCCAGACAACTATTTATTTCACAACTTGGTGATAACCAGCGGACGTTTGATTTCTGGTGAAGTTTGTTCTTATTTTTAATTTCTTTTTTGAAGATAACTGGGTTAGTGAAGAGAATATGAAGAAGTGTAGATTCACCTATCGAGCCACCCTCCAGTCCATATGGTGGCGGTAATGCTGCAAATAGCTGGTTGCCAACCGCCATTCAAAAAGAAAGAAGAAGAAGAAGAAAAAAAAAAAAAAAAAAAAAAAAAAAAAAAAAAAAAAAGAAGAAAGTAGAAGAAGAAGCTAGACGTCATGGATTTACTTTGGGATTAAGTACATAACGCTACAGGTAAGATGTATACGTGGTAATTCAGTTGCATTTTTTCACATCTGTTTTTATTTTCAAGCATACGTACGCTATGTTAGCCGAGCTAGCTTGAGTGGCTACCTTGAGTCCTAAGCCTCCGACTAAAGAGGTGGAGGACAGCAGGTAGAGATGAGGACAGGAGCAACATTGCCAGCAGGTCAAATTTGGTCATTTTTAAAATGAAAGCTAGCTAGCTCGGTTTAGTTGAGCTGTGGCCACATGCCGCTCGTTAGCTAAGCCTCCTTTAGCATCTACGTGACTTGGAAGCCTGCAGGCAGAAGGACAGGACAGGACAGGAGGACTAGAAAGCGGCTAGTTTAGGGTGACCAGACGTCCCCAATTTTCGGGGACAGTCCCGGTTTGGGTGACCGGTGTTTCGGTTTAACTGGTTTTTAAGTTAACTGGTGATAGATGCAGATGTGGTGTAGGCGTGGTCTCTCAGGACCCATTCCCGACTAACCAGGAAATAAACATTATTATCGCTTTCCTTCTATTTCACATTTATTTGTCGGTGTCTTGTGAAACTTTACGATAAAAACGAGTTGCTGAGTATTAATTCCTGCCCCGACAGACATTTATGCAAACACTTGTCGTTGTCGTTACGAAATATCAACCGTTGTCTGGCGACTGTGTCTCTTACTGCACGTCACGGAGACACCCCGATCGACTTGTGACTATAACACTTCACCGTTAAAGCACTGTTTCTGAAATGTAAGCAAACTGGTGTATTATATAGGCCTGCTGTTGGAATAATAAATGTGTCGATGTATGTTAGCGGGGGACGTTTCATGTTATCTGTTATTTATTTGACCCTATCATCGTAATGGGATTTTTGTATATACTGACTCAGTAAACTCAACTTTAGATATCACTCATAGCATGTATGTAACATTTAAGGCATTGTGAAGTTTTGGATATTTTAAATTAGCCTACACTATATCTGGAATGTTTTAGTAATTATGGATATCTGAACTTAAAGTAACTATTAACAATTGGATTGTACATATCTGAAATTGCATTGTTTCCTAACTATATTGTTGCAGCTATTCAGACATTCATAAGATTGTCTTTCTACAACCAAACACTGGATCGAACTCCGGCACCTCAAGTCAATTCTACAATATGTGACAGACATCCAGAGCAATAGAAAATGCGTTTCTCTCCGACCCACTGTGCTATATGCAATATTCGTTGCAATACGCAAGAGGTGTCATTCGTATCTGGATGAAGGAGTAGGCATACTGCACATTAAGGAACGTGGTTGTAATCCTGCAGTTTAACATAACCCATCGTAACCTACATAAATATAATTACCTCTATATATTAAATGCCTCTGCATCACAACTTAATCTGAGCGGATGCACA
>NC_045734.1:27860482-27861312 GCF_008692095.1 Etheostoma spectabile | reverse complement strand
TCTGCATTCAGCTGGGTGTAAACCTCATGTAGCTTATGTTTTACTTACAGGCTGTATTGAAATGTAACAGATATTAATACACGTAATCCATAGTAGGCTTACTGTTATTGAATTAACTTGTGATGCCGTTGCAAGAATGAAGACCACAACGTAGGTGGCTGTATTGATGCCTGTTTGAAATATTGCTAACGTCAATAAATCGTTAAAATGTTCATGCTGTCATTAATATTTGTGTCATAATTGTGTTTAAAGTGTTGGTAATGACGTTTATTTAAACCTTCTGAGTGTTTGTTGTGTTTGTTGACTCTGCGGCTGGAACACAAATAAAGACCGCTGAAATAAGCAGAACAGCGCTCAGTGCGCTCCGATTAACTTGTGTCAAAACAAGAACTACCGTTGGTCGTAGGCTCATATCGATTCATTTACACCTAAATACCTAATATTTAACACGGGCAACACAACAGCTGTGGTGTAGAAAATAAAACCAAAGTTTCCACACAGCACCTATAACAATGCCCGTGCCCACACAATACAAACTCAATATGCAATGCAAGATCTAGGTCGTGTTATAGGAAATAAATTGACTCAATGCTGTGACTTGAGGAAAGAACACTTTGCTGCTCCCTTGTACTCTGTCTCTTCAGCTGTTCCTACGAAAGTTTGAGCAATTTTCAATGGTTTGGTTCATGTGACAATAACTTTAAACTTGGAACTTGGATTAATTAAAAGCAAAAAATAAAGCGTAATGAAAAACAATTTGTCCTAGACAGTACTATATCACAGTAGAAAGTCTTAAGATTAATCTGTACACAATTTCATCCCAATGAAAC
>NC_045734.1:27860151-27860472 GCF_008692095.1 Etheostoma spectabile | reverse complement strand
TTGATTTTGCACTAAGTGGATGCACAGGTGTAGCAACTAATCAGGGGTGAGGGATACAGTATAAAGATCAGTGCTGCATGTCAGTATTTTGTGGGTTTTTGAGTAGGTTGGTTGGATAGACGAAAGTGAGCGAAAAATAAGTTGTGAAGAGAGTGATAGTGTGTGACTGAGTGCTTATTGTAAGAGTGGTTGTTATAGTTGGGATAGTGGTTGTGATAGTTTTTGGAGTGCTAGTGGAGGAGTAATTGAAGTGTGTGTGTGTGTGTGTGAGAAAGGCTGGTATTGTAAGTGTGTTGTGTTTGTATCTGTGTATTGTCTTGT
>NC_045734.1:27859961-27860141 GCF_008692095.1 Etheostoma spectabile | reverse complement strand
TTGTTTGTGTGTTAGTGAACAGTTTAGGGTGAGCAGAAGGTAGGTCAGACAGGTGGAGATAGATTATACAGGTGGAGGTAGGTCAGACAGGTGGAGGTAGGTCAGACAGGTGGAGGTAGGTCAGAGAGGTAGGTCAGACAGGTGGAGGTAGGTTAGAGAGGTAGGTCAGACAGGTGGAGG
>NC_045734.1:27859682-27859951 GCF_008692095.1 Etheostoma spectabile | reverse complement strand
CAGACAGGTGGAGGTAGGTTAGAGAGGTAGGTCAGACAGGTGGAGGTAGGATCACAAAGATGGATCCAAAAATTGTACAAGAGGTGCTGGATCTCAAACTCCATAACAAGTATCCTGAAGGATTAACCAGCAAGGAGAAATATGTCATCAAAAGAAGAGCTGAAACTTTCAGGATAAAGGGTGAGGAAACATGCATTATGCACTGCAGAAATTCATGATAATCGGTTATACTACAATTCCAAGTAAATCTAATGACATTTAAACACCAG
>NC_045734.1:27859247-27859672 GCF_008692095.1 Etheostoma spectabile | reverse complement strand
GTACTACATCTGCAGGCGAAAAAGGAACCAGACACAGCACCTGGCCAAAGTAGTACTTACTGCAGAAGAGGCAAATTCCATTTTTGAAGAGTTTCACTGTAGCAAAATTGGTGGACACTGTGGAACCGAGAAAACACACAGTGCCATAATCACTCGCTATTATTGGCCTGGAATGGAGCAGGACATTCGCAAGTGGGTAAGTTGGTATCCTTAAAATGTTTAGGTGGAATAGCCTACACACGTATCAACTGTTCGGTGTATTTTAAAAATAATTATTAGTGATAACATAGTTAATATGCCCATATGCATTCCTGTCATGAAGAACCGGAGACTGTACTGTGTCTTATATTGCAAGTGTACAAGGCCTGTCTGTGGATGTAACCCTAAACAAATGTTGTCAATCATCATTCTTAAATGTGTGTATT
>NC_045734.1:27858699-27859237 GCF_008692095.1 Etheostoma spectabile | reverse complement strand
CAGTGTCATCAGTGCCAATTGAAGAGGGGAAATATTAAAGAAAAGGCCCAATACAATCCAATAGAGGTAAAGGAAATGACGACATACACAATTTTGAAAATATTATTTGTATAATTTGTCATTTTTGTTTTTTATTTTATAATTTTTGTCAGGTTTCGCAGCCTCTGGAACTTGTTGGGATGGATCTGGTGGGTAAACTTACACTAACAGACGGTGGTAATCAGTACATATGTGTCATGGTTGATTATTTCACCAAATGGGCAGAAGCCTACCCACTCAAAAGCAAAACTGCAGTCGAGGTGTCAAATTGTATTGTTGATTTCTTTTACAAATTTGGTGCACCATCTAGACTGCTAACAGATCAGGGCTCAGAGTTTTGCAACAAGGTACAATAACGATGCTTTGTGTCCCCAGTTTGTAATTACACTTGGTGCTGTGCTAACTTCATGTCTGTCTAAATAATCCTTTTCAAGGTCAACTATGGGTTGTGTCAGAAGCTGGGCATCAAACGAAGCCTCTGCTCCCCTTACCATCCACA
>NC_045734.1:27858245-27858689 GCF_008692095.1 Etheostoma spectabile | reverse complement strand
CTTGTGGAAAAATTGAATGGCACAATTCAGAGGTTTCCTTTGTTCTTTCATATCTGAATGCATTTGTGCTGTCATTAAACAATGTTTTATTAGAGGTTCCCAGTAGAGCATCTTTATTAATTTAACCTAAATTCTCTTCTACCTTCTCATGCCTGTATTTGAATTCAGGTCCCTGAACAAAATGGCGGCTGACCACCCCCAAGATTGGGACCAGTATTTGCAGGCCACAATGTTTGCACTGAGGACAAAAAAACAGCTCACTACCAAGTTCAGTCCATACTTTTTGATGTTTGGGAGGGAGGCCAGGTACCCCTCAGAGGTGGTTGAAGACTATGAAGTAAGATTCCCTAATGTTCCTCTTTTTAAACCAAATCTATGTATCTACAGCTATATATCTATCCTCTATTTTCTGTTATTTGTGGCAGATCACACATGACAAAGTCA
>NC_045734.1:27857701-27858235 GCF_008692095.1 Etheostoma spectabile | reverse complement strand
TGCTCTGTATGGAGGAGACCTCAGAAGGGATACGCACGCTGGACTCTGCATATGATGAAGTGAAACATAATGTAAAAAAAAGCCAAGACAGGGTTTGTAAAAGGAAACTGGAGAGAGGACAGGATGACTTTTTTAAAGAAGGTGATTTAGTTTTATTAAAAAATGTCAAACAGGAGCTAAGGAAAGGGGGCAAACAAGAGTGCAGCATGCTGGGTCCCTTCCAAATAGTCAAACTTCAAGGAAAGATTGTTGACCTCATGGCGGTCAAGGGGAAGAAGAAGGTTAGCAGTAACATTGACCTTTTAGCCCCTTATGTCCTCCCAGAGGAGCGGATCCCAGCTAAATTGTCTAAATTGAAACTTCTGACTGTGGCTGGCCCAGCGCAACATACACTTCCGGAAGCTCCAGAAAATTCAGAAATGTGTGAGTAAACCTCCACAGAGTACACCCTAAATGATAGATTTCGGAAGTAAGTGACTGTCAATCTGCTTTTACAGTAATCAGAGACCTATGGGCAGGAGGTCGCAAAGAGAC
>NC_045734.1:27855493-27857691 GCF_008692095.1 Etheostoma spectabile | reverse complement strand
AAGGCTGGGCCATACAAGGTATATTCAGAAAATTTAATGGACTTGGCCCCAGGAAAGCAGTTGGAGTCAGAGGTACTTTGTTGTTTTCTGATTAATCTCTTTTTGGAGTAAAACGTGGATCACAGGTCAGTCACTCTTATAGGTTGTGAATGCATACCTATGCATTGTGGGCCGTAAAACTGGGGCAACCATCATCGACGCATACACGATGACTGAGGTCTGGCAGGGCTCCCAAAAACGTTTTCGAAGGGTAAGTAGGATCTTTTATCTCCAGTATAATCAATATTTGAAATGGAGATGTGTGTGTGTGTGTATAAATGTTTTGCTTCTTAGGTTGACCTTCTGAAACACAATGTGGCTGCTGGAGCAGTTTGCCACCAGGGACATTGGACACTCGTTGTAAGCTATCTTAAATGTTAACCAATTCAGATACACCCTGACATCAGCTGGTGTACAAGGGGTTGATATAATTTGTAACCAAATTTTCACAGATTATGTATCTAAAGGAGAAGAAGTGTTTGTACCTGGACCCATTTGGTGCTACGCAAAAACAAATGGATCATTGCAGGGATGTGACAAGGTTGGTAAAGTACCAGCTTTAATAATCAAGTCTTCACTTTCAATAATATTGAGGGAGGAACAAAGCACTTGTGGTTGTTTTACCTAGGCTAACATTAGCTTGTCCCAGTGTAGTAATTTTAACGTTCAACTCATCTTGGATTGAAAAGATCTTATACAGCTTAAGTTAAAACTGGAAAACTAACCATTCCATTTATTTATGTAGAGCCCTGGTCCGGAAACATTATCCGGCTATCGGAAAATGGACATGTTCCACAGTGGCCCATCCCAAACAGCAGGATGCAACATCATGTGGAGTGTTTGTGTGCAAGGTAAAAATGTGAATATCTAATGTGGCCATGAATCATCAAAGTCAGCATTATTATACTTAACGTTCTTTTTAGCTTGCAGAGCTGATCTTAAAAGGTCACCCTCCACAGTACCCTGTGGACCAGGAGGGTGTTGCGAAGTTAAGACTTCAAATGGCAATGTCCTTGTTGAATGACACAGGTATGGAGTACTCTACCAGGTATACTTAAATGTGTCTTTAAAGTTACACTACATGATTGCCTGTATCACATTTTACAGATGACTTGTCCGAGCTGTGTCGGGCTTGTGGGGAGGAGAGCTCAGGGGCTGACACTGATGACTGGGTAAGTAGCATATTTTAGCTGCAGACTAACGCTTGACTGGAAAACTGGGATCCACTATGTTTAGATTACCTTTAAATCACCGGGTGAACTCTCAGAGTAACAAAGTTATTGAACATTTAGTGTTTCTCTTTCAGATTGAGTGCACCGCCTGCACTAAATGGTACCACAGTGTGTGTGTTGGCCATCCCTCCACACAGGGAGACTATGTTTGCAAGGGCTGTATAATTTAATTTATTGCAAGTATTAATTTAATTTTAGCACGTGATGTATAAAAATACAGAAAATAACAATATGTTTTATTTAAATTGATAATATCATGAGGGCCCTAATAATAAAATGGAATGTAAAAAAGGGTATGGTGTAATAAGCAAATGCTTCAACTTCAACTTTTTTTGATCAGTATTAACAAGTTATGATGACACTGCATGAAGTGACTGCATGATGTGTATTTGTGATTTATTGAAATAAACTAAAGGAAACCAAATTGTGTTTCCTCAAGTCACAGCATTGAGTCAATGTATTTCCTATAACACGACCTAGATCTTGCATTGCATATTGAGTTTGAATTGGTGCACCATGTTAACGTGTGGAAACTTTGGTTTTATTTTCTACACCACAGCTGTTGTGTTGCCCGTGTTAAATATTAGGTATTTAGGTGTAAATGAATCGATATGAGCCTACGACCAACGGTAGTTCTTGTTTTGACACAAGTTAATCGGAGCGCACTGAGCGCTGTTCTGCTTATTTCAGCGGTCTTCATTTGTGTTCCAGCCGCAGAGTCAACAAACACAACAAACACTCAGAAGGTTTAAATAAACGTCATTACCAACACTTTAAACACAATTATGACACAAATATTAATGACAGCATGAACATTTTAACGATTTATTGACGTTAGCAATATTTCAAACAGGCATCAATACAGCCACCTACATGATCATTCCTGCGGAGTTCCCATGGCACGCCTACACCACATCTGCCTCTATC
>NC_045734.1:27854215-27855483 GCF_008692095.1 Etheostoma spectabile | reverse complement strand
AACTTAAAAACCAGTTAAACCGAAACACCGGTTCCTGGCTGGATATGTCCCCGGTTTTCACTGTGACTGACAGACCCGAAATTGGTATGAAAGTCCCTTGTTGGACTGATAAAGGATTACGTAGCCTATAGTTGCACACCCTACACGCTTAGGTTCAGAAAGCCGTATTATACGATGCTAAAATCACTGATTATTTACATGGAGTCTGGTGGGGTTAGCAAACGCAATGACTTTTATTTATTTTTAAAGGATCTTAATCTTTAACAGCAAGGTCAACCTCTTTAGAAATCCCTTCTGTAATGTTGTCAGACACGTAGAATATTAATCTGAGTCTGTCAGTGGCAAAAATAGCAGTATTTTTGGAATTGGAACAAAAAAAGAACTAAGAACTAATCTTTGGTTTCCCTGGTCTGTAAGTACTAAGTTGATTAACAAGTGGTTGTAACTCCCTGTCCGTGTCCACCTGTAGCTTTAGTCTGGACCTGGAAGCCTTAACTTTTACCAAAGACATTGGGTTTGCTTTAGATAATTAAATATTTTATATAGAAAGACATGACTGTTTAATCTAGTAAGGTTGTAGGGGATGGGACTGCCTTTTCTCGTAGTTTTACATACTTTTGACCATTCTTTGACTGGTCAGATGCATTTTAATTATTTGCTACCTTTTGAGAAAGATGTTGTTACACTTTTTAATGTATTCTTTAAAGAATCAAAATATGCAGGGTGCAATTATGAGCACATTATTTTTGTTTTCTGATCATGCTTGTCCCAGTGAACATTGTAATACTGACAGTCACTTTTGGTAATTTAGGCTGTGACACCTGAAAACCGTAAACATGCATCGACGTGGACGCGTCAATCCAAAGGATGATGCAAGGTTTTATGTTACTGGTAAACGTGACAAAGTGGGACTTGACATCCAGTACATCAGTGCTGTAAAAAGTAAGTTAAATCTTCTGACTGTTTAATCATGATTCAGCTTTAATACATATAATTTTTTGCCACTTATTTGTTGTTGTTTTGGTCTTTGATCAATTAGGTCGTGGCATCTTCACCTCTGTTCCATTTGAAAACGGAGACTTTCTTTTTGGAATACAGAGGTGAGCTGATAAGCAAGCAAGGATGTGAGACTAGACAGAGAATTTACCATGACCTCCTCAAAGTGTTCGAGTTCCATTTGAATGGAAAACTGTGGTGGTAAGTATCTGTCACTGGTTGATCTAATCAGAATTATATGACTTCTTTTCTCCCTTCAGGTTAATTTACAT
>NC_045734.1:27851026-27854205 GCF_008692095.1 Etheostoma spectabile | reverse complement strand
TAAAAACTGATTGTTTAGAAAATGTTACTTGAGGATGGATCATTTGGCAGACTTGTAAATGACGACCATATAAACCCTAATGCCAAGATGGAGTACCTCACTGTGCAAGGGAAGGCCCATCTCACTGAGGCTCACTGATCCTGTGGCTACACATGCTCCCGAACTGTCTCAGCTCAAGAGAGGGGTTGTCCTGTAGTTGTCAGCATTTGTTGTCAGCATTTCTTTCATCGGTCTGTCACTGCATCCACACTGTCCAAATCCATCCTTAGCACAGAGCTGGTCTTCTCACCAGATTGCCCAGTTAGTTAGCACCACCAGCCATGATGCCACCTACCCGGCACACCATAGCAAAGATGATTCTGACCATTACAGACTGGTATCACAAGGAAGTCATCAAATGCAGTGTTCGTCAGAGTATAGTTTTCATGGTCCACGGTATACAATATGTTTCTGTTTTTTCCTTTTCACAGGGCCTTGATGACAAAATGGCTCCAAAGATTTGTGGTGCCACAAATCCACCATCCACAATTGATGACACTGAAGAGGTAAATCTTCACAAAAGATTGATTTTTATTAATATCTCACTCCTGATTGTTAATATCTTAGAACATTTTTTAAGACTGGTTTTTCCTTTTTAAATTTCGATGTCAAATACCCTCTCTTGGACTTTCTCTTTATTGTACTTTTTGTCTCTGTTTCATCTTCTACAGCTGACCACTGAGAGCGAGCGCAACCATACAGCCGTCAGCCGACTGAGTCAGACTAGTCCAGAGCTCGGCCCGCTCACCAACGTTGGACAGGTAAAGTAAATCTGATGTACGTGTGTGTAGTCGCCTGAGTAGAACATGGTTTGAAATGAAATGAAATGGAAGGACGTTGTTTAAACATGCTTTTTCAAGCTTCAGTCAGTATATTATCTGAGTGTATGTGTATCAAACATATCCAACACAAATATGACTTGGGAGGTCGTTGGAGTTTAGAAGGTCCTGTCACCAGATGTGGTGTAATGTGAATGTTAAGTTGTTTGGTTACATGTAATGGATAGGCACCCTATTAGTTATACTGGGCTACAACAAGTCAGCTCCTTCCACTGAGGCTAACCACAAATTCCCATCTACAATTTAAAAAGTGAAACAAGTCATATCTTCATATAGGATACGCTAAAAATGAGCTGCGTATAAATTAGTTTTTTTTTTGTTTGTTTTTTAGTTTAATAGTTTATTTGAACATAAAAAAAACAACAACATTAAAATAAAAGATTTATATACATGCATTCCTGCATACATATATAATTAAAATGACATAAATAAGGTCATGTACTTTTTAGCACAGTCTTCCAATATTGAAAGTCATTCAAACGCAACAAAAATTTTCCATGTTCAAAAGGAGTAGGAAGAAGTTGATAAACAACTTATCAAGTCCGACCCCCTTTCTCTACTTTTTTCTCTAATTAGATACTATAAATAACAATACAATGCAATAAAATGGTAATATGTATGAGGTAAATTAAATCTTACATTGGTATTGGATTTGACGGGATTTAGATATTGGCATGTAAATATGAAACAAAACAAACAAAAGTAAGTTTCAGTGTCATCCACAGTGGATGAGCATGTACCTCCCTCTGAAGGTAAGATTCAGATTCAAGAGGTTTATGGTCTTATGCACAGAAACAAATTGGTTTATACCATACAATGAAAGTCTTACTTTGCCCAACTCCCTTAACAGAACAGTGCTGTAGCTTCACTGACTGATGTAGTTGTAGCATCACTGACTGATGTAGCTGTAGCTTCACCGACTGCTGTGGCTTCACTGACTGCTGTAGCTGTAGCATCACTGACTGATGTAGCTGTAGCTTCACCAACTGCTGTAACTTCACTGACTGCTGAAGTATCACCGACTGATGTAGCTGCAGCTTCCCTGACTGATGTAGCTGTCGCATCACTGACTGACGTAGCTGTAGCATCACTGACGTAGCTGTAGCTTCACTGATTGCTGTAGCTGTAGCTTAGCTGACTGCTGTAGCTGCAGCTTCATTGACTGCTGTAGCATCGATGACTGTTGTAGCTGTAGCTCCACTGCCTGCTGCAGCTTCATTGATTGCCATAGTTTTAGCTTCACGGCTACTGCAGCTTCACTGACTGCTGTAGCTTCACTGATTGCTGAAGTATCACTGACGTAGATGTAGCTTCACTGACGTAGCTGTAGCTTCACTGATTGCTGTAGCTTAGCTGACTGCTGTAGCTGCAGCTTCATTGATTGCCATGGTTTTAGCTTCTCTGACTACTGCAGCTTCACTGACTGCTGTAGCTTCTCTTACTGTAGCGTAAACTGCAATTTCTTGCCAACTGTGGCATTAACTGAAGTTATGTTTTGATGGATTCAACATTTCTTTTGTGATATATTTTTTTCTTGTTCGCTTCTCTTCCAGGGAATTATGCTGATAAAGCACATGGATCCAGAAGTGTGGCAAAGAAAGTGTGGTCCAAGGCTGAGGGCGCCGCAGTAATGCAACACTTCATAGATCATATACGCAGAGGAAAGCTAGCCCCCAAAACTGAATGCAGTCACTGCACACTGGTGGAAGACTCCATGTTGGCACAAAGAACAGTGCAGAATATAAGGGACTTTGTTAGAAATAGAAGAATAACTGCAAAGAGGCAGTCATAAAAAAAAATAAAGATTTAAATCCACTGACCGTTGTGGTGGTGTTTTTGTGCTAATGTTTTAAAAAGTGTTACAAGTTGTAATGATATTTTAAAGGTTCAGTACAAAAACGGGTTGAATTACACAAAGAGGCCATCAACAAAACAAACTGCACAAACAATTTTATGTATTTATTTATTTACGTTTTATTAATTTATTTTTGTTATGAGCCACCATGGGCCTTATAAAATTGGGTAACCACCGATTTCCGCAGGATACGTAACAGCTGCATGACGGCTCTGTGCTCCGCCGTCTGGATTTGTTGCAGAATTGCTGCGGCCATGACTGACAGCTGAAGTCACGAGGAACCCAAAACCACAAAACTACCAACAGTTAGTTTCCATCCAGAGGAGGGGGAACAACTCTGTGCTGGTTTCAAGGTGGAATCCAGGGAGATATGATCCACCGTGAGCATGATGTATTTTATTTTGAAAATGAACCCGGATCCTCGAGACTTCAGCTGTCAGTCATGG
>NC_045734.1:27847865-27851016 GCF_008692095.1 Etheostoma spectabile | reverse complement strand
TCTGCTACAAATCCGGACCTGGTGGGTGTTGAAGGACGGTGGAGCACGGAGCCGACACGCAGCGGAGCGGATCTGCAGCCGTTCTACAACCGGTGGAAATTAGGAGTGAGAATTGAGCAAAAAGCTAAAATAAGTCGTCATGGCATTTGTGTTTTGTGACAATCTATTGTCTAGCTGTTACAGGCTGCTATCCGACTGTTAGTGTTACCACCCAACAATGATGATGTTTTGAGTTAAACAATAAAATAAAGTCCTGTTAATGCTGGGTGGTGTCAGGTTAATGTGTATTTATGTTAATTAGCAGTTTTAAAGTTCAAATGTTTTTTTGGTTCTTATAAGTCATATTTTTCAAAAGGGGAACTGTCTCTAAAAACCACAATAGTTTTAGGGTGGTGTGTATCTAAAGTGTAAAGTGATGAGAATTTTTTTTTTTGAGTGTTTTAATGGAACTCCCATAGCTCTAGGACCTCAGGAAAGGGTAGTCCACCTTAACCACCGCCGGGCTTGTTGTAAGAAAAAGTCTGGCTAAACTGTGTGTGTGTGTGTGTGTGTGTGTGCCTCTCTCCTTAAACGAAAACATAACATAGGTCTCATGATCTTACACATGATCAACCCTTAACAAGCACAGTACACTTTTGGCTGTGTGGTCCAGCCAATCACAGCTGTTTCTCACCTTGATCCACAGCCCAACATACAACGTCCACAGCAATCAACAAAACAGCAAATAATAACGGTTAAAGCATGCAACACATCAACCAATCACACCAAATGCAAAATACTCAAATACTGGTCAAACTCAAACTGCACAATAACAACAATACAGCCAAAAAACACTATGTTGGGATCAAGAACAAAAGCTGCGAAAAATGACAAAAGTCACATTCTGACATAAACAGACAAAGCTACGTGACGGAGTACCTGAGTCTGAGTCCAGGACTCGAGCACTCCAACACCTAGCTCTGGACTCGCGACTTGTCTCGGACTCGCCCGCTGATGACTTGGACTTGAGGATTTATGAATTAGGACCCGGAAGTTGGATGTTGGATGAAGTGTTCTGACTACTTTTAAGTGTAATAGACAGTGATGGAGTACCGGAGTCCTAAATTCGTGACTCAAGCTCAGGTAATGGTGACTCGAGTCTTCCTCGACTCTGACTCATCTTTCATCAGTTGGACTTTGAGTTACACTCTGGGGACCCGAGACTTAACTTGGACACAACAGCTGGTGACTACAACACTGGCTTAAGGCATTTAATCCATGTACACTGGGTAAAGACAACAAGGCCTAGGCACAGTAATAAGTACAAACAAAACAAAGATGGAAATGGCACTGACCCAAAAAATGAGTTGTCTCTTCATTTTATTTTACAGCCATTTATTTTATGTAAGACGCCTGTTTCTCCCACTACAGCTGACATTAATAATGGACTGTAAGAGGTGTAAAGATATTTCAGTCAAAATGTGAGAGTTGCAACAACTTCTTCAAATAATTTGTGGCTGCGTTGTTTTTTGGCGTACAGAGGTGGAGAGTTCTAACTACTATAACTCTTTCCAGTATTTGTCGGACTTTTGTCTAATAATTAAATTTTCATCGTGAAATACTTTAGCCCAAAATTATTTCAAGTGCTCATATTATGCTTTTTGGCTTTTCCCTTTCCTTTATTGTGTTACTTATCTTTTTTGTGCATGTATCAGGTTTACAAAGTGAAAAAGCCCCAAATCCCCCCCCCCAAAGGGACTACCATCTCCAACAGAAACCACTGCCCACAAACTGCTCCAATCAGCTCTGTTGTAGTCCAGCCTTTACTTTAGAGACAAATGTGATGTCACTTTGTAACACACGCTAAAATGCTCACCTAGCTGCTAGCGTGGCACGCCCTCATACTCTGCTTCTGACTGGCTAGTAGTCCTTACTAGTACTTTCAGACACGCCCCATACTCGCTTCTGACTGGCTAGTAGTCCTTACCTAGTCTTGCAGACACGCCCTCATACTCTGCTTCTGACTGGCTAGTAGTCCTTACCTAGGTACTGTCAGGGCCCTCATACTCTGCTTCTGACTGCTAGTAGTCCTTACCTAGGTACTGTCAGGGCCCTCATACTCTGCTTTGACTGGCTAGTAGTCCTTACCTAGGTACTGTCAGGCCCGCCTCATCTCTGCTCTGACTGGCTAGTATCCTTACCTAGGTACTGTCAGGGCCCTCATACTCTGCTTCTGACTGGCTAGTAGTCCCTTACCTAGGTACTGTCAGGCCCTCATACTCTGCTTCTGACTGGCTAGTAGTCCTTACCTAGGTACTGTCAGGACACGCCCTCATACTCTGCTCTGACTGCTAGTAGTCCTTACCTAGGTACTGTCAGGACCCTCATACTCTCTTCTGACTGCTAGTAGTCTACCTAGGTACTGTTAGACCCTCATACTCTGCTCCTGACTGGCTAGTAGTCCTACCTAGGTACTGTCAGGTACACCCTCATACTCTGCTTCTACTATGGCTAGTAGTCCTTACCTAGGTACTGTCAGGACCCTCATACTCTGCTTCTGACTGGCTAGTAGTCCTTACCCTAGGTACTGTTAGGACCCTCTATACTCGCTCCTGACTGGCTTAGTAGTCCTACCTGGTACTGTCAGGGTACACCCTCATACTCTGCTTCTCACTGGCTAGTAGTCCTTACTTATCTGCTGTGCAACTCCCAACAAAGATGGAACAGATGTGAGATGCCTTACTTTGTTGATACAACCGAGAGCTCAACACACAAGGTGAAAAGAGGAGCTGCAGCAATGTGCACTACAACTAAAATATGGTGTTAAACCACATAAAATTATTCTGATTTAACCTCTAAATAAAATTATAAACCTGAAAATGAGCATATTCTGAGGTTTTTAAATGAAATAATTTGAGAAGGAAAAAACACTTTTGTTTTGAACTGCTCACATACATATCAAAGCTGCGACAAGGCCACATGTCGACATTGCTTTGTTTCAACAGGACTCTCGTCACAAATGTTGGAAACTAGTGTGGTATCCTAACTGTAATGTCTTAACTGTAATATTGAGAACAAGAATGCTTATCTGTAAGCTTTATTATTTCCTTACCTATGAAGACTAATAGTTCATTTTCCTTTTCCTGTATCTGAAGTTAGCTGCTAATAAGGG
>NC_045734.1:27847746-27847855 GCF_008692095.1 Etheostoma spectabile | reverse complement strand
AAGGAGGCGCTATTACATTGAGTTCTGAAGCAGAGCATGCTATGCTGACAGGATGGTTTCTCTAGTTGTAGAAAAAGTCCAAAGAAGTTGTTGCTAGCTAGAGACATGT
>NC_045734.1:27846458-27847736 GCF_008692095.1 Etheostoma spectabile | reverse complement strand
TTCGTAACTTGTAAAGATGTCATGCCGGTCCGTTTGTTTTAAATGTTCAAAGGAATTGGGATGTTGTGGACATTAAGTTCTTCCTCAGAAGATATATAACATCTTTTTAGGGACAAGGATGGGATATTGTCCCAAATTCATGAATATGTCCTGAAAGGTTGGCCTACAAAGACAGACGCTCACCTCAAGCCATATCACCAGAGGAGATTGGAATTGAGTGTAAGGCAAGGCAAGGCAGCTTTATCTGTAGAGCACATTTCAGCAACAGGGCAATTCAAGTGCTTTACACGAAAAATCAGTTAAACAGATAAAACACAAGTACAAACAGTTTAATCATAAACTTAAAAACATAAACACATGAATAGACTAAAAACAAATAGAAACATTAGGACACATAAAACAAGAATAAAAGTTACAGTGCAGCATAAGAAATTTAAAGAAATGAGCAGTCATTTAAAGAAGGCAGCATCAAAAAGAAAGGTCTTCAGCCTTGATTTAAAAGAACTGAGAGTAGCAGCGGATCTACAGTTTCTGGGAGTTTGTTCCAGATATGAGGCATAGAAACTGAAAGCTGCTTCACCTTGTTTATTTCTGACTCTGGGGACAGAAGTAGACCTGTCCCAGATGACCTGAGAGGTCATGGGGGGTCTAGTGTAGTAGCAATCAGAAATGTATTTGGACCTAAAACCGTTAAGGGATTTATAAACTAGCAAGAGTGTAAAGGACGGCTGTGTTCTCTGGGGAGCCAGAGTAAGCATACCTACAAAGGGCAGAGACAGGATACTGCGGCTACTTCCCCAGGCACACTCCGGCATGTCAAGAATGAAAGGTCTTGCTAGATCTTATGTGCGGTGGCCAGGTATGGACCAGGATGTGGAAAAGGAAGTGCAGTCGTGTCAAGAGTGTCGAAAACACCAAAAGGCTCCTCCCACTGCACCATTACACCCATGGGAGTGGCCAGAATCACCGTGGTCAAGAATTCATGTGGACTATGCAGGGCCTTTCCAATGAGAAATGTTCTTGCTTATTGTGGATGCTCACTCAAAGTGGAGGGACATCTACCCGATGAAGTCATCCACATCCCAGGCTACCATAGAGAAACCGCGGCAGAGTTTCAGTGTGTTTGGACTACCGAAAATGTTGGTATCGGACAGTGGTGCCTGTTTCACAAGCTCAGAGTTTGAGTCCTTCATGGAGAAGAATCCGTCATGTGAGGTCAGCGCCATTTCACCCATCCTCCAATGGTTTGGCGGAGAGGGCTGTGCAGACCTTCAACGG
>NC_045734.1:27815650-27846448 GCF_008692095.1 Etheostoma spectabile | reverse complement strand
GGGGGGGGGGATGAAGAAGATGGAGGGTGATACTTTGCAAACCAGGTTGTCAAGGTTTCTGTTCAGTTATTGCATCACACCCCATCAGGCCCAGTGATCGTTGGAAGTGGTCAAACCATGAAGAGGCACGTGGACCAAGTGAGAGCTAGAGTGGCTGAGACGGTTCCCAGCATTGAGTCTGAGAATGAAGAGGAGACCGTGTTGGACATCGTTGGAGGTTTTGTGGGCCCCTTGCCTACAAGTTTGGATGACAGAGGAGAACCTCCTCCTGTTGCGCCACCAGATCTTCAGCTGGCTCCAGATACTCGGGTCCAACCCGGACTTGCCCATTGCACCAGTGGTGCGACGCTCCGAGCGGGAGAGGCGCTCACCTGTGCACCTCAAAGACTTTGTCAGTTAGACTAAGATCTGTTCCAGGAATAGAGCAATCAGAATAAAAAATATTTGATAGGATAGAACAACACAATATAATTTTGCTAAATTAAACATCACAGTCATAATTATATTCACTTGTTTACATTTTAAACAAATGTCCAAAAATAATACACATTTTCATGTAGGCTCAGTCTGTCACTTTAAAACAAAACAATTCCGGTGCTGGTTCCATGGTATCAGAATATTGGCAAGTCACCATGGAAACATGACTTTGTCATGTGACAAGGGCTGGGAAAATTGAAAGAACAGGCAGCCAAGTACTCTGATCCAATGTAAATCATAATTGTAGACAGCACTCCAGCCCAATGGATGAGGGGGGGGCACCACACCACAGTGTTGGCTAATCTAGAAAAGTTATTACAGCATCATTTGTTTTATCTTTTGTTGCAATGATTGCAAGGTACATGCTAGAAAAACACCACTCTCATAATAAAAATAGCCGCCCTGCGTTGCAGCAAAAGCTGAGCCAGGTTAAACTGTTTATTTGCTGGATGACCCGGCCCTAGGACACAGCAGGGATAACCCTCTGTGTTGGTAGCCCCGCTGCGTTGTCGGAAGGGTCAAATAAATGTGGAGGCCGTGCTTTTTTTCCCCACGCAGGGCTACTTTTGGAAAATGTGGCCGGATGCATATCTTTTTGCCAAGTCCAAGCCTGATACAGTGTGAGTTACCTTTCCTAAGCAGTCACAGATTACAGTTTTCTCCGATGCCGCTCAAACATCCACTCAGCCCACAGGAGATGTATGACACCACAGTGAAGATTCCCGTGTTGTGTTTACTTGATAGCTTGCATTAACTACCTTTCCCCAAGGACAGGTCTATGCATGTGTGCGGGGGGGGGAGGGTGGCGGTTATACCTGTTAGGCAAAGAGAGCAGAAAAATGTGCACAGACCCAATAGGTGTCACGCATGTGTCAAGCAATCAGGGTCTCTGTGACTTCCTGTGTCTTTCAACCACTCCCTCTATCACTGATGTAATTTGTTATTAACACAACGAAGCAACTTTTAATGGAATCTCAACTGTTTGGGAGCAGAAGACAACTCCATCCCCATCTCATATGGCCTGTTTTTTGTTTTCTTTCACATCGGACTATCCCTTCGCACGTGTGTGTATGTGGGTGTGTTGTGTGTGTGTGTGTGCTGCATTTTGAGTCGGGAATCTCTTGCTCTTTGTCCCGTTTTGACCCCTCCAATTAATTTCACCATTAAAGCCGGATCTCAAGGTGAATTGCAGGGACTCATAAAAGGTCAGTGCACTGCATTTAAGTATATTCAACAAAAAAAATTTAATTAAGCAAACCCTCATTTAAAATGCACATAGTGTGTGGTGGCTGCTCAGGGAGTTTGGGTGTAGTGGAGAATGGCATAAAACATTCATTGTTAAAAGCCAGCTGAGAAGAAGTAATTTGCTGCCAGTCGCGGTCATGAGCAGCGGCTATATACCTTGTGGAAAATGTGTGAAAATGCTGGGAAACAAAATATATCTAATCATCTCTCATACTCTATTTTGAATGCTTTCAGAAAGTATTAGGTACTAGCTAAGGGCTAAAAACACGAGCTCAAAGTAGCCTCCAATGTGACATTCCCTTTTGACTTGTCCTCAGTTTGTTCTGGAAATAAGTCTCTGACATGAGCCAATTCCCGTGACAAATCAATGAAAGCAACAGCATGTGATCAGGTTTCTGTTTTAAGTGCCAGTTTGGCCAAGTCGTGCTGGGAGCAGAACTAGGCCGTGCATTAGAACGAGCATACAGTTAACATATAACGAAGACCATAATTAACTGTGTCACTTTGTTAGTAATCATGCCATGCTGGCGTCCTTCTAGTGTGTGGATATGTGCAGAGTGCTGTGTTGTAGTTCAAAGAATCATGGGAAATGCCCTGGAGCCAGTTATTCACACGCTAAGTCTTAAGTTTACGCTAAGTAAAATGCACTTCATTAATTTTTGAATGTGTTGTGAAGTTGTGTATATTTTTTTATTTGAAGCCAATCTCTACATTGCTAAGGTCCATAGTCTGTTCTTTTAATCCCACTACAGATCGCTTTATTTTACTTATTTTAGAATGTGTTGTTGGCTGTGGTTTGTTTTGCTCAGGTTGTTTCATTTCCTTTCGTTTCCCTGTCTTTTAACCCTTGTGTTGTCCTTGGGTCGAATTGACCCGTTTCAATGTGTTTTATATCAGAAATATGGATTTCTTTCAACTAAATAGCCCATTAATAAAATGGATGATTCCATACGTTGTTCAGGTAACATTAATGATTACTTTCATTGATTTTTTTTGTGTTTTATTTAATCTTATAGCATTTGAATTCTTTCTTTTTTTATGCTTTTAAAACAGTATAAACTTTGACATCTAACCATCTGAGATCCACGCAACATCCTCTGATCTTAACTATTAGTCAAAATAATTCATAATTTCTGCCTTTTTAACTAAAGCCTTATGTATGATTTGATATAAATGATCTTTGTTGACTATGAATTCCAAGAATAAGTGTAAAACCTGTTATTAAACCAGCTCATGTTTTACAAAGAAGGCACCAAAAGCATGGAAAAAGTGAAAAATAAATCAGAAAAAGTGGCAAAAACATCGGAAAAGCACAAACAAATTTTAATTTTGACCTGGAAGGGCAAGTTCATGGGTAACGGGAAGACAACACAAGGGTTCTCTAACCGATGTCATGTATGCTAAAGTCCCTGTTTATTGGATCCTTCAGGTAGCCGTAGGAGAAGGGGGCGGGGCATGGTGCCCTGGGAAAAAAGTGAGAGAGAACGGAGTAGAAGAGCGTCGATAAAGCGTTTGGCTAGTGTTTAACTGGAGGCCCTGTGTGCGGTGCTGATTTTCTTATGAAACCAAGCTAGGTGAACCCAAAAGTCAATTACAGCTCTGATCAAGAGCAGCGCTCCTAAATCCTGGGACCATGTCTCAATTCTTTGACCTATTAAAACCGCTCGCCATATTTGCATTGGGGCTTTCGGGACCCGCGGGATGCCAAGGAAGTCCTCTAGTCCATACTGTAACAACCAAAAGATCAAAAATCTATATTAATTTGCAGAGCTGCTGCTCATGTGATGCATCCAAAAGAAATTGAGCAGCTGATACTGTTTTGTGTCCACGCACGAGTGGAGAACTGAAAAAAAAAAACACTTGAGGAAGGACCACAACATACATTATCGATCCCTGCTGATGCACCTACTGCTCTTTGGACTGTTGTAACACAGTGCAGGTGGGATGAAGCATTTCATTTGATGTAAGTAGACCTGCAGCAGGAGGCACAAAGTGCTAAAGACCAGGTAAAGGGAAGAATTGGAAAAGCCTGAAATACAGGAGGAGGCATGTATATTCAAAGGCTTCAGCTGGTTTCTTCTGGGAAAAACACCAGCAAACACAGGAGTAATCTCTCAGCCTGCAGATGTCCGTGGAAGAGGAAGATGGAAACCTGCGGCCTCCGGCTGTGGCCTTCAAGACTGTTACAAGTCACATTTAGTCTGTGGTACTGATGATCATGATGTTGTATTGTAGATGTGAGTGTCCCCTTTGGATTTTCAGTCATCTTGAGAGTCCTGTGTGTACTTCCTCATTACCATTTTGTCCATTGCTTTCAAATTAAAAGGCCCTTTTACAAAGTAAGAATCTTGCCCATGTCAGCAAAAAGTGCCCCTATGTATTTGCTCGTAGTCTTTATCAACAACGTTTCACTTTGGGAATTGTTCAGGTGCCGCCGAAAAGTCTGCCAGATGTCCCTCATTTTGGGCTGGTGTCCCTCACCTTCTGCTTTCTCTGTGTTGGCACTCTAACCTCTGGTGGATTTCTGAGGACTATGCTTACCTGGTCCTCAGATCTGTGCAGGGTAAATCCAGGCAGCTAGCTAGACTATCTGTCCAATCTGAGGACTATGGTTACCTGTTTCTCAGTCTCTGCAGTAAATCCAGAAAGCTAGCTAGACTATCTGTCCATCTGAGGACTATGGTTACCTGGTCCTCAATCTCTGCAGGGTAATCCGACAGCTAGCAGACTATCTGTCCAATCTGAGGACTATGTTCTTGATCCTCAGATCTCTGCAGGTAAATCCGACAGCTAGCTAGACTATCTGTCCAATCTGAGGACTAGGTTACCTGGTCCTCAGATCTCTGCAGGGTAAATCCAGACAGCTAGCTAGACTATCTGTCCAATCTGAGGACTATGGTTACCTGGTCCTCAGATCTCTGCAGGGTAATCCAGACAGCTAGCTAACTATCTGTCCAATCTGAACTATGGTTCATGGTCCTCAGTCTCTGCAGGGTAAATCCAGACAGCTAGCTAGACTATCTGTCCAATCTGGGACTATGGTTTACCCTGGTCCTCAGATCTCTGCAGGGTAAATCCAGACAGCTAATTGAATTTTGGACATGTCCGCTCAAACGTGGCTGGTCAGTACTACTCGGACTACAAACGGAAACAGAACACTTCCAATACCAAACTGATTTGGCATTCATTTCCAGATGTTTGTAGAGTGTCTCTAATGATTCTTGGACATTTTTACACGTCTTAGTGCTGTTGGAAAATGCAACTATTAAAACTGAATGTCTCTTTGTCTGAAGCGCCCAAGGTGACATAATTCACAGCCATCTTCAAAGAACTTAGCTAGACTCTTTCCCTTCACATGTCATGTTGAGCTTAATTGCTTTTGAGATAGTACAACTGTGGGAGGGGGGGGTTCAATGTATAAGTGGACACTGCAGAATTAGCTCTTTAGTCCACCTCTGTACTCATTGAAGTTTATCTGATTGACTCCTCGCGCAAGTGAACTTGAGTAAAATGATTCCAGTGATTCTTTGTTGTCTTTTGGTAATATTTTTTCTCACACCCCCATAGCTCTCCGATTTGCCCAGGCTAAGTGTAAATGGGGTGTTATTTATGCAGAAAGTAAAATACCAGACTAGTTTAGGAGGAGTTACACAATGCTCTCTGGAAATTCTTCTCTTTTCTTCTTTTGGATAATAATCAACTTGGTTATCCTTTAATAATAGGTTATTAAATGGCAAATTGTCAGAGCATTCCCAGGTTAAAGTGTATATGTGAGAAGGATCATTTCCATCTGTCATATTCTCCTTATTGTAGTCTAGTGCCTGCTGGAAATTAACACTATTTGTGACATGTTCTTGTGTTACAGCTGTGTGACCCCACCTGCATTATCACAGCAAGATTGCAACGGTTATGATATCTTAAATCATAAGATCCCTGATGAAAACAACTAATTGTGCTGTTCAAGACAAATCATTTGTATCAAATCCCGCTGGCTTACTACACGACCAAGGCAATGGCAGCTCGTGCATCAAGCAAGCTTGGATTTTCCTCAGTACCTGTGTAGCTGTTGTAACTCTGAGCAAATTCAATCAATTCTCCCTCGTTGCTGCGTGAATTTATGGCTCTTTAATATCTACATGTCCCATATACCTCACAGCTTCCAACGTGAGTGTAGGGAAAACAGATGCACACCGACAAAAAACACAATGCCACACATGCAAGCACACAGACCACACACATTTTGTTGCATTAAAAGTCATACTTCAGCCTAAGAAGTACATCAGAAATTGCAAGCAAGATAGAGGACAGAAGGTAGCTATAGGAGGTGGAAAATAGCTTTCTGTGTGTGCGTGCGTGCGTGTGCATGCATCGATAATGGTATTTCTGGAAATATCCCAAGTTATTACTGTAAATCAGGCAGGCTTTCAAGACCTTTAACACAAAGTAACAGTCCCTAACAGCAGCCCTAGGCTGCCATATAGAAATTACATGAATATGGATTAGAAAGAAAAATGGGACGGACGGAAATGAAATACAGATGGAAGGATCAAGTGAGGAAGAGGAGGAGAGAGAGGGAGGAAGAAGGAGAATTATTAGGATAGAGGGGGAGATAGTACGGACAGTGGGAGAAAATGCAGGGGAATGTCGATGGATAGACTGAAGGGTGAAGGGAGGTTAAATCGGAGCGTGGTGTTTGATAGAGGTGTAACAGCGGGGGAGGGTAAGAGGGTGGGCAGAGAATGTGCAGGTGGAAGGGCAAACCAGGGCTAACGATTGGAATGAAAGGAATGGATGTGATGAAAATAATGGGGGGGAAAAAAAGGAAAGGAGGGCCATTTCACATTAAGAGTCTTTCACCACAAGTGGACCACTTCCACCTCTGGCCCTTTGGCTGAGGCTCACAATAGTCTGTACTCATATGCAAACCAGGGAAATTTATGGAAATGACTGGTCCAGTGTGGACTTAAAAATAGGATCGGCTCTCCAGCGTGCTCATGAATCATGCATCCTCTTTCAAGTCAGAGACTTTAACTAATGGGTCATTGTGAGGGAAGGACCCTCATTTGGCACCGCGCTATAGTATGTAATTATTTCAAAAGCATATGGTGGCCTTAACACACAGGGAAAGTGAATTCTACAAAACAATTCAAGGCCAAATCTCTACAGGTAATTTATAGATTGTTATGGACTCAAAACTTGGTGCACTTAAAGGAATACCTCAACATTTTGTGAAAAATGCTTTTTTGCTTTTTTTCTCACACATATTATCCAAAATATATTGTCTATGCGTTAGGCTTTGCCAGCAACTGTAGGTTTGTCATTTATCTTTTTAGCCACAAGGATGGCTGGATGGTCAGCCGGGCTACCACTTTGGTCTGAGCTAAAAAAATATCTCAACATTCATTGGATTCATTTATAGTATGTCCCCCTCAGGAGGAATCGGAATAACTTTGCTGATACCCGACTTAACGGACATCCCGCCAAAAACAAAAGTAACATCCAGCGGAACAGCCTGATGTCTCCACAGTTAAAAATTATAATAATAAACTATTAATGTCTACAGAAAAATATGTCCTTTTATGTTTGTGTGGTTCAGCATTTCTGAGTGAACACCACTGGCTCACTCACTATTTTTAAGCGTACTGTCGATCACGTGACATGACGTCGTGACTTAACTAACGGATGTTACCTGAAAAATCTATCCAAGATGGCTACCCTCGCGACAACTTAACACTTAAAAACTACTTTGCTTGTAACGTTGTAAGAATTTCATATTACGTGTGATATTCGACTTTTACACAAGGCTATTTTAATATATAAGTCGCAGCTACACATCGTTTATGCGGCGAAAGCGCAAGAACCGTCAGTCGGCCTGCTAGTGACAGATAATATCCTGTGTACTGTTAATGTCCTGGCAAGGCAGTTATGTTAACGTTAGTCAATAACTCTTTTCAGCAAGCGGTAATCCTTCAGTTTTTGAGTGTGTTGCCGCTGTTTGTGTCAAGCGCCCTGCTCTGGTAAGTTCAATGTGATGTTATTCCTACATGCTAGTGGCTAGCGTTAGCTGTAACTTTTACTCAAACATATGTGGACACAATAGATACCGAATGAAGTTTTCATTAAACCTTTACAAACTTCTTTTCATCATGGGTTGAAGTGGAAGAAGTGCATTGAGCATTCCCCATAATGATTTTTTCAAATTGAATCCAAAGTAAAACACACACTCTGTCTTTGTCTTTTCTGCCACTCTTCACACACATTTCTAAGCCAAATTTTGAATATGAAGAGCAATTGCCACTATTTACTGTGGGTAAGAACTATCACTTTGCTCAACAATGTTTTTTAATGGAACATGTTGCATCACAAATGTGTTTTCTGTTGCAAATAGAGTATTAGTCTATATGATTTTTGTGTGTGTTTTCAGTTTGGTAGCTTTGTGCATCCCAAACGTCAACCTACGGAACCAGTTCTTCGCTGTGCTTGACCAACACAGGACCGCCTTGTATGGGCAGAAGGCGGCACGAACCGGAAAGATATCAGAGGCGCTGCGGGACATCTTAAAGATTTATGATCTCCAGGTGAGTTAAAGATGAACGTTGAGACCCAGGGTGTCATTGTCTATCTAACACTTTGCCAAAAGCCATGAAGTTTGGTCAGCACATCCATACTGAAAGAAGAATGAAATCTGTTATATTGATTTTTGCTTGTTCTTTCAGGCAGTGCGTGATGTCAATATGAAGCGCGCTCTAGCCCTCCGTGCCCTCCCGGTCTACATGCGTGAGGAGGACCCACAGTTCTTCAAGACTTGGAATGTAAGTATTCAGTATATTCACAAAACTATTAGTATCTCTAGCAGCCACTTAACTGTATCTAGTTACCCCTTAGTAAACATTGTGTGTAGGTGTCATTGTAATGGTAAATGGACTGTAGTTAGTGTGCACATAAGCATGTATGTGCATATAAGCATACGTACATACATGTAAAAATCCCTGACCTCATGTAATCCCAAACCTTAATTTCTCACAAAGCCCTGGCTTAACTGTACCCAGACCTGGAGAAGGCTAATCATTTGTTTTACCTTTTGGCTTAACCTCACATGAAATAACACACACGCTCACTCTCTCTCTGCAAAAATGACTTTAAAATACCTTTTATGAGATGCTCTACATTACATATCACAATACAGCACCCACTATCCATTACCCATCTGCATATTGATAGCTTGTTGAATACTCAGCTGTAAAAGACCTACTTGGGTGCACTTGCCTGTTAAATAACAACCTGTATGATATTAAAATGTAAAATACCTGCTGCTACACTTCCTTCTTCTTGATGGGCTGTAGAATAGACAGCTGTAAAATATTCACCTGTGTTCCTACCTGTGGGTTGTTGGCCTGTAGAATAGTTACTTGAGATAAACTGTACCTACTATATACTGTACTTACCTGTTGTGTAATTACCTGTAATATACACTCACCTATAGGATTATTAGGAACACCATACTAATACTGTGTTTGACCCCCTTTTGCCTTCAGAACTGCCTTAATTCTACGTGGCATTGATTCAACAAGGTGCTGAAAGCATTCTTCAGAAATGTTGGCCCATATTGAGAGGATAGCATCTTGCAGTTGATGGAGATTGTGGGATGCACATCCAGGGCACGGAGCTCCCGTTCCACCACATCCCAAAGATGCTCTATTGGGTTGAGATCTGGTGACTGTGGGGGTCATTTTAGTACAGTGAACCATTGTCATGTTCAAGAACCAATTGAAATGATTCGACTTTGTGACATGGTGCATTATCCTGCTGGAAGTAGCCATCAGGATGGGTACATGGTGGCCATAAAGTGATGGACATGGTCAGAAACAATGCTCTGGTAGGCCAAGTCATTTAAACCATGCCCAATGTACTAGAGGGCCCAAAGTGTGCCAGAAAACACATCCCCCACACCATTCAACCACCACCACCAGCCTGACAGTGGTAACAAGGCATGATGGATCCATGTTCTCATTCTGTTTACGCCAAATTCTGACCTAACATCTGAATGTCTCAACAGAAATCGAGACTCATCAGACCAGGCAACGTTTTTCCAGTCTTCAACTGTTCACTTTTGGTGAGCTCTTGCAAATTGTAGCCTCTTTTTCCTATTTGTAGTGGAGATGCTGGTACCCACGGTGGGTTCCTCCTGCGTAGTAGCCCTACCCCCTCAGTGTGCGGGTTGGCTTCACAAATCTTTGCTGCATACCTCGGTTGTAACGAGTGGTTATTTCAGTCAAAGTTGCTCTTCTATCTTGAATCAGGCGGCCCATTCTCCTCTGAGCTCTGGCATCAACAAGGCATTTTTGCCCACAGGACTGCAGCATACTGGATGTTTTTCCCTTTTCACACCATTCTTTGTAAACCCTAGAAATGTACTAGAAAACTTTGCAGTACTTTATCCCGAGTCACCCAGAACCGATTTTCAATCATCCCTCATCAATTATTTTAATGTGAGTGGGAACAAGTTCACGAGCATGCACGCATACACATTTGTGCAGACAGTGCATGCATTTTGCCCAACTTCAAAACACACATCAGGGAGCTCTAACTTCATTTTGTGCTTAGAAGTTATAAGTTCAAAGAGAGCGAAATCCACAGTTACACCCCCAACACACACACACACACCCTGCAGATGCATTCCCACTATTACTGTACGAGGAACACTATTAAGGAAGTGCTGTGTTTGCATCTGTTCTGAGTGAGTGTACAGCCCTGAGCGAGTCATCTATTTCCACAACCTTCACCTCCTCTCTAGTCAACACAACAGAACACGTAGCGCCTCTGAACACAACTCTCCAGCCTTGAGAGGGACAGGCCCTGTAGTTTAGCATGTCCCGTGTCCATTTCTCTCTCTCTCTCTCTCCCGCACTCTCAATTCCTCTCAAACCCCTCCCCAAATCTCTCCCCACCCCCTCACACTATCAACACCCGCCACCGCCACCCCCCCTCCGTTCGCTCATGCCGATCTCCTCTCTCCTCCACTCTCTCTCTCTCTCTCTCCTCTCCTCTCCCTCTCTCTCCTCTCGGATTTCACACTATTTATCATCTTTGGAAACTGTCTGTTTTTGTCAGTATCAATATTGTATCAATGCAAGTGTTGAGCGTGCATTATCAGGAAACAGAAGGCGAGGGAAGAAGAGAGAGATGCTGACTGTGTGTCTCTATCCAACGCGCTGTTAGAGTGACATTTTGCCGACGGTACCACTGTAGACAGATAAGGTGTCATTTGATACTAGAGTTGTGATAACGATCATGAAATTAATCGTGTAATATAAGCATGTGCTTCTCATGTGGTGTGTGTGTGTGTGTGTGTGTGTGTGTGTGTGTGCGTGCAGAGAGCAACAAAGCAAATCATCCCCACATTGTTATCCGGTGACATTGTAAAACTGTCAGGGAATGCACTGCATACTTGCCCCCTAACATGATCACAGTTTTGTGTAATAGTGGAGACATGACACGTGGAAAATGTACACACACACACACACACACAAACACACACACACACACACATACAGAAGCACATGCTAATTTCATTGCATACACTGCTGTTTCTTGAGTAGTGGAATTTATCTTATCTGGACCTTCTCTCTGGAACTGCTGATGTCACATGTATGCATGATCATGTCTGCACATTGCCATGCACAGTATACGTGTGTGTGTGTGTGTGTGTGTGTGTGTGTGTGTGTATAAGGGGGCTGTGTTTTGTTCTGCAGTGCTTCAGTGCCATCTACAGCTGGCTCTCGTTCGGGACACAAAGCAGCACAGAGCCGATGGCCATGGCCTTCCATTCGCTCTCACCATGGGATCAGAAAGTCTTTCCCCTGGTGCGTGCGTGTGTGTGTGTGTGTGTGTGTGTGTGCGTGCAGGTGCTGCGGCAAGCACAACGGACACACCATAAAGTCGAGGGGATGCAGGGGGAGGAAATGGCATTGTGTTTGTGAATGTATGGCCGGGTTTGTGTGGCTTTTCACTTCTCATGCAACTAAAATACCACACTACTCCAGTCTCACAGACATGGCTTTTTCTTTTCCCTTCAAGCCTTTTTCCCCCCACTCTCCTCCTCCACACCTCTACGTTCACTTGCAAACTCACCGCCAGTCCAGGGGTCTCATTTATAAAACTGTGCGTAAGATCTTTACTAAAATTGTACGCATTAAAAAAAAATTAGATTTATAAAACAGTGCGCACGCACATCTTTCAGCAATGTTCCCCACAGAGTACCTACAAGTGTGCTTGTGTGAATCAGCCTCTTATCCCGCCCTGTACATGCCCATATTTTACCATAAATAGTCAATGCAAAGCAACTTGTGAATGCTGATAAGCTGAATATGTCAATGACCCTGGCAGTTGTTCTTTCTTGATGCTGAATCAAGGCCGACTCATGGCGACTGGTGGAGAAGAAGCCCAATAACTCTCAGACGCTTGGGAATTGTTGAAAATTGAATTATAATTTTGGCTTGTTCTGGCACAGTGCAGGTAGGCCCGACTACACAGGGGACAGCTGGGATATATCCAAGACCATATACCAGACCAGAGGTTTATGATAAGATTTAACCTGAACTATATTATATCCAAACAAGTCTTAATGATAAGTTCAAGATTATGGTATTTATATAAAAGAGTTGCGAAGACCTGTATTTGGACCCGGATAAACCGGGACGGCACGGTTCCGGCGCGTTGTCCTCTCTACTGAACCCAATGCAGTACATAGATCCAAGAGCGCATCTTTGGGAAATTTCAATTTAGCCCTTCATCACCATGGTGCCTGAAGTCTCTCTCTCTCCTGCTTCTTCCATTTGGGATTAGTCCTCCTGCTGTCCCATCATGTAGCATCACGCACAGGAGGGGTGACCGCAGTATTTTTTGTTTACATCAATTTGTGACTGTTAACACCTTTTCAGAAGCACAGCATCAACTATGTCCCCCAGCTCGAGATGCAACTTGAAGACAAAAGTGTAAAAGGCAAACAGACTTTTCTCCATGCAGGTTTTGACCCAATATTAAAGTTGGGACGGATAACGAGGACTTTAAGGACAATTGCACGAGAGCTCAACGGTTGTATTGTCAGACTTTACCATTTGATTATAGATGCACAGTATTGAAGACAGACATGTAGTTATTTACACTATGTTCTACTGTTATCTAATGTTAGGGTATGCTATCATGTATTCCATGGGCCATCTCCTCCTCCTGCGCTCCGTAGCAAACAATGTGACAATGACACAGCGCCGATTTAATATTAAATAGGATTTTACAAGGTGTTTATGGAACAACGATCACTCAGTACAAGCGCAAAAAACACTGCCGGACATATCTTCACGATAACGTCGACGAAATGGAGAGAAAAAACGTGTGTGAGGCATCAACACTTGAAACTAGTAAGAGTAATCATTATTCCCACATTTAATTTCTGACATCTGACATCATTTCACCGCTTCACCATCTGTGTTGCCAATTTCCACCGTCACTCAAATGTCCTTTTCCCTGTTTTGTGTGTACACATTAGAAATGAGACCCCAGACTTTTTGTTCTCCTCGCATACTATTACATCTTACTCAGCTTTTCTAGTTGAATGACACTTACTACGCTCGTCTTTCTCTCCCTCTTTCTCAACATCGTGCTCTCACTTCGCTCCGGCCCTCATCTCATCTATGCTGTTCGCTTTGAATTCTAAGATGCAGACTCGCCAACATGAAGACAGTTCTACCACAGAGGAACTTTTACAACAAGCATTTGAATTCCATCAACTGCAAGGCTGTCAGTGCTTTTCAGGCATTCAGACATAGCGCACCAGATAGATAGATAGATAGATAGATAGATAGATAGATAGATAGATAGATAGATAGTAGATAGATAGGTAGATAGATAGATAGATAGAAAGATGGATAGATAGATAGGTAGGTAGGTAGGTAGGTAGGTAGATAGATAGATAGGTTGATAGATAGATAGATAGGTGGTAGGTAGATAGTAGATAGATAGATAAGATAGATGTAGATAGATAGATGATAGATAATAGGTTGATAGATAGATAGGTAGGTAGGTAGGTAGATAGATAGATAGATAGATAGGGAGGTAGATAAGATAGATAGATAGATAGATGAGATAGATAGATAGATAGATAGAAGATAGATAGATAGTAGGTAGGTAGGTAGGTAGGTAGGAGTGGTAGGTAGGTGGTAGGTAGGTAGGTAGTAGATGTAGATAGATAGATAGATAGAAGATAGATGATAGATAGATAGATAGATAGATAGATAGATAGATAATAGATGATAGATAGATAGAAGATAGATAGATAGATAGATAGATAGATAGATAGATTGGTAGGTGGTAGGTATGTAGATAGGTAGGTAGATAGGTAGATAGATAGATACTTAGGTAGATAGATAGATAGACACTTGTGCCACCAATGTGATTCAAATTCAAAAATCATTTTGTCTGGTTTAAGAAGCAACACTGAAAAGGTGACTGATGACAGTGGCAACAACATGTATGACTAGGAATGGCCTTTGGATTACTGTGCTCTGGCAGAATTGCTTACACATCTTCACAAGCTACTTCTGTCTTTCTCTCCCCCTTTATCTCTTCTGTCGGTTTATCCATTCTCCCCCACAGAGACGCCGCTCTGCTCATCTTCCGCTCCCCTTCTTCCTCTCTTTTCCCCGCAGTTCCTCCGCTGGGGCTAATGAATGACTTGGCAGGAGACGGTAGCTGTGGCTGTGGGGGAGCCAGTAAGGCTCGGAGAGGTGAGGAGGCCCTCTTCCTGTCCCCTCCCAGCTGCCATTCTCACCCACCAGGCTACAGCGCTACGCAACCCTGCCAGGAACAGGATGGCACCGGCTTATTGGATTATCTGTGACTTCCTGGTCCTTGGTAGGGTAAAGTTTTGCGCACACAACGGCCACATTTGTTCGTCTCAGTGACAGCACATGACCAGCATGTAGGAGAAAAAGGGTAACAGACGCTCACATCCACCTTAAGCCATGAGGAAACTCAGGCGCTGGATGCCACTGTACACTATTATATGTTATAGCCGCACATCAGCGCAGCTTTGTTGGTCATCACTTTGGTCCAACGTAAAATATCAGTAAACTCAATGCCATCAATATGTGTAGGCTCTCCACAGGGGGAATTCTTAAGACTTTAGCGATCCAGTGACTTTTATCAAATATGTTATTGTAACATCTACTGCTGGGATAATCAATTCATATTCAAAGATATTGAGTTACTAGAATGCCCTCAGCGTTAAGGTCTGAACCTCACAATGTCTAAATTGAGTTTGTCTGTAAATAATCAATACAATATAAAATCAATAGCGTAAATTTCCAGCTGTATTTATTATTTATTATAGACGTACAGACACATTGAACTTGTGTGAAACTTGAAGGGAAAACAAATAGCTGTGTCTCCCATCTGTAAAATGAGTCCCAGCATAATGAACTTAAGGCCTACATTTCAAGTAACAGAACATGTTTTGTTTGACATCCGTGTTTCCCCTTGATGGATTAGAATACATTTTGACTTATGATTTTTCATCTAGTGCCATCATCAGGTTAAACTTTCTCTAGGCCCAATACGTTAGTTAATAACCCAATTACTTGTGAAATGAATGAGCCACAGATGTGCTTTGTGTTTAGAGCTAATTTGCATTTCAGCAAATGTTCGATCAACATGGTAAACATTACCTGTTAAACACCTTTTTTCCTCACAGATCTGCCACTGTGGCTGTGCTCTCTTAGTCTTTCTATGACTTGTTTTAAATTATTATGGAAGCCAAGAAGCAGAATAGATGAAAACAGGTACTTTATATTATTATGTAGCAGTCCATCCTTCAATAACAAATGCAGGTCAGGGTCAGGGTTAGGGTTAGGGTTAGGGTCAGGGTCAGGGTCAGTGTTAGGGTCAGGGTCAGGGTCAAGGTTAGGGTTAGGGTCAGGGTCAGGGTTAGGGTTAACCACATAAGCAAGTCTTACAATAACTAAAGGGAAAGATGTTATAGTACTGTACTTTGATTGAGTTTCTGGGCTACAGATACCAAAAGAATACACTGAGATTTATTCACTAAACACTTTGGAGATGTTTTTTTTTTTTTTTTTTTTTTCAAGATATACATATTACTCACTTTTTCACATGCAATAAGTCATCAGTATGAGCTGTGCCGATAGCCCTGTTTTCTACCTGAATTCTTTCAAAAAGAGAACCTTCTCAAGTATCTTGTGAATGCCCTGATGGTAGTGTGTATGCTTACATTGCTAATGGGCACAGATTTGAAAGCTATCATAATCCTTTTGAAAAATGTTGCAGATCACTGACTTTATAAACTGTCTCTCTAGTCTGCCTGCGAGGTTTAGAAGGTGTGTTTGTGTGTGTGTGTGTGTGTGTGTGTGTGCGAGGGGGGTCTCAGAGATGGGCTTCAGAAAAAGCACCACGTCGAGCTAGAAGCAGCCGCGGAAAAAGACTCGGGGCAAAGTCACAAACAGACAAATGAGCTGATGTGTTGGCTGATTGAGCACAGCTTGTCGATTAAATCCCTTTCAATGTTTGCTGGGCTGAAAAATCAAGGAAGAAAGGAAGAAAGAGGGAAGGAAAGAGAAAGAAAGAAAGACAAAGGGCATGAAAAAGCAAACTGGGAGACAGAAGGAGGCCGCCCCTGAGACAAAAGCTTTTTGAAACATCACAAAGGCCTAGATGTTAGTTGTCATTTGACTTGCGGGAATATCGGTAATGACAACAGCCCCTCCCCCCCCCCTTCCAAGTTAAAAAGTGAGGGAACAAACAAAGAGAAGGGGGTTAGATGGGCTGCAGGGGAGGACGGAAATACTTTTTGGTGCGAAAAAGAGGAGAGTCAAGCTAAGAAGGAGGGCTCTTTCGTGTGTGCATGTGTGTGTTTATATGTGTAACTGCAACTCCAGTGCCAGTTGTGAGTGTGTCTCCGCCTATGTCACCACAGAACAACAGTTGTCATGGGAACACAGCTGTCAGAGGAACAGGCATATTTCCATCCCGCAGACTTTGTTCTTTCTGCTAATGTAATACAATACTTCCCCCAACACACAAACACACAAGTTTACTTTTTTTCAGTTACTTTTCTGTCATCCTCACATTTTTTTCTTGTTCTTCTTCTTTTTTTAATATGTATTTTAGCAAGCACTTCCTTAATGTCACTTTCATATATTAAAACACACACATTCCCTCATGGAGATAACAGATAACTCCATGTTTTTGTTATGTCTTTAAATCTTATGTCATGTGAATGAAGTTGACTTGATTACAAGGAGACATGGCAGATTTCAAGATTTATGCAATATACGATACAACTGACTGGTTAGGAGTGACTCCGGGTCCACTGAAGGGGGTCTGATAGGTGTCACTTCTTAATTCTCCTTTGTTGCCATGCAATCCACAGACGCTCATCTCTCCAACACTATGTGGAGGCCTACATGATGTAATTCCACGTTGATGCCTTTTCTCTCATGCTCGAGGGTGCTGTGTCCAAGCCGAGGCGCAGAGCGTGACCTTACCGTGTACTGATGTGCTACTAGTCCAGGTAATAATCATAATAATAATAATAATAATAATAATAATAATAATAATAATAATAATAATACATTTTATTTGTAATGCACTTTACATTTAAACAAATCTCAAAGTGCTACAGGTAAGATCATAAAAGCAAGGTAAAAAACCTCAGTGTAAAATATCTCTAAATAGTGCAATGACATTTTTGTGCAAGGTTAAAACTCATAAGTTCTGCTAAAAAGAAATGTTTTTAGTCCTTTTTTTAAAAGTCTCAATAGTCTGTGGTGCCCTCAGATGGTCAGGGAGGGCATTCCAAGTCCGAGGAGCGGCAGAGCAGAATGCACGATCCCCCATGGTGCTGAGCTAAGTTCTTTGGAGTAGGAGGCGGTTGGAGTTTTTGGAGTGGAGGGATCGTGTTGTAGTGAGAGGGATGAGTAGTTCTTTCAGGTGGGGGGGGGGCATTTCCATAGATGCACTGGTGGGTGAGAATTGAGACCTTATATTCAATCCTAGCAGAGACGGGAACCCAGTGAAGTGAGTGGAGAATGGGTGTGATGTTGTCGTACTTTCGCACTCTCATCAGGATCCTTGCAGCACTGTTCTGAACATATTGCAGTTTCTGCAGACTCTTGTTAGGGATCCCGATGAGAAGTGCGTTACAGTCATCCGGTCTGGAGGAGACAAAGGTAGAGCGAGCTAATGCTGACAGGGATTGAGTAAGACCAGTTGTGAGAAGTTGGACCTTGAAGTGTGTTTCAGTCTCCTGCTCTTTACCTATCAACAAAGTCTAATGACTGATAATCTGGGAGGAATAGCGTGTTCGCTGTTTGAAAAGCATGGGAAATGGTATGTATGTTATCTGAGGGTGTTGTCAATCATTTATCAACCCCTCCATCAGGACAGAGCCAGCATCACTGACAACCTGACAATGCAAATGCACCAGAGGAATTGGGAGAGTTGGCTTCGGAATGGGCTTTCATCAAATTCCTACCGCCCTTCCTCACAGGAAACAATCCCAGGATAATAAACAACTCAGCATGATCAGAATTGCCATGATCATCATCACAAAAAGAGGTGTGTTTACATGACAGCAAACAAGCGCTTATTGCCTACTGCTGTGCACGGACTGGTGTATCTGATGTCTTGGACAGATGCAGGCCCACCGCTGTGACGAGTATAGTTTCTGCCCATTAGGCAACATGTAGCTGCCTTGAATGCTGTTGAATTCATTTTCCTTTGACTACAGGAAATACATTATTTCATCTTTCACCATTCATTCAACTTCAAACTAACACCTGCTGCATCCTATCATTGACGCACTTTACTTCCCGTGCTCTAGCATGAAAATCAGACACTTGATATCCTTTGAATCACCATTGCTGCTGGCGGTTTGTCAACACAGTCTCCCTCAAAAAAGCGATGCTTGGTCAGGTGCCTTTGGCGTTTGTTATTGATGCTAAAAGTCTCCTTCAGTGTCTAGTCGGGACTCTTGGCGTTACTTTTTGACACCCCGGGTCAGGACGTGCGTTAAACTGACACGCGGCACAAGAACACGAACAATAGGTTGAGGACAAGACCGTGGGTAGGGTTACAAACTGTACATTTCAGTGAAACACGGGACAAGAACGGGACACAAACCCCGGCCCCCTGGGTAAAAGTAAGGTGACCAGATTTCTCAGACAAAATCCGGGGACATTTTCAGCTCAGAAGCGTATTTACCTCCAAAACAAGTAATGTTTTTATTTTTGTAAAACTTAAAACGGGGACACTAGACCTAGAGCTGTTCTTATTAGGGGCTGAGCCCCCCCCCCCCAGGTCTGATCCTAGACCCACCCCTGCTGCTACTTCCTACTCCACTCCACTACACCTCAAGATAGAAAGTCCTAATATTTCAAGATAAAAAATCCATCCTTATACTTCAAGATAAAAAGTCCTAATATTTCAAGATAAAAAGTCCTAATATTTCAAGATAGAAAGTCCTAATATTTCAAGATAGAAAGTCTTAATATTTCAAAATATAAAGTCCTAATAGTCCTAATATGTCAAGATAGAAAGTCTTAATATTTCAAGATAGAAAGTCCATCCTCATACTTCAAGATAAAAAGTCCTAATATTTCAAGATAAAAGCCATATTCAAGATAATCCTAATATTCAAGATAGAAAGTCTTAATATTTCAAAATATAAGTCCTAATAGTCCTAATATGTCAAGATAAGTCTTATATTTCAAGATAGAAAGTCCATCCTCATACTTCAAGATAAAAAGTCTAATATTTCAGATAAAAGTCCTATATTTCAAGATATAAGTCTTAATATTCAGTAGAAAGTCCTTATAGTCCTAATATTTCAAGATAGAAAGTCTTAATATTTCAAGATAGAAAGTCTCAATATTCATAATGTTGTAAGGTTTACTGAACTACTGACAGCTTTTGCTTTTCGCTCAAGGCTTGTTTCTGCAAACAGCTCATTGAGAATCAATACAACAAAAACACTGAGGACATATTTTCCTTTGACATTGATGCAGTATTAAACGAGATCGCAGCAATGTAAGTTAATAGGAGAATTGTCCAGCTTGTATTTACGTTCATAAACGTTCTTGTTTAGACAGACTCAGATTAATATTCTAAGTGTCTGACAACATTATGGAAAGGATTTCTAAGGAGGTCGACCTTTCTGTTAAAAATTAAGATAGTTTTTTAAAACATAAAAGTCCGCAAAATTGCGTTCGCTAAACGCACCAGACTCCATGTAAATAATCAGTGATTTTAGCATCGTAAAACACGGCTTCTAAAACCTCTCTGAGCACCGCTGGCTCTGGCTGCCTGGAGCCTGCGTGTGTAGGGTGTGCGATTATCGGCTCCGTTTTGTTAGTTTTTTCTTTCTTTCATTCCAATTTCGGGTCTTTCAGTCACACTGAAAAAAACGGGGACATTTCCGGGGACAGATCCAGCCGGGTAGCCAAAATCGGGGACTGTCCCCGGAAACCGGGGACGTCTGGTCACCCTAGGTAAAAGTCCTGTGTTGTTTGACCCATCCACCACCTAAACACATTTGACTTTCGTCGTGTCAAAAAGTGACGCTCGTTCAGGTGCCTTAGGCGTTTCTTATTGACGCAAAAAGTCTCCTTTAGCATCATATTAAGACCCGCTTGGTCGGGACCTTTGGCGTCATGATTTGACCCTCTCGGGACTCACATCCAGCCCTTTGGCATCTTGCGAGATGGTCGGGACTCTTGGCGTCACATCTTGACACTTTTGGGTCCTGACCCAAAGAGACGCAGGGCAAGAAAACGAATCCCTGTTCTATTCCATCAAAGTCCTGTGTTTTTTGACCCGTCCACCACCAAACCAACCTCTTCATGCAGGTTTTCGGTCTTTCATGCAATTCTCTCCTGTTGTCGGTCTTAATACCACGTTGTCGCACAGCGTTGCGGTTAAGCTGATGCTATACCCGGTGCGTTTCTTTGGGTTTGTTTCTGATGCTGACAGCAACTGACCAAGCTTCAGTAGCTTAGTACTGGGACTGAGAACGGCTTGGCTTTGTGAATAAGAGTTTTGTAATTGCTACTTCACACTGGAGAAAAGCTTTACCAACCATCTAAGTAGCTACCAACAATGTAGATTAGAACACGTAACATGGGGTTAGTTTGTCTTGGGGGTAGGTATTATGATTTTTGATTATCTATTTGTATTCTTTCTTTTATGGAGGGTTTTCTTTTACCACAAGGAAGCTGTTTAGAATATCAATAGAAGGCCAGATGCGTGTGCCAAATTCTGTATTCTCCTCATGTGCCTGGAGCAACCACCTTCTTTCTTTCTCTTGTTCTTTTTTCTTTTTGCCTTTTCATTCTCCTCTGCTCATATTCCAATATGGTGATTTTTAATCACCTAATATCATGGCACAATGAACAGATTGCCACGAGTCGCAAGTGGAGGCCGCGTGAGACAAAACAAAGACAGGGAGTGGGAGTGAGGCAGCTCTACCTTTAATTAAAAAAGGGAATCTGATCAGTTTGTGGGAGTGTGTGTGTTTTTGCATGTCCATTATTCAGTGTTTACACGATTGTGAGCATGGTTTCATGCTCGTACCATATGAATGCCCCTGCATCTGTTTGTCAGTGTACAAAATAGCGACCAAAGTCACAAAAGGGAGCTAGACATAAGCAGATATAAAAATCATCAGTCACAATCAAACTGTGTTTAACCTATGGAATATGATTAGTACTGTAGGGACAGAGCAGAATGAATCCCACATTAATTGAAATGGAAGTTCAAAAATATAAATGAGGTAAATCAATTTATTTTTTACCGGAATATTATGTCCCTGCTACTTCCCTTTGTGCACCCCAAACTAAGTCCAGGATAGTTTTGCTCTCACAGTTCCAAACGTTCAAATGTCACTTAAATTCAGAAGCTATCAACCAATATATAGATCCATATCACAATATTAAAAAGACTGTAGAGAGTCTATAGCCATGCTGGGAGGCTGCACTTAGGCACACTCGTGCTTGGGAGATGCCAGATTGCAGTTGCTAAACGTGGTAGTATATACTGTATCAATGAGGTTTCATTTTCTTCGGTTGGGATAGTTCAGATGCCAGGAAATTCTGCCGGATGTCCTTCATTTTGGCCAGATGTCGGATACTTTAAGCTTTCTTTGTGTTGGGAATCTTAAATTCCTGTGGATTGTGAGGGCTAGCTAGACTATTTGTCCAATCAGAGGTTTCTGTTGCACGACTGGAACAACCTTTTGAACGTATACGTTCCACCAAAACTAGTTCCTTCACCAAAGGGATTTTGCAGGGGCACCGTTGATCTGTCCGGTGCTTAGTCGATTGTGATTGGTTTAAAGAAATGCCAACAAACCAGAGCATGGTTTTCTCAAAGCCCGGAATGCTGTGTGGACAAGCCAGAACCTTCTCCACAGAGCTGTGGGGGAAGGTCTGGCAATGCAAGACTACGAACATGGTTACTGAACGGAACGGCACATTGCCCAACGCACCGGCGGTTATTTGAACCCTGCTACAACGCGATATTAGTTAATAAATATGAGGCCAAACGCATCAATAATCTACTTTATAATTCATTATATATAAAAATGTGACTCACCTTATTAGTAATGAGATGTAGCCCTAACCTTTTTCACCCTTCATAGGTAGTTAGCTGATAACTTGAGTGTTGAGGCTTGTGCAGTATGCCAGTTACGTTTGGTAACTCCAATCAGTACAGTAAAAATCCTTAATAAATGGTAAATTCATAGTCTAGTAGTTAAATTACTGTTAATAAAAAATGAAATGATAATTAACAATGTATACTAATGCATAGTAAGCTTACAATGTATGTAACTTAACCATTTATTGTTACATGCACCCTAATATTTTATGTACATTTGTAAATGATTACCAAAGGATTTGTAAACCTTTATGAAACATTATTTGGATGGATTTTATGAAGTTGAAACTGATGACTCTATGTCCTTGTTAATGGTTCATTAATACTTTGTAAAGCAACCATTGGATCACCAAAAAAGATTTAATGTAGCCATATTAATGTGACCAATCATTAAGTAATTATCATGACCATTAGCTGCAACCTTTTAATTACTATCCACATAATGTTATTAGATGGTTTACAAAACAATTAGTAATAATTGACAAAGCATTAGCTAGCTAGCTAAATTTATAAACTTAATATTTTACATTGCACTAAACTAAAAATGATGACATAGCAAACTGACTAATAATTAGTAAACATCAGAAATCATCAATGCATTGGATGTTAACACTAAAATAACTATGAGCTAAACTTTCATTAGCTATGATTTACCATTTACTAAAGATGGATATAATAAAGTGTTACCCTACAATCCACCACAGGGCTTTAAGCTGAATGCTAACGTTAGCATGCTAACATGCTCATAAGGTCAACACAACATGTAACGTTTAGCAGGTATACTATTGGCTATGTTCACTATTCTAGTTTAGTGTTCCAGCATGCTAAAATTTGCTGAATAGGACTAAACACACAATAAAATAAAAATGTAACTTGATGATGGCACTAGAGGAAATGGTAACGGATCACCAACGTCTTCTGGGAACCAAAATTGTGCGCGCAATAGTGTAGCAGGGCTCATAATTGTACTAAAAATACTGTCATGGTGTGAGCAGACCAAGATTATATTTCTGTTTCTTTACACAAGTTTGTATATAATTTTCTATGCTAGAGCGCCATCTACTGACAATAGTGGGTATTGAGGGTGGACTGCTGGGTAATTGAACAGTATATTTCCTGTTTACCGTGCAGACACACAAGAGTAGTCACCAACAAGACTGTTTGTTCTGCTGTCTCCGGACAAGTTATTATTTGCAATTGTTTAATGTTTTTATACCCGCACGAAGGCAATGCCCGTAAGTACCAACGTTACATTCAAAGGTTTGGGAAAGGGATAACCCGTTTTGTTCTTGGCAGTAATGGTGTTTGTTTCATGTGCGCAGCTAGCAAGTGTGTTGGTAGCATACACAACGAGACAAATACTTTTCCCTCTGCACACGTACTGTAGTGTGTATTGTATATACAGATATGCAGATAAAAAAACAAAGGTTACTGCCGAGCTGACAGACTGATTTACTCAACTACTCAATTCATCTTAACGAGATGGGACTCAACAGTTGCCAACTAGCAAGCAGAGGGTACTGTGAAATAGTCATGCTATAGGCTCTACTGAAGGAAGGAAACCACTATGAACACAGATCACACATTCTCACACATAGTGTTGCTGCTCAGCATGCAGAGACTGAAAACACGGTACAGACTGGGAGTGAATAATTAGCGGGTTCCTTTTTTCATGTGAACCACAGTTACACCCAACAATAATGGTGGGCCCCGTCAGAATCAGCACCATAAAGAGCAACTCAACACCTTCCACAGTACAAACAGCATCATGGACCGCAGCCATGGAAACAGTTCATGGCTTTTAACCCTTGTGTTGTCCTCCCGCCCACTATGTAATTTAAAAGTACTTTTTTTGGCCTTTTCCTGATGTTTTTGTCCCTTTTGTTGCGTTTTTTGGGACCTGGTTTGTTGTTGTTCTTCTGCGCTTTTTCAACATTTTTATTCTTGCACTTTTTACATTTTTGTTGTTGTTTTTTTCGTCGTTTTTGTCACCTTTTTCAACGTTCTTTTATCATTTTCTTTAAATGCTATAAAATTAAATAAAACGCCCAAATTCAAAGACATTAGGGGCTAGGGGCGGCTGTGTCTCAGTGGTAGAGCGGTTGCCTGCCAATCGGAGGGTTGGTGGTTCGATCCCCGCCCCTGCAGTCATTGTCGAAGTGTCCTTGGGCAAGACACTGAACCCCGAGTTGCCCCCGGTGCTGCGCATCGGAGTGTGTATGTGTGTGAGTGTTTATCTGATGAGCAGGTGGCACCTTGTACGGCAGCCCCGGCCACAGTGTATGAATGTGTGTGAATGGTGAATGTTTCCTGTAGATGTAAAAGCGCTTTGAGTAGTTGTTAAGACTGGAAAAGCGCTATATAAATACAGCACATTTACATTAGTTTTTGGACATTTTCCTTTCTGATATAGAAACTTTTAGAAAATGGGTCAAAACAACAGGACGGTTGCACTAAGCGGCCAGAAACTGCAATACAAGACGAGTTCTTGATTTTCCATGAATATATCTGAAGAAGTGAGGTTGTCCTATATTTGGAGTCTGGACTTTTAAGCACCAATATTAATCCATAGCTACGCATGACGTCAAAAAGCAGTAACATCAGTGTGTCTCTAATGACTGGAACTGTCAATCAAAACTCTCAACAGTGCCTGTGGGCCTGAAAGATTAAGAGACATGGTGAGCGTCACGGTTCAAAAGCAGTTTAAAAGTAGAGCAAATTAGTAAACAAATGAGAAGGTGGTAACTGTAACATGATGATGGTGATAAACAATGGTCAATATTTTCTTCATTAAAATAAGATTTGGTCTTAATTAAGTATTAAAAATGAGTCATGAAAAGTTGTTTTTACCAGGGGTTGGGGGGTTTAATATTAATAATAATAATAATGTATCCTTTATTAGTCGCACAAGGGGAAATTACAATTCAATGTGTTGTTATTACACACATGCCTGAATTACACACACATGCTCAGTACCTATACATACTCTAAATGGAGAGATGTCAGAATGAGAGGTTGTGTTATATTTGGGTCAATACAGAAACGTACTAAACACTACATTTGTGAAACTTAAAGGTGCTCTAAGCGATGTCGCACGCATTTTAGGTTACATTTGTTGTCACATCCAGCAAACATCTCCTCACTATCTGCTAGCTGCCAGTCCCCTGAACACACTGTAAAAAACCTCTCACTATCTGCTAGCTGCCTGTCCCCTGAACACACTGTAAAAAACATCTCACTATCTGCTAGCTGCCTTCCCTGAACACACTGTAAAAAACATCTCCTCACTATCTGCTAGCTGCCTTTCCCCTGAACACACTGTAAAAAACACCTCCTCACTATCTGCTAGCTGCCTGTCCCCTGAAACACCTGTAAAAAACATCTCTCACTCTAGCTGCCTGTCCCCAACACACTGTAAAAAACATCTCCTCACTATCTGCTAGCTCCTGTCCCAGAACATACTGTAAAAACATCTCCTCACTATCTGCTAGCTGCCTGTCCCCAGAACACACTGTAAAAAACATCTCCTCACTACCTGCTAGCTGCCTGTCCCCTGAACACACTGTAAAACAATCTCCTCACTATCTGCTAGCTGCCTGTCCCCTGAACACACTTTAAAACACTCTCCTCACTATCTGCTAGCTGCCTGTCCCCTGAAGACACTTTAAAAACATCTCCTCACTATCTGCTAGCTGCCTGTCCCCTGAACACACTGTAAAAAACGTGGTCTCTGTAGACAGCCCAGGGTCTACAAAGGGCCACACAACCAAACTGTGCCAACCTGCTCCACGGAGCATATCCAAACAGTGTTCCAGCATTCCAGCCAATAACCGACAAGCAGGATTCGGGGTGTTAGTGTGTGGAAGCACAGAAGGGAGAGGGAGGGAACGGGAAGGAAGAGGAGGAGGGAGGGGCGAGCTAGCCTCATTTAGTTTGAAAACACTGTGAATGTCAACAATAAAACATCATCCAACATCTCTTAGAGCACCTTTAATATTTGTTATTTGCTGTCTTAAAGTATGAAGGTAAATATGGTGCAAAATGTGAGCGCTTGCAGAACAAAAACCTAAACTTTTATGTTAAAATGTGTACTAGAAAAAGCAGACATTTAGCTTCCATGCTACATAAATAAGCCAGACAGAACTGTCCCTCATCTGGCGATAGAAACCCTGCTTTCCCACTCTGTTGGCTCAGAGCTCCACAGCTTAAGTCCGCGGGTAGAAATTAGTTTTTCACCCAATGTATCGCCAAAAGTGTTGCAAAAGTCGAGGCGTGCCAAATCGCCACTTTGTGATGCGAGATAGCACATATTTGAAGTTGCAGTGACAGATTCGAGAGGTTGTAATCAGTGAAATGTATAAAAGTATACAAAGAAATGTTGCATTATTAAGTTTGCCGCTGTGATTGTGTTCATGTAAATATAAATCAACACATTTGTGACTTGTTATCCGTGACTTCACATTCAGAATACAGGTGTGGGAACTTTTTTTACAATTGCAAATTTGAATATACCACTTCAGATTTTTTTCGGCAAGTTCTCACATCATATTCTACAAGCTCTCACATTTTGCATAATCTTTACCTTCATATTTAAGATATATTGATTCATTTCTGTGGTTATTTTAAGGTTGTACTTCATGGTTTGGCACCGAAGGCTTTTTTTCAGGTGGAAAATGTTTTTTTCTCTTCTCCCAACAGACAAGAGTTTGAAAGACAGTGGTTCATCTAATCACCTGTCAAATTCCCCTTTACAAACATTTTCCAGTTTATGAGTTTCCCACTTTTCCCTGTCTTGTCTGTACAATCCAGTATAAACAGGATAATGAACAGTTGCAGGATTAGGGATGCATAGGAAGGCTATCCCTTATAGACACACGAAGCACTGAAAAAAATACTTGTGCTGGGCCATCTGACATTCAAGCAGAACCACTATGCAATCAGAGAGCAGTACTTCATCAGCTTTGCTAGCAGCCTCATCAGCCAGTGTTTACTGAACAAAGGCTTTGGCAGCGGGAGATCCTCACTGAGCGTGTGTGGTTTCTTCATGCAGATGACAACAGGCTAAAAGGACACTTTGACTTTGTACTTGAATGTGTTGACTCCCATCACAGAAAGTCTTGAGCTTTTGTTTTCCTTTTAGGGCAATGATGCCATCAGGATATGGGCTGTACTGGCCTTTACAGTTGTTGTTTCAACCATGCCTGTTTTTGGTTACATCAGCAGGGGTTTCTCTTCTAGAAACATATGAGTCTACGCCATCATGTAATGCTAATCCCATCCTGGTTAATTCCCTTTGCCTCACTTCAATTGCACACTGGGGCAAACGATCCCTGTGCAAGGATCCCAGTCATGGGGAGTTGGAAAACAAGCACTGGCTTGTGGATATTGTTTGTTAAATGATGTATAGATTAAGGACCTTTGAGGTGCCTTGCAGTTCCAACTTTGAAGGCCTACGGCACCGGCCTAGTTTTGGATTTGTTGCGTATCCCATCACTTTATACTGCTATGCAGTTTTGAGATACAGGGGGAAAAAAACAGAGACACACAGTTTACACATATTTGCAAAGTCAAACTATGGCAGAGCCAAGCTTTTTAAGTCACAGTCTTACTGTATAACCTACAATGCGTTGAACTGCTTAACTCGATGTTCTGGAAACGGTTATCGCATTGACTTTTGAAAAAACTGAATCCAAGAAACCCAAGTGATCTATTTCTATCAGACATGGATAATCCAATTGATTACCTTTCTGACAGCGAGTAAATGAACAGCAGTGTAATACAATGCCGTTTGACATACCCCAATGCAGTTGAAAAGTAATGACTCTAGTCACTGAGTTAAGGTGCCTTTCTTTGCCTGAGATACAACAGAAAGAAAGGCACAGTAACGCACATTTATCATTTGGCTGTCGGGAGAACTTTTAAGACTCTTGGTTCTCTCATATTTATGTCTTTTTGATCTCACGTACAACAAATCAAAAAGGAATAGCGTGTGTGTGTGTGGGGGAGAGAGAAGAAAAAGAAGAGAGAAAAAGGCAGCGACGAGGTCGTTTGAGGCTCAATTGAGAAGAAAAATGAACATTATTATCACGATTTTCATTTTTCCATACACCTGGACTACAAAAAGGATCTGCAGTTCTATTGATAAGTCCTATTTCTGTGAGACACAATCACTTCTCAGATAAGAAACTTAAATTATGAAAGGCTATTACAAAAGCAATATCTTTGAGAGCCAGTGTTTTTCTTCGGATAGTAGAGTTGATCTCCCACACACAGTTCCTATCTGCATCAGGTGTTGTAACACATGGGGGGGGGGGTTACAAATCACTTTAGCAAACAATTTTACATCAGCACAATACATTTTTGAATTAAAAAAAAACACCATACGCCTCTTCAGTGTACAGTATCGGACAAAGTATTACTACGATATTTATGCATGACAATTACAGTATGATGAAGGTTAATGATTGTGGTCATGACCCCAGGCATTTAATGAAAACAACACTTAGAAGAAATGTGTTTTCTTTGGAGATTACACCACAGTATCGGACACAAAGTCCTGTCCGATACATGTCCGACCTGTTGGTCCAACAAGTCCTCCAAAACCATACAAGCACTTAGGTTGTTTCGTGAATCAGTGTGCATTGTGTTGGCAGGAAAGGAGGATTTTCTGCCCTCATACCTAAACCAGAGGACTTAACAGTCACAGTTTGGTTACGCGTAGGCACAAAAACTACCTGGTTAGGTTTAAGCACCAAAAATACTTTGTTACGATTAGAAAAAGTTCAGGGTTTGGGTTAGAATCGTCTATTATTTTCCCTGATTTCTGGTTACGCAGAATGTGACCGGTTGTTCCGTTAAGTACATGGTCCATCCACCCTTACCTGCCTCTTTATGCACATTTAGCACTCTTATACTTTTGTACTTCCTGCTTAGCTCATGTCATAGTTATGGGAGGCCACTAGAGGGCGCAGCACCTATAAACATGAATGTGGGTCGTAATTAGTCTGCCCATTACTTTTTTAAAAAAGAGCTTTTGGCGTACATTAGAGAGCGGAAAAACGAAACAAAAAAAACAATTAACAATTTATAATAATGAGAGCAAAGTTCAAGTAGTGGCCTAAAATGCATAGAGTATAAAGTGCAAAACAACAAGTAAGGAATATCGCAAGGACAGAGCTGATTTTTGTCCAGAGATCTTCTTCTTCTCACTGAGCACGTTTGCAAACTTCATCGCTGGTTATGAAAGTCTGTTGTAACATCACACATCCCCTAGTTTTCCATAACTTGAAGCATACTATCCATCCGATTATCTGTATAAGCTCCTCATATTTATCGAATACACTATCGTCCATGATACAACACAATACAGATTTATAGGAAATATTGAACTTTATACCATACACTTGTAGCTTTTCTATCAGGAGCTGTTGTGTCTCATAATTGTTAAAATGAATCATTGGACATGTATAAGTTGTTACATAGCAACTCCAAGACACAACAGCTCTGACAGGAAGTCTTTTTACAGACATCAGCCAACTCATATCACACATGCTATCTGAGAGGTGCCTATTGCCAGACCAAGCCAGTGTGCTCTGTACTTTCTTTGCACAAGAGGCGTGACTAATGAGCATAGTTCAAAAGACTCAAATGTACGCAATTGGATAGTCCTTCAACCAATCAGACCAACTATCAGGCTGACATAGAAGCAAAAGCGGCATCAACGAGTTGCTGCGCTTCGGTGGCGTCTGGTGTCCGCTATGTTGAATTTAAACGAGAAGCTGGTTGGTCGCTTCGCTATCGTCATCATGTTAAACCAGCCAATAGCCCGCCAGGTAGATTAGCCAGTTTGTGATAGGTTCCTGAAAAATTGTGAACTGAAGCAGAAGAATTAAATGTGCAGGTTTTCCAGACCGAGCTGCAGGGCCAAATCAAATCGCCGGCAGAGTGGGCGGGGCTTACCAGTCTAGGTCGTAATGGCCGCCGCAGAGTTTTTTTGGGGAGGATAGACTCTGACAGTTAGAGGATTTTTTTATCTTTTGTCACATTATATTCTCTACACAATTCCATAGCAATCTAGCTAATAGTTGGTGGACTGACCAACATTGCCATTCCTAAAGCTAAGCCGCTAGCACAGCTGATAATGGCTAAAATGTAGCTAGAACCCTGTTTGAGATGGGAATATGGCATTGAATGAACTGGTATTCCAGCCCAGGACCATTGAACTACATTCTACAATTCCTCTGCCTTACTGGGTTTGACCTCAGAAACAGCCTTTTAGATTTCCCCCACAAGTGTTCTATGGGATTGAGGTCTGGGAATTGGGCTGGCCCCTCCATAACATCAATCTGGTTC
>NC_045734.1:27815493-27815640 GCF_008692095.1 Etheostoma spectabile | reverse complement strand
AAGACTTTGCTCCTTACTGGTGTGTTCTGGGTCATTGTCTAGTTGAAAGACCCATTTCAAAGATATTTCCTTTTCAACATAAGGCAACATGACCTCTAAACTGTAATCTGTAAACTGATTGATGATCCCTGGTATGTGATAAATAGG
>NC_045734.1:27815419-27815483 GCF_008692095.1 Etheostoma spectabile | reverse complement strand
CAGTATGAGAAACATCCCCATAACAGGAGTTTTGCACCACCTGCTTTACTGTCTTCACAGTGTA
>NC_045734.1:27815022-27815409 GCF_008692095.1 Etheostoma spectabile | reverse complement strand
AATTCAGTGCATGGGGGTTGTCGGAGAAACTGTCTGTGGCCCCTAGACCCAGATCAGTCCACAGAATGTTGCGCCTTTTCCCCTTTGGCCAGTCAATGTGTCCTTTGGCAAATTTCAACCTTCATACCATCTTTTTTCAGCAATGGGACTTTGGGGGGGGGGGCTTCTGGCCGATAGCTTTGCTTCACATAGCCTTCTTCTGATCGTTACAGTACTCACTGTCACACCCCGGTCTGTGACCTCCAGATTCCCTATGTTTTCTGGTTGTTTTTCCCTGTCAGTCTTTCCCCTATGTCTCCTCCCCTTTGTGGTGTGTGTGTGTGTGTGTGTGTGTGTGTGACTTCATCTGCAGGGGCGTGGCGCTGCAGGCCTTATTGGGGACGCCTG
>NC_045734.1:27813329-27815012 GCF_008692095.1 Etheostoma spectabile | reverse complement strand
CAATCAACGGCAGTACAAGAAACCCAGCTCTCTAGTCACTCGATGCCAGATGCCATGTGGTTAACTCCCCAGGTCCCCAGGTCCCCAGTCCCAGTCCCAGTCCCAGTCTCAGTCTCAGTCTCTAGTGAGAAATCTTGGTTTGGAAATTGTCGTACCGCTGAAAGTTGACTGTCTCTCTCATCTGCATCACCTGCCTAATCTCATCCACTGCCTTTGCCAGCCACCTGTAAACCTCCGCTTCCATCAGGACTGTCGCCTCACCACCTTCCATGCTGAGTCGGACTTACTACTACCAAGAGACAATAAACCACTTTCAACTTTGAGTCTGTTTCTGGGGTCCACACTAGAGCTAACCATAACACTCACAAGTAACTTTAAGCCTTCTTTGATTTTCCTGGAGCAGATCACTGGTTGAACCGTTGCCATTTTGGCTATTCATTGATCCGTTCCAATGGTAGTTGACCTTTTTCCCCACTTTGTTCAGGCTTTGGATGCCATTTCAAGGCATTTGAATTCATTTTGGCTGACCATTCTATAACTTTCTCCACTTCTTTGTTTTCTCTTCTCCAATCAACTTTTTAATCAAAGTCCTTTGTTCCTCAGATTAATGTTTGGAACGAACCATATTCCTGAGTATTTCAGTGTGAAATGCACTATAACCAGGATGCACAACATTTGTTTCCTTCCTTAAATATGGGCACTATTATTTTGAATATGCCACTTTCAATTACACAGAATGAGCAGCACGCATGTCATCACTGTTGGGTCTGTTGGCTTTATATGACTCTCCAACACTTACTAGTAAATTTGTCATGTAAAAATACCCCTTCTAAAATAAAATATGATTTATGAGGTTAGTGATGTTGGACTTCCATTATTTTGAACACAACTGTACATCCCATCATTTGGTGTTGGATAAATGATGGAGTTGATGGTGACTGCCTTGAGCATTTAGTGCACAATGTCCCAGTAGTCCAGTCCATTTAGGGTGAAATCAGGTTAACATATTTACGGTTGGCTTGGATGTGTCTACATCATATGTTCCTCAGATCCAATCGTGTTAAAGCATTCACAGCGCGTGACGTTATGTTGTATTGATTGTACGATGTTGGTCCAGACTGAAATATATTAACTACAGGATGGATTGATATACATGTTTGTACATACATTTATGGTCCCCAGAGGATACATTTTTATGACTTTCATGGTCCCCAAACGTTTCCTGTCGTGCCACCATGACATTGATATTTTTGTTGCTTAGTCAGATGTTTTGACAACTATTTGGATGGTCATGCTATCGAAATGGTGGAGTTATTCATGTTCCCTTCAGAATAAATTGTAATTACGTTGGTGATCCCTTTAATCTCGATAACATATTTGCATAGGAATGCTGATATTTTAATCTCAACCCAGTGGCTATCGTATATCTGTTATAGATTAGCCAAATGTCGCCTGGACCTAAAACGCCTACAAAAAGTATCAACTCAGACATCTGTTGGCTCCTTGAAACATCCAAATATGTTGGCAGTTGCCCCAAGAGGCTAAATGGTCGCCAGACCAATGAACGATATGGGATCCAAGTTTGGTGATCCTTTTACTTTTCACACAGAGTCGTCATCATCAGGTCAAAATTTCAATTTGATGGGTGCCTGGGTAGCTCAGTTGACGATTAAAAAAAAAAAA
>NC_045734.1:27791957-27813319 GCF_008692095.1 Etheostoma spectabile | reverse complement strand
AAAAGTGTTGCTTTTCAATTTTGACGGGAAGACAACACAAGGGTTAAGGCACCGTGGTGAATACATAGAACCTCAGAGCCCATCAGTGTGGCTGTGGGCTATGATGTTACACATAGTATTATATGTTAAGAAGGAGATCATTTGATAGTATAAGTTCTGTTTACCATGACATTGTGTCTGTAGTTTTTTGACGGTATTTCAACTTTTCTGGCTTGAACTTTACAAAATGATTACATCATACTACGTTACAGCACTGTATGCAGATTAAGTTAAAGACTCCACCTGGCTAGACAAACTCTTGGGTCACTCATCTCTTCTCTCTCTAATTCTCTTTCTTCACTCTCCGCAGTCCATCTTTTACTCGACTGAATTACCTGCCAGCACCAGCTGCCAAATTTGCACAAGCTTTTAACACTGCGACTAAATTGGCTGCTTACCATGCCGCTTAAACACAAACGCATGCACACTAAACAGACACACACACTCACAAATGCTCATCCTCTGCATTGAGATTTGTGTAAAATCAACACTGAAGCTTTCTGCCACACATTAGCAATGAGCTGAAGTTTCCCCACCTTGTTCAGCTCTGTGTGGTGATTATATGACCAGGCCAATTTACTGAAATAGAACAAAAGAACACTAGAATGAGAAAAGGACCTGTGATGGCAGCACAGTGCATTGTAATGGTGTAACTTTTCTAAAGGCAAAATCTAAAGATATAACCAAAATGTAAATTACAGGGTGCCTAGGTATCTCACCTGGTAGAGTGTGCCCTTGCTGCAACGGCTGCACGCTCAATTCCCAAAGTCCAATGGGACTTTTGCATGTCATTTCCCCTCTCTCTCCCCTTTCATGTCCAAGCAATCATTTCAAATAAATGCAAAAACAAATTACTTGGTCCCTTTTATCATCGTTACTTGTAGTAGCAATGGTTGTATACTCTGATTGAAGCCCTTGTGAAGAACGATGGTTACGCATTGTAACTCCAGATTCTATGCCATTGAGTTTTTCCCTCGCGCATGCACAGTTGTGACAGTTGTGATCAGTGCTACAGGACAGAAAAGCATACAGATAATATCTCATACATAGTATAAAGACGATTAAATTAAAATGTCAGGATAAAAGAATAAATATTCAGCTCAGTTTAATTGAATCTGGAGTTACAATACATAACTAATGTTCTAATGCGTATAGGCTTTGCCCTCTAAGAGCTGTTGCTATTGGGCTAAGGGTGATGCCACCTGTGACACCAAAATCCACAAGCAGATAGCATAGACTAGCTCCTCCTCCTTTTCACACTATACAGGTTTTTTATGTATCAAAATGATCTTGTTTGCATAAAATACTTATCGGCTATCTGAGGAGGAACAACATTCTGAGAGAGATTTGAGTCTGGAGACAAGGTGATGTTGTGAGAGGGACCCCCGTGACATCAGGTCTGCCAGGTGGTTTATCAAACCCAGAGTGTGCACCGCTCTGATTAAGTGCAGGCGTCTGTGTGTCCACAGCGGCAAGCTCCTGGCTATTTCCAGGTGTCGGGATGAGTCTACTCTACCTGACAGACTCAAAGCAAAGTGTTTCAGCATTATAGCACCGTGGCAGACTCCAGGGAATGTGGATTTCCCCATCTCCCGCCCACAACCTGGGACTCGGACTTGCCCCTCCATCCTACAAGAGATGCGTCTTTGTCTGTTACGCATGACGGCACCCTCCCAAGGGGAAATACTGATGGAGCACGGGGGGTTTCCACTAGGCCAGGTCTGAGTGTAGCGGGGAAGATATAGTCAGCATGCTCTTTGGTTGCCGTGATTTTTTCCTCATGTGAGCTGACATCTTGGTGCCGCTGTTGTTGCCGAGGCGCTGCTCTCCATGAGGTGTGTTTCCACATCCCCTCCACTACCTATAGCTCGTGGCTGTCCAAGGTGCAGTCCAAACAACCCACTGGGGCAATGGAACCAAGAGCACATGTCTGCTATTTGCTGGGAGATGTGAGCTCCAGATGTGAGGTTTACTTGCTTAGATATAGATGCAGGCAATAGTTGCCTCTTCTTTTTAAGCACAAATCTGGAGAGCTGTATTGTCACACAACTCGATTTGCATGTGCTGCGTCCATTGCACAAGCTTCACTTGAATAAGTTGCTATTGCAACGATGCACATCGTGTTATCTGCAATGTCATGCTGCTGTTAACTTTTTTTTGCACTGGTATTTTGTTTTGTATCAAAAGTTGCAGTACTTTCCTGTCCGTCAGCATGTTTTGCAGGTGAACGTGGGACCAAATGGAGAAATGTGTGGAAAGTACTTGTCTGGAGACAAAGCACCGTAATAAGCACGGAGGTCAGCATTTTCTATTTCTGTGACACCACACACACAAAAATAATGCGGTTGTACCCCCCCTTACACACACACACACACACACACATACAAAATACAAGTTTTGTTCCTCTTCATTTTCTGACAGTTTGAAATTTCCACTATCAGCGTCTTTAACTTTTTCACGTTTTGATTGACAGTCTACCTATTGCAGTACGGCTGCCTGGCAGAGAGGAGTATTAAGGCAGACAACGGAAATGTCTCTCTTACACAGGCAGGTCTGGTTTTGTTGTTTGCCAGACAGGAGACATTGGAAAAGAAAGGGATGGTGGGCAGGAGAGAGAGAGAGGCAGATAGACGCAAACAATAGTAATGTGAGAGGAAGGATAACATCCCTCCTGCATCGATGCACAAATGGTTGTTCCTGAAAGCAAATAATAATTTGACACAAACACTATGTGTGGAATTTGTATTGATTTTTTTTTTCACACTTATTAGGATGGTAGTATATCTTTGAAGAAAACTGAAAACAAGCTAAATGCCTTTTCTCATTTAACTAAGCCAAAAATGGAGATAATGCACGTACTATCAACACTGAGAGTAACTGAATCATACTGAAAGCTGAGTCTTGACTGAGTGTCGGCTCTTACAGGTTTATCCAGTTGCATAAGATAGTCCAAAGTCAAAGTCATAATTTGGCTCATTAGGATGGATCTGTTCATTATTCTTTAAGGACATTGTGAATCATCCAGGAATTTTGATGAATTTGCAATTCAAAGAACTTAAAAAATAAAATCTTAGAGTATAACTCACAGATTAATATACTTCACAACCAAAAGTGTGGGGATAACCAAACAGTGACAACAGACAAATATTACACCCTGTACCCATTACTGTATGTGATTGCTAAATATCTCATTCCAAAACTATGACCACTATATTCACATGTATTTTCATGGGCCAGGGTAGCGGTGGCCTAAAGGTTAGAGAAGCGTAGTTGGGATCAGAAGTTCGCAGACTGGTGGAATAAATCTGTGGGCGGGGAGTGGGGCGGGGGGGGGGAGTGAAAGACAGCGCTTGCCTCTCCCTTATCACAACCACCAAGGTGCCCTTGAGCAAGATCCTTTACCTCAACGGCGCTCAGTGCAAGCAGACGGTGGATGTGTTGGACAGCTTCCAGGTGTGAATGTGTAACTGTGAATGCCATTAGGGCATCCTAAAAAAAAAACACTAGCATTGCTCTGAGTGAAACTCCCCCTGAATAAATAAAGGTGACAAAAACATGTGCAACACATAGCCTTTGCACAGCCCGTCGGCCCGTAGATGGGCCTTATACAAGTAGACACGACTCAACTCTCCTCAGGAAAAGAAATGTATCACAGAGCACAAACATCAGTACAATGAAGATAAGAGTATGGAACAGGGCTGCAGGGATCTTTTGCCATTCAGCTGCATGAGCAGTAGTAAGGTCGAATGCTGTTGGGTGAGCAGGCCAGTCGGCATTGCACTTCATTCCAAAAGGTGTTAGATGGGGAAAACCATTTCTTTGAGGACTTGGGTTTTTCTATGGTATCGTACGTTTTAGTGTGCATAACTTTTGTCCATCATACAAACCTGTTCGTGAGAATGTGATGTTTAGATACGAGGACGGAAAATGCTCTTATGGGTCGCATTAGAGAGTAGGAAAAAATGACTCATATCAATGTATGGTTTGAGGACATGTGTCATGTTGAAAAAGGAAAGGTCCTTCCCCAAGCATTTGCCACAAAGTGGGAAGCACACTATTACCTAAAATAATCATTGTATGCTGCAGTTACAGCTGTCAACAACACCTGCACTTTCTTCTTAAGCTGCAGGCCTACAAGTAAATACTCCGGTCATTGTACAACTGTTTCATTCAATCCACCCTCATCTTCAGCATACTAGCATGTCCCCTCAACAGAACCATGAAGATCATTGGACAACCTCAGACCACTCTCACAACCATATTTGACAAACCAAACCGAGATTCTGTTCCCTGCCCCTAAGAGCTAACCAAGCCATGTCCACCTTCGTGCCAGCATCCATCCAGACTTGGACCTATTCTCCCTACCCACCCCTCAACTCCTACTCTCAGAGGTTTTAGTATTTGTTAATTCCCTGGCATGATTATTATTCACTATGTATTATTGTATGTTCTTTTTTTTGCATTAACATTTGACTTGATTGGACATAAAATGCCCAAACTGTGAAACACAACCATGCTGACCTCATCACTCAACAATAGCTCAGGGATGGGTAGTGAAGACAATTATTTCCCCCCTCGGGGAAGGTAGACTCGAGGGCTCAATCCAAGTGTCCAGAGTACTGCCTCCCACATTTCTGCTGACTTTCCGTGGACTTTCTAGAGAGTCTACTTGGCTTGCAGACTTTAGCAGGTGTCGCTTGGTGGATTATCCACAGGTCACAGTAGCAACGGCGTACAAATTTCTTGAAACTCGACCCAGTTTCCAAAAAATGTATTCTTATAGAGACACATACGTTACTCATAATAAATGGAAAGAGGCCCAGCTCCAGTGAACACACAAAAACCTACCCATTCCACATGAGTGGAAACACGTCTTTGCTTTTAAAATTAAAAGCAGGACCTTGAAACACTATGTAATGGAGAGACATCAAAACAAAACACAGACAGGAAATAAAAGCAATTTAGCAAAGAAGAGAAAGTAGAAAAGAGAGCGAGCCTGAGTCTGTATGATTCACCTTGCCCCGATTGCAAAGCAAAACAACACCTTATTTCATAAATAACATGTTGCTTGCCACTGATAAACCAAATCATATTCTCTCTACCAACAAATGTGGCTCCCAAATCTCATAAACCTCCCCTAACCTTTTCATAAATCTTTTTTTTTTGTTGCTTATCCTTTCATTCTTTGCTTTCTGTCTTTGCGACCATCTCCCTTTTGGATCGCCGCCGCTGCTTTATTGTCTAGATAAGTCGCGAACGGCGGGATTCTTTTCAAGCACAATGCACTTGTGTTATGAAGGTGGAGGGATTAGTGGCTGAGATTAGCCGATATCATCTCTAACTCATACCAGAAAGAACGTAAAAGGGCTCAGGAGCACTTTCCCATAGCTTCACAATCGCGGACTAAAGTTTTGAGAAACCCTCTCTCTCAGCTCCTTTTATAATTGCTGTTGACATGTCAACATTTGATTAATAAGAGGGAACAAGAGTTTCTTTGCATCCAGATGTGTTCACATCTAAAGATTTTAAAATCCAGACAAACACCGTTAAATCCAATCTATCTACTTTGAGTTGTATAAGATAAAGGTTTATTGGTCCTGGTGGTGTTGAGCAGCATTTGGAGCCTCCAGAATCATGTCACATTGACAGGGTTTAATAGGGGGCAGGGGCTTTAAATGTCCAAGTGCAGTAGAGTTGTGATGTTCCTCACGTCGTTATCACTATTTGTCTGGGTTTGATAAATGAGCGAAGGAGAGGGGGAGAGAGAGAAGAAGACAAAAAGACGACAGGAAGCAATGAATGCGACTGTGTGTGTTCAGGGCTCTCCAGGCCGTCTGATGCCGCTCATTATCGTATTCCTGTTTGGCCTCCCCGTTTTCTGAGAAAAACAGTTTTGTTCCCCGGGCAAAGCTTTATCTTCATGGCTATCTCCCCGGAGATGAGTACCCAGAATAAACTCCCAAAACTGAATCCTAACGAATTTCTGTTTTTTGTTTTTCTCCCCCACCTGCCTGAAGTCTTAAGAATGCTTGCTTTATCTCCTGGCAAAGCAAGAGCAGGAGCTTATGTAAATAATGGCAAAGAGGTAATAGAGCTTTACATTCACAACTCCCTAACTGAGATAGAGAAAAGGCCCGTAATAGAAAAGATGAATAGAAGAAGGCATGGGAATGCTTTTAAAACTCTCCTTTTGATGGTAGTGCACTGGGCACAGCAGCAGCTCAACTGTGGAGCTGTAAAATAACGTAGTACTAAGAGCGACATCGGAATCGAGTGGTATGAAAGACCGAAAATCCACGTAAGAATAGACCGGTAAATATTCTATATCAACCCCGTTAAATTTCCAGGATATTTCAGGTGCTACTGGAAATTCTGCCCGATGGACCTCATTTCTGGCCGGATGTCCGTCACCTTCCGCCTTCTGTGTGTTTGCATTCTACACCGGTGGATTTCTGAGGACTATGGTTACCTGGTCCTCAGATCTCTGCAGGGTAAATCCAGACAGCTAGCTAGACTATCTGTCCAATCTGAGGACTATGGTGACCTGGTCCTCAGATCTCTGCAGGGTAAATCCAGACAGCTAGCTAGAATATCTGTCCAATCTGAGGACTATGGTTACCTGGTCCTCAGATCTCTGCAGGGTAAATCCAGACAGCTAGCTAGACTATCTGTCCAATCTGAGGACTATGGTTACCTGGTCCTCAGATCTCTGCAGGGTAAATCCAGACAGCTAGCTAGACTATCTGTCCAATCAGAGTTTTCTGTTACAAAACTAAAACTACTTTTTAACGTACACATTTTCCACCAAAACAAGAACCTTCCTGAGCCTATTTTGCAGCGGCAGCATTCTTCCATCGAGCGCTTAGCGCCGCCCAAGACGATTGTGATTGTTTCAAAAAAATGCAAATAAACCAGAGGACGTTTTTCTTTCATCCTATGTCAGTAAAGTCACATATATTTAAATGATGCCAAATTGGTCTAGAACCACTCAAAAAGTAGCCCTAATGCTGTTTATCCATTACACAGTACCTGCTTGACTCACATCGACTCTCTAAAGTCCCTGGTACCTGACAACGTGTGTATTTTTTTTTTCCTCCAAGCGAGTTGAGGTCCTGAACAAACCCGCCATTTTTAAGAATAGTGGTGGTGTTTTTTGTTTTTTTTGCTGCCTCCAGCTTCTTTTGAAAGAAAATAGTGTCTTCTGGTAAACGGCCACATGCCCAGAATCAGAAAGCAACACACATTCAACGTGCCGTGCAGTTTCCTGCTTTGACGACCAGTCACACCCGCCTCATGCATGAGGCGGTACTAAATCTGCAGTGGGAAAAGGAGGAGGGGGCACCGAGCCGAGTAGAGCTGATACTAGCCGTGGGTAAGAGCCTGAAGAGTCCCGATCAAGCGCCAATTAGTTAAAAGCCTCTAAAGTAGACTTCTTGTTTTTTTGCGCCAAAGGCACCTGACCAAGACTTGCTTTTTTGACGCGATGGGAGTGACACACCCCCCCCCTCCCCCCCAGTGTGTTCTGTCTCATTATTTAGCAAACCAGGGAGGCAATCTGCTCTCCCTTGTCGCTGCTCAGGTGCCCATTTAGAGGGAACGCGCTTCATCTTTCTAATGAACTCATCCCGTTAAATGAGTTATAAACTCTGCGGCTGTGGTCACGTGTGTGGAAAAACGGGGGGGGTTGAAGGGGATTTAGGGGACAAAAACGGGAATGCGGGAGTGCAGCCGAATAAAAGAGCAAGAGGAGACAAGTGACTATGAGGGGCCGTATAAGACATTATTCATTCTTGTACTCTCACATACATACATTCTCCTTTTACATACATATATGTTCACTCTCACATACGTATATTCTCCTTTCACATACATATATTTTCACTCTCACACATACATCCATTCTACTTTCACATACATGTATTTTCACTCTCACATACATATATTTTCTTTTCACATCCATATATTTTACTCTCATATTTCTATATTTTAACTCACACACACTAATAAAAAATTCCTCTCATATTTATATATTTAACATACATATTCATACATTTTTTTCTCATGCATATGCAGTCAAACTTTTAAATAATACATGTATATAAGAAGAAAATGTATGCATGTGTGAAGAAAATATATGTATGTGAGAGAAGAATGTGTGTATGTGTGAGAAAGTATAGTGGAAACGGAAGGAGTATAGTGGAAACGGATGGCAGAACATTTATCGCGCTGTGATTGGCTGTCAACCTCACGCTGTGATTGGCTGAGAAACTCCAGCAGGGTCATCTTCAGGTCGCGATCAGCATGGACGGAGAAGAGACGAACGCTTTGCTGCAAGCCGTTGGAGTTTTAAGGACTATTTTAACATCCTCTGATACTATTTATGCCATGGAGTGGCAAATGACACCGTGTCGAAGTTTTATGTTGGAAATTCAACATACAATCAGCCGTCCTCCGGTGGACTCTTGCTGCTTCTGCCAGTAAAACCATAGGGTAAAACTATTAACAAGACGTCGATAAAGAATATTTTTTGAATATCCAATCTTAAACCATCTTCACCGCGGTCCACGCAGTGACTGTTGTTCCTTCGCTTCATGCAAGTAACCGTCCGCCATAGTGTAGTCAGTACAATAGTAGGAGTCTTTTGTGTTTACACAAAACTTATCTTTGCCTGATTTATGCTGAACTGGTCATATGGAACATGTATATAATCTAAAAATGAAAGGCAAACAATTCTTTAATAAAATAATTATGGATTTGTTCCACACCTCTCCTTAGCACATGGCAATTTATGTGTTTTTAGAAAACTCTGTCCTGAAGTATATAGACTCTATAGACTCTATGGAAGATTTAATTCCTAAAGCCTCTATATTATAGAGGTTTAGGAATTGAATCTTCCATGTTGTGATTGCATAAAACAAAACTACAGATAATCTTCACTTTGTTCAGCAACAAGTGTTAGTAGCATTCGCAATCCTAATATTAACGGTGCCAGATTTTAAGTAAAAAGGGATGACATTATTTGTGGGAAAGCCTTTTTGTTGTGGTTTTGCTGTTTCATTAGCTTAAGTTAAGCGAATCAAATGGTTTAATGTAGGCCTAGCCTACACTGTCACCAGTTTTAGTCAAATGTTAAAGGCTATAAATCATTAAATGAAAGCGAACTTTAAAGTTGTTGAAATAGCCTATTATGTGCCATTTGTTATATAAAAGGATAAATGCATATCAAGTATGTCTGCTTTGTTTTAGGGCCAAAATTCAACATCACAACAAGGATGTTATCCTTCTTTCGAAGCCATCAAGCAATGTCGTTGTCAAGCATCGCACTAAGCAACAGTTACATGAACACTGACATATATTGAATGGGTTTGAATTCCAGAAGTCTTGGGACCAGAAGACTGTCACTGAACAAATAAGGGAAGCCTTTAGAGAAAAACTGTGGGCTGAAGTGAGGTAAGCACTTTTAGTTTATTGGCTATATCATGTCCAATCATCACTTCAAATGTGTGTTGTAAATTTTGCCATTGATCACAAAAAGAAGTTGCCCCCGCCAGCTTTTTTCTTTTTTTTTTTAATAAAACCATTTTTACTCTTCTTTTTTTCAGCCTTGTTTTTCTAATGGCATGTGGCAACAGGTTGATTTCCCCCAAACTGCGTGCTGGACAGGAACTGGATGCAAATCTCATCCACAAAGTATATAAATCGAAAGCAATATACCTCAGACCATCAAAGCCAATTTTGGTAAGCTATATCACATTTGAATTGAACTACAGAGTACTCTTAGAATAATAACCCATAATTGGTGCATACACATGCATACATGATGATTAAATGTTGTCAGTTACTGCTGACCTCTGTAATCTGTTCTTCTTAAACTTTAATTTCAGTTTAGTAACTATAAACATGTTGTGCAACTGTACAAGTAATTTGAATGTTTACATTGTTCAATCTAAGACCAGAAATTGACTTAATTTGGATTCTTCTTTGTTGGAGTAACATAAGCCTCTTTCCAACCAAGTAGTTACAGGAACATAGTATAGGAACATAGAACACAATTATTGGGCCACTTCTAAACAGTTCTACTAACTACTCTTCCCCCAAAACCGGTTTTGCCATTTGCACTGGCCAAGTGGCAATAGGAGCTTACATTTTGTTATTACAACACAGCCATCTATTTACCACTATGCAGAAAAGAGAAAGGACCCTGCCCTGAAGCACGAGCTGAAGCAGTTACAAGAACTACGTTCAGAGGAACTTAATAGTCCCCAAATTGGTCCTTTCGGAACACAAGAAAAGAAGGGTTCTAGGAACTGCAAAAATCCCTCTGGTCGGAAAGCGGCTTTTGTTTATGATTAGGAGGGGATAATGGTACTCTTTGGGAGATGTCATTTTAAAAGATGGATGGTAGAAGTAACTCTCAGAAATATAAAGGCAAATTTTGATGTTTCCAGGTACTGGATGATGATCCTTTTAAGGATGATAGCAGCGATGATGACAATTTGAGTTCAACTCGCCAACTGCGGTCCTCATCTCTAACACAAGCTAGACCAGTCCAACAACTGCCTCCCCATCAAACTGTACTTCTGCAGTTCAGTCTTTTGTCTCATCACTTGGACGTGAAGTCTTATCCAGTCATACTCCAGCCACAGCCTACCACAGCAATATCTCACCTAACACCACCATTTCAGCAAGCGGTTCTTCTAATCATCTGCCAGTATGTCCTTCCACCAGTCAGCCTTCTGCCCTACCATTTGGAGGAACAACTTCAGTTGATCCAACACTGGTCCTGACTAACCAAACAGTTCAAGCTTACCTTAGAGGGTTTTTTTGTGTGCAAAATACACATTTGTTTTATTTTTCTTTAAAGGAAGGTTTAGATTGTCAGAGTTCAATGAAGTTAAAATAATATTTATGCAGAAATCTATTGTGGAGTAAGCTTAACATTTTGAAATAGGCTTGGTTTTGTGGCCAGGATTATCTTGCCAGTAATATTGAAACTGCTTGTTTTTCAGTGATAATTCATGCATGCATGCAATTGATATTTTAAGTTTGATAGTGTCTGCTCTAATCATCTGTGCTTGATTGCATTACATGCTCCTAGATTTATTTGCATGGACCATTAAAACAAAAACTTGTTGCAAGTATTTTTGAGCTTCAAGAGTTCAAATCTTACTGTTGGGATAGCTGGATAAAGTGTACAAGCATCCTATAGGTGACACACTGACTGACCTGACATATTGTCTAATAACATTAAATATTGATATGATTTACTCGGTAAGGAATTGTTTACCAAAACTGATCTACACACTGGCATTACTTTGACAGATTGTAATTTAGGCTTATTAGTGACAAAATAATTAGTGATGCCTTATACTTTTTTGACTCTTGTTAGTCTTGTTCTTTTACTACTAAAATCTGTTTCTCTTGATTTCCATTTCTGCAATTTTTCATTATTGGTAGATTTGGTTTATCCTGTTCAACAAAGGACATATGTTAAAGTCACATTTTCATTACCTTTATTGAGATGTATAGATCCAAAAGCATGAAAAAATTTGGTTTTCACAGTGTTTCATGTTTCACCTTTTTCAGTAACAAGTTTCTGAACATAAACATGATACAATTATACCATGACCTTAAAACTATAACAGTATCTTTAAGTAAAGTGTTCTGTCACATAGGCAGTGAAAGGCAGTTTTGCTTTGTATTACACAACTATAGTAAGTAAATATGTGCTTCTTCTATTGATGTAAACATAATCTTTGTCAAGTTATGCAGTGTAGCTTCTGGATGGTTTGGTTTCTCTTTTAAGACCGCACTGTTGCTTGCTCTGGAGGGAACTACAAGAACTGTTGGGTCCTTGTAAATTATGGAGTGGGGTGTAGACCTACTTTATCTGTAAAGTGTCTTGAGAGAACTCTTGTTATGAATTGATACTATAAATAAAATTGAATTGAATTACGATCACATATTAGGAATGCCTCCCACAAAAATGCACAAGGTTGCAATATAAATCTATAACATGACTTCCATCATCTTCAAATGGCTCAAAGGTCTGCTGAAGTATCTCCATTGTTGTGTTGCAGATAGTAATGTTCACTGATGGAACAACAACATTGTAACTGTGAGAGTGGTCTGTCATCAATAGCAAAGTCAGGGTCTATGTCATAAACACCATTCATAGTATGGTTATGCATTCCAACATTATTCACTATGCCTCTTTGCCACAGCTGAAGTGGAGTTTGCCCCCCTTGTGTTGAGAGACCACTGGTTCTGAAATTCAGTCGCAGCCCTTTTAATTCGTGGCAAATAAATATAATGAAGACAAAATAAATGGATTTCATTAAGTGAATCTAATACATTATTCTGTTCCATAAAGTTGAAAAGATTAACAAAATGAAATGACACTACTCAATTTAGCTTTGCCCATAATCTCTCTTTTCTTTGATAATGGACTGATCTGCCAGTGATAACACTGTCGGTTTAACCTTCTCTTGTTAAGCATGAAACGGGAAACACCAGTGTTTGCCATTCCATGGTCACATCTCACCCTGGATGGTAATCCAAAATTCTGAACACCAGTAAAGAAAAGTGACAAAACACTAAAAGCCCTGTTGTTGTCTAGACAAGCATGATAAATGATAGTTCAACTAAAACCATCTACACAGCCGTGGAACACCATCCTCCATCTCACAAGTTTGTGGTTTCCATCAATGTGCCTAAGGAAATTAGGAAAAGGGGGGGAAATATATTGTAAATCATGCATCAACAATTGTTAAAAAATGTTAAAATTCTTTTTTGCTTTGGATACTCAATTTAGCAGTAGTCATTCCACAGAATGTCAAATTTAGATTATCAAATTCATAGGACCTCCCAATAGTCCTACTCCAAATTCTTAGTTATTTTTCTGAAGTCTATCCATTGGAGATACATTTAATCAATTGCTTGCTTTTCAGAGGGTAGGGTTGAAATTTGTAATAAACTCCCAAGAAATTCCCAGTTTGTTTGCCTAAAACATCATCACTGAGATTTCAGACAAAAGACATCACACCACATAGAATTAATAGAATTGTATAAATTAGTTTTACTTTTGGTTTGAGAGTGACTTCCTGTTTAGGGAAAGTAATGAATACCACAAAAGATGAGCGTCAAGAACATACACATGCTAAAGTGACATTATAATTATGTGGCTGAGATACTAAGTATATGTATGTGAGAAAAAGGTATATGTAATAAATAGAATGTATGTACGTAAGAGTAAAGAGTATATGTGCATGAAGGTGCAAATGTATGTATGTGAGAGTGAAAATGCATGTATGTGTTGAAAAGTAAAATGTATAAATGTGAGAGTGAAAATATATGTATGTGAAAATAGAATGTATGTGAGAGTGAAAATGTATGTATGTATGTGAAAGGAGAATGTATGTCTGTGAGAGTGAAAATATATGTATGTGAAAGGAGAATGTATGTATGTGAGAGGAGAATGTATGTATATGAGAGTGAAAATATATGTATGTGAAAGCAGAATGTATGTATGTGAGAGTGAAAATATATGTATATCAAAGGAGAATGTATATATGTGAAAGGAGAATGTATGTATGTGAGAGTACAAGAATGAATAATGTCTTAAACGGCCCCTCATAAGTGACAGTGTGAAATAGTTACACTCATCATGTCTGGACTCGTTCTAGCTGATTTAGTCCCTCTCTCTCTAATTTTTTTCTTCCCATCCTCAAACACACAAAGTCTTTCTTCAAAACAGAGGGTGCTCTACTGCTCCCATTCTTTTAAATTAAACCCTGTTGATGCTGCAGAACAGACAGCCGAAGGGTCTGTGATAGGGGTGTCCATGGTTGAGCCCGAGGGGTCACAGCTATAGTTCAGATATGTCTGTAATAACACCAAGACACTTTCAACTGCAGAGATTACAGCCAGAGAGTTGGAAAAAAATGACTTGAGTTTTATGGATATGGACTGAACCAAGTAACGGGGACGTAAGAAATATTCTGAACATACAAAGGTTATTAATATCCAGTGTTGTAGCGGGTGCAGGGACTTTGTTGAATAGCAGTACTATCAGTAGCAGCCTGTATTGAAGGACTGCACTTTAATAAAAACAATAAATCACAGTTATCTAAGGACTTCAACGAATAAAGTATAACATTAGTACATCAGGCCGGAAGTTCATGAAGAGACATTTTTAAAACTGGACACTTTCAACAAGATATCACATCTTAAAATGCGCTCTTCTAAGAAGTCGAGGAGACCATTAAAGGCTTTTAACGGTTTCATTAATATGAATGTCCAGCGTAGTATCAGATCAAACACAGAAACACGGCTAATTCTAAATTTAGTGCACGAGAGGTGACGTGAATACATGGGGGGTGATCAATAGCAAGAGCTTGAATCGCGGTCACTGCAGAAAATGGATGGCGATGCAGAGGGACAGGGCATGGAAGAGTGAGAGTTGATGGGAGATGAAGGATGCGAGGGAAGGAGTGTGTGAGAGAGAGAGAGAGGGGGGAGGAGAAAAGGGTGGTATCGAGGAGAAGAGAGGAAAAATGGTTCTGTCCCTGGGTTTGGGTTAGAAACACTTATAACTCAGGACCATAGATTATGACAGTCCAATCTTCTGGGCTGCTGCCTGAAAAATAACCACAAGCACCCGGTTGCCAAACACACAAACACACACACGTACACATGCACACACACACACACACACACGCATGCAGACGGAGATGGGGATAAAGTGGAATGTAGAGAAATGAAGGGCCAGACGAAAGAGGGAAAGTGGGAGGCAATGGAAATGAAAGCAGGATATGGATGTATGCAGAAAAGGTTGAAAAGTGAAATGGAAGCAGGACTGTAAGCGGGATTGATGAGGGCGTAAAGAGCAGAAGAAGTGTGAGTGTGATAGGAGGGTTTGGGGAAGTAGCAGATGGAAAAATAATGATGGAAAAGAATAATAGCAGCAGAGCAACGAACAAACAGAAAAGGAGGGTCGCTCAGGACTCAAAGCCCCCAATCTCGATTTGCAGTGCAACACCGGTTTCCAAGATATTGTTGTTGATTACTTACTGTAATTAATACTTATGTTGTTAATTTTCATTTTTCCAGAGAAATTCCAATTCACAAGTCAAGTTATGAAGTATGTTGAAGCTGAAATGGTTGTGGTTGCTGTTCATTTCGAGGTTCTGTTATTGTTCCCTGTTATTATTGTGAATTTTTCCTGTTTCCTGTTGTACTCTGTGTGTCCTCCCTTGTTGTCTAGTCAAACTTCCTGTCTTGTGTTTGTCCCGCGAGTGTCTGTATGTTCTGTTTCCTGTTTTATTTTGTTAGTCTGTTTTCCTGTTGTACTACCCGCCTGGTGTTTTTCTGCCTCTGTGAGGGTCCGCCCCACCCTGATGTGTTCCCCCTAGTGTTACCCTGTGTGTTTAGTCTTAATAGGTGTGTTTCTCGGCTTGTTTCCTCATTTTCAGCCCCCGTTCAACTTTGTGTTTCGGGACTTTTTGTCTACTAACTATTCGAGCTTACCACGTCTCTTGGCCTTCTCTGCATTTGGGTCCCACCTTCCTCCACCCTCACGACAAAATAGTGTCTTATGTTGCAATTTAAAGATTGCTCTTTTCATAACATTGGTCTCATCCGTGATTATGAAGAAACATTAAATGAGGATTTTTGCATTTTCCCGCACACTTCTGGAACGTGCTTTTACCAGTTTTTCTTTTCAAATAGCTAATACATTAACATTTATTTAAACTGACACACAGGGAGCAAACCCCCTTCTCAAGTCTCCAAAAGTCAAAACCCATTTTCTCTTTACACACATTTTGCGATTCAAAGTGGCACTTTTTAATTGCACTGAGCAGCTTGACGGAAAGTCACATGTTTGCCATTTCAAAACACTGCCATTCAAAATGACACTACACTAGCTGATTGGCCAGTATGTGTGCCACCTGGCCAATCACTTTTTAGGGTTAATTGTCACCACTTCAATCAGGAAGTAAGCACTATGAAAAGAACACAGGTGAGCACCTGTTGTTTTTTTCAACAACGATGGAAGACCCAGCTCTATGGCAGGATGCCGCCAAATTATTTTTCTTGCTTTTCTTTCTGTCTTTATATTTTTTCTGCAACTTTCTTTTTCAGTCTAATTTTTTTTGTGAGCCTATTCTTGTAAAATAAATCTGCTGTGCATATGTTGCACTGACTTGTTTGGTGAAAAATGAAAACATTTGTGTGTGTATGTACTATTTCTGTGCATGTGAGCAATCAGAAGCATTGTCTACAATTTGAACTTTTAGTATTATGGCAAGGCATACTAAAGATGAGAGGGCTTTTCATTATAAAATCTGGTAATATGAATGAAGTGTGTGCCTTTTGGGGTAAAAGTGTAATTTTCCATCCACCCATCCATCTATCCATCTTCATCCACCTGTTCGGTATCGGGTTGCGGGGGGGACGCCTGTGATGATGCTATGTGTAGTTTTGGTTGCAGTGCTTCCTTTTGCAGGATATATGAGGTATTTTGCAGACTGGGTGTGTGGTTTTGTGAATTGTGTAACGGATTTTGATAAAACCAGCCTAGTTTGCAAAATTGGGTTTTAGGAATTTTGAAAAAAAAACTGTAAGACCATGGAGCATGAATATGTCTTTTGCGCTCCTGGTTGTTTTCGCTTTGGGGAACGTTTCAGTGAAGTGGTCACATCCCTCCAGAAGGAAACCAATAGCTTTGTTGCCTAGCCAGAGTCCAGATTAAATAGGGAATTGAACAACTTTAAAAAAGGAAAGTTTAAAAAAGGTATATGTGCCGGAAAAATACATTAATAGTGCAAATAACTAAAATAACTAAGGCTCTGACTTGGTTACAATATTTAATCATGACCAATCACATGATTGTCCATGGTTCACTCTCAACTTAACACAAATTAATCACATTTTTTATCCGTTCTTAATGTATCTTAAGGGATCTTTTTTAGGTTTTTAACGCTCTTATCAACATAGGAGCGGACTGTTGAAAACCAGCTGCATGGTAATATTTTAGTTCTTCTTCTCTCACAACATAAGCAGACCGTGCCCCTCCCTGAACAACCACTGATGAGAAATATCAGCTGGTAGACTTTACTCAGATCATATAGTATCATGGGACCAGTGATAACTAACATTAACATTAGCAAATGTCAGGGCGAGCTGCTGGGCTCTCATTCACAGCTCAGCCTTCACTGCACACCTACACACACACAGACACACCTCTACACACATACACACCCACACATACACACGCACACATACACACACATGCACACCCACACATACACACGCACACATACACACACATACACACCCACACATACACACGCACACATACACACACACACACACACACACACACACACACACACACACACACACACACACACACACACACACACACACACACACACACACACACCTACACACACCCACACGCACATACATACACACCCACACATACACACATACACACACATACACACACACCTACATACACATACACACACACACAAGCACACTTACACACATCCACACGCACATACACACACACACACACCCACACACACATGCACACACACACGTACACACACATACACACACGCACACACACGCATACACACCTACATACACACACACACAAACACACCTACACACACCCACACACACGCACATACACACAAATAAATACACACACACACACACACCGACGTATACACACCAACACACACCCATGCACATGCACATACACACAAATTAACACACACACACACACACAAACACACATACACTTTGGCCTTTTTTCTATTGGACTAATCATGACTTATATAAATAAATGATGCACTGAGGGTAGTATGAGTGGCTCCTTTTCATTTTGGCCCTGTGTTTCTCTTCACATTCTGTTGAGAATGATTTCCTTAATCCTCATCAACCGAGGACCCTGTTTATTGTAACAAATTCACACTAAGCTGTTTTTTTTTCCCTGCAGGTATTACATGTAATAGTTTCCAGTCATATGGCATAGATGGTGACTCAGGACCCATCTTACCTGGAACCAATTTACTACTCATCCCCTCTCATCCTGGTCCCTGGCTGGAACATTTGTCATTGCCAATGTCAACCCCTCCCAATACGTTCACTTTTACTTTAGATGCAGTTTAAATTCTCAAAATGTTAATTTCTATGAATGAAAAAAAAGAGGAGGAGCTTTGGGCGCTGCATGTACTCTAAGGGGAGAAGAGGTGCCAGTAACTGCAAGAGGGACGTAAGTACAGTCAAAACACTTAGCTCCAAAGGTTTGTGGTGGCACAAAAACTTGTATCTTAGTTTTTGTACATTAATTATGTGCCATGTTAACAAGCACTTTAAAGGAATAGTTTGACATTTTTGGAGACACGCTGTCTTAAAGAGAATTCAGTCAGAAGACCGATACCACTCTTTTGTTTGTACCTGCGTCTGATCTCATGTATGTCTGAGAAATAATGTTGTATACAAAAAAGTTAATTTCTCAAACTCTTAAACACTTTAGCGATTTGGGGGCTATACGGAGTGCACCGGTGTCTTCTTTAATTTGAGTCTGTGGCGATAACAGAAGCTAAAATTAAAGGGGAGACAGAAGTGACTTGAGAAGACTGACGTGGAGATAAATAGCAGAGGAAAGTGGAAAAGGAAATGGGAGCGAGAGTTGATGGGAAAGAGCAAGGACGGAAGAAGGGAGCGCCGGGAAAGACGAAGAGGAGAGGAATAGTAAAGAGTAATAGAGGTGAGAGGCCAGAAGATAAGAGAATGGACAGAATGTGGCAAAGGAGAGATATACACAGCTGCAGGACTGGGAGAGGTGTGTATAAGGTGCCGGCGGAGCTCATTACTGCTTATCTCCATGGTGGGGGAAATACTATGTGTGTGTGTAGGTGTATGTCGCTCAAACACACACTCAATTTACATATCACCACAGAAGTGGGTGTGTCGGTAAAGCTGCTTCCAGACTCTGCGGAGTAATTGCATAGCCCAGCATGCACTTAGCAACGACATATTTGCACAGTGCATTAAAATGGACACGGATTTGTCCCGAGCAGCCTGAACATTTTCAATTTGAGCTCTTTCGGGCGATTCCCTCCATCGCACTCGCGTCTTTCTCTCCCACAGTCGACTCCACCTCTCTGCACTCTTGCCATCAATCTACGACCCTCCTCCTCCTCACTCAACACACTCTCACTCCATCTCGCCGTCCCTCCGTCTTAGCCCCCATCAATCCACGAGCTCGCTGTCGACCACACTCCAGACGCTGAACTTCTCAACTCTTCCTCTCGCCCCTAACTAGCCCTCCACCCGCCCTCTTTTCATCGTCCCCTGCCCCGAGTTGCTCAGTCCATCAATCACGCATCCACCTCACGCGCGGCCAGTCTGGACTTCTCTCTCCTCGCCGCCCACCCACTCATGACATTAATCTCTATCAGCTGTCTGCACTCAGCAAGAGAGACAAGAGGCAGCTATAGTCTCTTTGCTATCCGTCTTTCTCCTCATGTTTTCTGTCTCCCTTCTCTTTTTTTCCTTCTCTTTGCTCTCTTTGTAGCCACCGAACCCCGTAATTCCACGCCTGCTCCACCCATGTAATGGTATTCATTTGATGGAACCACCTACCCACCTTCCCTCTAATTTAACATCCTTTTACTCAACTACTCAACTCCTTTTAAGAAAGGCAAACAACCCAGAGCATATTTAGGGCTTCATTTAATAAACATAACCTGTAGTAGTACACAATTGTCTGAGCTTTGTTTCATTGTGCAGAATTATTTACAATGCGTCAATTTATTTCTATTTCTCAAGTTAATCAATGGTGTCTGTACAGCATGCACACACACACACACACACACACACATATACACACACTGGTCTCCAGGGGGACCCCGGTGAGACATAAAGGGTCTGCAGGCTGCAGCTTCATCCATCACCACCTAGCCCACCCCTCCATTTCACCACCTTCTGTCCATCCATCATTATCTTTCCCTCTTTCTTCCACTGCCTCTCCCCAGTCCTTCCTCCCCGTCCTTCTACTCCTGTCAGCCCTTCCACCTCTCTCTTTTGTGCTCTCACTCGTCTCTTTCCCCTCTAACCTTTAAGCCAACCTCTGCCTTTGAGCGCCGGGCTCTCTTTCCATCTTTGCCACGTCCCTCTCCACATTACATCCCCTCCCAATCTTCTCCAGCCACCTAAAATTTCCTTCTGCGTGTCCGTCTGCTTTCTTCACTGTCCTCTCCGTTTATCTCTGCTTTAAGCCTTCCTCTCATCTTCCATTTCGGAGTTTCTCCCTCACTGAGCACTTTCTACCCTTTTCCAGCCTTTTGCTTTGAATTGTATAACTTCCATCTTGCCCAGTCTGAGGGAATAGTAGCCACTGTTGTTGTGTGATATCAGCATGTCCTGGATACCCGATCTGCGTCATACAGCATTCGTGTTGTGAGTCAGAATTTTTATTTGAGTTCGAAACACCCACCTTACACTGAAAGTCCCAAACGTTGGTGCAGATGATGTGTTTGAGTTGTCTTCAGAAGTCATTATGTATCTGCCTCCGGCTGGTCATCTGTTCAACCTTGACTTTAATGTAACTTGCGATTTGGATTTGTTGTGGATTTAAGTGGGGGAATCAATACTGGATCAGAGATTTCATCCGGATACTCCTTCGTCAATCAATGTAATGGAGCGAGTGTTTAGGAGTACAGCCTCTCTTTTACAATCAGTGTAAGTAAGTAAATACACAAATAAGCTGCAGTCATCCTCCCAAAAACGTTCACGACTCCTGTTGGTGATATTATGTAGCTCTCTGTTTGGGCGGATGTGTGTGTGTGTGTGTGTGTGTGTGTGGCACAAGTGTGTGCATGCATGGGTGTGTTAGAGTGACATTTAATATCACAGCGCTGCCTGGCACGCTCTCCATTACACTGCACTCAGTCTAATTTCATCTGGGCCTGCAGCCGTTTGAAAACAGGCCAACTGCTCGATGAGAAATGAGGAAGGAGATAAAGGAGGAGGACAAAAGAGGAGAGGTGAAACTCAGAATGGGTTATTGGTATTAATAAACAGTGGCTAGTCTGACATGATGCAACCATGGTCGTCCAAACACACACACACACACACACGTTCATGCGCGGACAGGCTCACAGGCACATGCACGTCTGCCGCCTCCCACACGGTTCCTGCATTAATCCAATTCACAGAATTAAAAGCTGAAGGATGTTTTGCTTCTTTACCCCCGTAACTCTCTTCCATTCTCTTCTCTCTCTCTCTCTCTCTCTCTCTCT
>NC_045734.1:27788418-27791947 GCF_008692095.1 Etheostoma spectabile | reverse complement strand
CTCTCTCTCTCTCTCTCTCTCTCTCTCCAAGCAAAAAGGATAAGGGGCGAAGATTAATTCCCTAGTCTTGTCGGGGTTTTTGATAAACAGCCACTTGTCTTTGGGACATGGCTGAGGGGAAATACAGTGAATGAATATGCACAAAGAGCCAAGAAAGTGTAGAGGGTATGAGAAGACATAGATTGGGATAAAAAGAGATGGAGATGGAAAGAGCAAATTAGACGGAAGAGGAAGAGGACACTGTGGAAATAAGGGACACAGGTAACATGTTCGTTCACACAATGATTTATTTGAAACCAAGAAGAAGACTAAGTGCTTGGAGGGGCTGGTCCTAGCACATCTCAGATCCTGTCTACCCCCCACACTGAGACCCCACCAATTTGCATACAGGCGAACAGGAGCAGAGAGGATGCTATTTCTGTGCACTGCACTCTGTCCTTTCTCACCTGGACAGCCAGAACACTTACGCCAGAATGTGTTTTAGACTTTAGTTCAGCATTAATACTGTCATCCCATCACAACTCTACCAAACTACAGATTCGGCCTCAGTTCACCATTGTAACTGGTTGCTCGATTTCCTGACCCGTCGACCTCAACATGTTCGGCTGGACAACCACACTCATCCACCATCATTATGAACACTGGAGTGCCACAAGGTGTGTGATTAGTCCCTTCTCCTACTCTTTCTTCCCACGCTGCAGACCTGTCATGGCTCCAACGCCATTATCAAGTTTGCAGACACACCACGGTGATTGGCCTATTAGAGACAACGATGAGGTTGCCTACAGGGAGGAGGTGGACCGTCTGGCTGACTGGTGCGACCAAAACAACTTGCAGCTGAACACCGAAAAAACCAAGGAATCATGTGGGACTTCAGGAGAAACGCTGACTACACCCACCCCACATCAAGGGGACAGCGGTGGAGCGTGTGGACAGCTTTAAGTTCCTGGGTGTCCACCTCTTGAGGATGAACTGGACGACCAACTGCTCCAAACTTATCAAAAAGGCGCACCAGCGCTGTTCTTCATGAGGACCCTGAAGAAGAACCATCTGCTCAGGGATCCTCAAAAACTTTACCGCTGTACCATTGAGAGCATCCTCACTAACTGTTTTACTGTTGGTATGGGAACTGCTCTGTCGCCGATCGGAAGGCACTGCAGAGGGTGGTGAAAACTGCCCAGCACATCGCAGGGGCACCACTCCCTACCATCAAGGACATCTACAGGAAGCGGTGTCTGAAAAGGGCCGGGAAAATCACAAAGGATTCCACTCACCCTGCACATACACTCTTCTCCCTCTTGCCTTCTGGGAGGCGTTACAGAAGCTTACGGACCAGAACCACCAGGCACCGGAACAGCTTCTTTCCTACAGCTGTCACGCTTCTGAACGCCTCCTGATACAACTATAAGAATGGCAACCCCCCCGTCCACCCATACAATAATAATATATGGACTGCCCTCACACGCACACACATACCATGGACTGTCCCACACATACACATATGTATATAATCGTTATATATTCTGTAAATCGAATCTGCCATTATTTATCCTGTATTATAAATCCGCTAATACATATATAATCCTTTTACTAACAATCCTTTTACTAACTCTCCTGTATATTCTGTATAATCTGTGCATAGACCTCCCATAGTTATATTTATACACTACATTTTATAGTCCCTTACAATTATTTACTTTTTTGCTTATACATATACTTTATACTCTGTATAATCTGTATAAATCTGTCATAGAGCTCCCATATTTATATTTATATATTTTTACACAACATTTTAAAGTTCCTTACTATTACATTTGCTTATACATAAAATTATATACAATATTTATACCCTGTATAGCAATTCTGGATAGATGTGGATCACATTTCGTTGCTTGTACTTGTGACAGTGCAATGACAATAAAGTTGAATTGAAAATTGAAATTGAAATTGAAAGAGAAGTCAAGATATTGAAAAAAAATCGGTCATTGGTGCTGGCCAACCCAGTCTCACGGCAACCTGTAAAATGTTCATGTGATGAAATCTCTTGATCCAACCATTGACTATTGATCCAACCATTGACTATTGATCCAACTATTGACTATTGATCCAACTATTGACTATTGATCCAACTATTGACTATTGATCCAACCATTGACTATTGATCCAACCATTGACTATTGATCCAACCATTGACTATTGATCCAACCATTGACTATTGATCCAACGATTGACTATTGATCCAACTATTGACTATTGATCCAACCATTGACTATTGATCCAACTATTGACTATTGATCCAACTATTGACTATTGATCCAACCATTGACTATTGATCCAACTATTGATCCAACTATTGACTATTGATCCAACGATTGACTATTGATCTAACTAATGACTATTGATCCAACCATTGACTATTGATCCAACTATTGACTATTGATACAACTATTGAGCCAACTTTGGCACGAAATTAGTTTTTTGGCCTGCGATCTAGTCAGAATTTCATTCTGTCTCGATGTTGTATTAACTCAAAGACTGGCTGCAGTTTACTATCTGGTCCCAGTTTAACATTAGGTAGATGGTATGATGGGGGGGCAATTTAGCTTCTGTAAGCGCAGATCTTTATGATGACAAGAGTGAAGAAGAGTGCTGAGGAGACGCTAGTAGCTGACATGGATCATATGAGGCATTGGCCCACTGAAAAGTTTGAAATTACTGAAATTGACGGCAGTATGTCTTATCTGTTAACAACAAGTGGCTGTTCTTAAAGAGTATGATCTCCGTCGTCATCATGAAACGAAACATTTGCATCAGCTCTCATGATGCAGCAAAGAGGAAGGAAAAGTGAAGACGGGAGACTTGCTAGCAAAGTTACATTCTCAACAAGTTACTTTACTTCAGCCGTCAACAGCGCAAGGAAATACTACCCGTGCATTTAGCACATCAGTTGTGAAAAGGGGGCGACCTCTTTCATATGGTGGCTTTGTGAAACAATGTCTAGTCAGCACGTTTTTTTTTTAACTAATGTATTTCAACAGCATCGCAGCAGGATTCTTTCTATCAGTCGGGCTGCAGAAGAGAGGCTGTACACAGCTTCGCTGTTATTGGTATTTTAGTTTTATGGTTGTTTTAATAGATTCTGGCTGTGTGCTGGGCTTCAGTCTGGCTTCACAAGACTTTATTTATGTTGTTTTTTTATTGTCAGTCATCTGTATGATAAAACAATATGTCAAGTGTTATGTGTGAAGCATTTGAACTCCAAGGCAAATATCCCTCTGGAGACAGTAAAGTATTGTCTGCAAAGGGGTCTCCATGATGTGTAAAAATGAATATGTTATAGGGCTATAGTAAACGCATCGTTGGGAAGGTCCCAGTCTGGAGAGTACTGGAGAGGATACTATCACTTCTGCTTTGAAATACTCAAAATACTCACCCCTGAACCTTGAAGCAAGTACATCTTTGAAGGCTTGGCATTTAGGAACAAGAGGTGCTACACACACACACACACACACACACACACACATACACA
>NC_045734.1:27786562-27788408 GCF_008692095.1 Etheostoma spectabile | reverse complement strand
ACACACACACACACACACACACACACAAGACCAGGCTTAGCTTGCAGTTCTATTGTTGACAGTTCTATCAGCTTACAGTTATTATTGTTATGTTTATGTCTTACAGCACACTGCAATATTTCACCGAAATAATAATATTATTATTAAAATAAAGAAAGGAATACCACGGTAACATCCAACATCCAGCTTCCCTGGCAATAAGACCGAAACAATAACATTTAAAGAAATAACTATGAACCATAATAAGATCTGGTGAATAAATGGTGATTAAAACAGCGGTTATTAGGATAAAAATGCCACTTATAGCTTCCCTGCTGCAGCCCCACAGGCAGAAAGAACATGAAAAGATGCTTCCCATTGAAATGCATTAGTTCAAAAAAACATGCTGAACATTGCAGAAACCCGCCCCCCCGAGATCAACGTGTCCGTGTACACGGATCAATAGATTAAATCACGTGACCGTTTCAGGAACTGCCGTGAGACTGGGTGGTGCTGTCAGCATTACTCAAATCGATAACTGAAGAAGATAAAATTCAAAGTCTAACTGGAGTTGAAATACATATTTGCAAAGAAATCAGTGTTGGCTATATATCAATGGTGTTTTGTGTGGTGTGGTCAAATTTACATTTACCCAAGAAGACTTGCTGACATGGAGAACACACACGAAATTACGCCTAAAATGTTTTCATCCTGTCTTAAAAAAAATTGTACATATATCAAATTGTTCACAGTATCTAACATATTGTTGGCTATAGTTATAGTCTCTATTTCCCTACACAAAAGGTAACAATTAAAATGTCAGTTTGACATTAATCAACCAAGTTGAGCACAGATGGAAGAGAGTAAGGTTTACCACAACACAAAGACGTGTGTGTGTGTGTGTGTGTGTCGGCTTGTATGTGCCTCTGCTTTAACAAGTGAATGACAGCTGTCACTCAGCTGCCTCCTACAGTAAGCCGTCTAACCACAACGATTAAATTCCACGGGACGTCCATGCCTCATCAATAGTCCGGGTCCGACCTCTGCTTTCTGCTTGCTGCGCTGAGGGCTGAACGTCGCCTTACTGCCTGCTTGAACAGTCTGAAAAAACAGGGTGTATTTTTGTCTCGGGTCCAACTGAGGACATGCGTTTGAAAGCTCCAATTTTGTTTATTTTCATTGATAGATGCCGAGAGGCTGGTGTCTTTCAAAGTCTAGAAATGAGGTGAGAGCGCGCTCACAGCCTCTGTGCAAGTCAATATCTTGACTTTAAAGCGATTGACAAGTTGTTTTTGTGAACAAATCCCTCAGTTTTGGCATGTAATCCTGTCTGTGTTGCACTCCGTCCCTCATCTAGTCTCTTCCCCTGTCAGACAGAGCTGGTGCCTGATTTCATTTGGCTGCCACAAAAAAGGCAAAGCGAGAGACGCCGAGGGGGGGTTGGGGGCGGCAATACAGATCTGATGTTCTTTTTTTTCTCAGCTGTCTCCCTCTCTTTCTTGTTGATTGTTTGTCTTCCACTATAATTTTTTTTTAATCTGCCTAACCCGAGTTTTCTCTCCCCTACCATCTTCCTCTCCATGGTTGGTTCTTAGATCCAAACGAAGGAAGATGTAATTGTCATTACTCTGGCCTGTTTCCCCTCCACCCTTGCTTCACTCTCTTCTGACAGGCTTTTAAATTGTTTCCCAGACAGCCTTTCACCTTGATCGGGACACTAAATCCACCAATTAAACCACCGAAATTGGCACTGTGGGCGCAGCTAGAGGGTGGGAGGGGAACAGCAGTAACAGCAAAGGTGATATATGGTACACCGCTGTATACCACGTTTGAGAGAGAGCGAGAGTGTGTGTGTGTGTGTGTGTGT
>NC_045734.1:27767883-27786552 GCF_008692095.1 Etheostoma spectabile | reverse complement strand
GTGTGTGTGTGTGTGTGTGTGTGTGTTTCTTTGACCACAATGATTTGCTATACTGCCCTTCAAAGGCAGAATGCAGTAACTACAGAAGGAAAGTAAAAAAAAAGTTTTTAAAAAAGTTACAAATTTGGGCTGGATGGGAATCTGTGAAATGGACAGAAAGGTCACAATGTTTTAATTTTATTTATCTATAGGCTGAATAGTTAATCTAGAGAAAATCAATATAGCATTTAAAAAGTGCTTAAATAATCTTCAATTAAATGTATAATCTAGTGTAACTTGTTTAAACAAGAAAGCTTTCTTTAGTTGGATTATTATCAAACTAGCAGTCACTGTCTCATAGGATTCACGTGTTTCCCTTTTTGGCTAATTTTCCATCCGTCCAAGTAGGCTACTATTAATACTTCAACAATAATAAAGTGCATATCTTTGCAGTTTAAAACATTAGTATGCGATTTACCTTTATTCTAAGGTAGCTACCTTAACCCTCATGTTGTCCTTGGGTCAAATTGACCCATTTTCAGTAAACTTTTTACTTTTCTTTGTCAAAAAAAATGGGCCGGTAAAATAAGACATTAAAAATATCAAAAACCTTTGGGAAAAAAACACAAAAAACACAAAAAAGCACCCAAAACATTGAAAAAGTGGCAAAAATGTTGTAAAAAGCGATACTATTATTGACCATGGTTGACAGGGAGACAACACAAGGGTTAAGCAATAGTTTAGCTGTTTTCTTCTTCTACATCATCATTTGATTTAGCTGCTGCCATAATTAATTATGTTAAATATGAAATTTTACTTCATTTTTCGTGTACAGCGACTACAGCTGCTTGGTTGATATTTACGCTTGTAAAAGTTAAGATGCAGTAAACCATTCAGAGGGAGCTTTTAGGGCCGAGTCAGCGTGAAGTGGTCCGAATGTGTAAGCTAGTCTCACAAGTAAGGAGTCGGGTCAAAGGCAACTCTGTTTCACAGGAATAGATCAACTGACCACTGCAGAACAAGAAGACCATGAGAAACGCTGTTCTGATGGTCACGTTTGTTCACTGTTTGAATAAAGCTGCAAATGATCTTCAAAGTCTTCATCCTCGTCTCGTGATCTCAAACCTTTATCAGCTACTAGCGGGAAATACATAAATGAGCTTTAGTTTTAGTTAAGGCTAACCGTGGTTGTTTCACAACCTAGCTCTCACTCGATAGAGGCGTCTCACTTCATCTGGCTGGTTCGCCATCTTTCTAAGACATTTACACTGATACGTTTTAGTTTTTAAGCAAAGTTTTGAGCCAAAAGATGAATCATGTCTTTGATTTGTGAAGTATAAATTCCCTTGCTAATGACCTACCATATTACGCTGAACACAGAGGTCCTGTGATAATATTAGTCCCGTGTGAATCGACCTCTTTACCATTTTTCAAGGTTTTTGTTTCCTATCCCTCTCGCAAAAACGGATATTGGCCTTTCATGGCCATCATAGTCCGGACCACTGCCTGACCGGAGACCTCCGGTCCCGAGTCGATGACCCCCTCATGGCTTCGTCCGAGGGCCGGTGGTGATGTTCCATTTTGAATTTACTGCTGGTGGAAATCGTACTTTTTTTATCGAATATTATTATTTTACAGTAAAAAGAAAGTCAAATACAGGCTGTAACTGTTCTGCCTTTGTCGGGCAGTACAGCTGGTGAGCTCAGTCCATCTGTCAGAAATCCCCCGGCCCAAGGCTAAAGGTGCTATCTGTCAAACCAGATGACACTGAGACTGGGAGTCCATGACAGGGGGGTTATCATATCACAGCAGCTACGGAAAGAGACAGGGCAAGAGGGAGGGAGGGAGGGAGGCAGGGAGGGTGGAAAGGAGGGAGGGAGGAATTTAGGAGCACCTGTAAAACAACAAAGGATGGCACCAAGAGAAGAGGAAGATAGAAGAGTAAAGCAGAGGGGAAGAGAGGGTGTGAGAAAGGAGATATTGGAAAGGAAGAATGGAGAAAGAGAAGGATTCAGAAATAGAGGAGAGATAAACTGAGAGAATTCGAGCAATAGAGCAAGGAGGGAGTGAAAGGTTGGGGGAAAGCAGTAGGCTATGTCAGACTGGACTTATAACAGTAAAGATAGAAACAGGAAGGTAGGAGGTGAGGGAAGGAGAGGAGAGACTGTATTTATGACTGGAGGAAGGAGGGAGGAGAGAAGAAAGGATGCGATGGCCGGGGAGAGTGGAAGGAAGGAAAATGGAGCAGGGGGAAAGTGGCGTTAAAATCAGAGATTTGCTTGGTGGTGCTTTCACAAACTCACACAACTGTACACACACACACACACACACACACACACACACACACCCAACATGCTCAGAGTGTAACTCTCTTTCAATTACACGTGACAGTGCTGTCCCCTGATCCATGCAGTTACTGGGGCAATGGTGAACAGGATTATGGTGGAGCAGACAGGTGAGTCAGAGGGGAGGGGGGGGGGGAGTGGGAGAGAGAGGGGTTTGGAAATGGAGAGGAGAAGGCCAAGGATGAGCTGAGGAAGTGTACGCTGGCGAGAAGTCGTTTGAGAATTAGCACTCTAAATAAGATCTGCTGTAAATCTGGCATTTACTTAAATAAACAGAAGATTGGATAATTAGAAAGTTGGAGGTGGTTGTAAACTTGTCAAATCAAAGAGCCAGAAACAAGTACGTTTCATTATTCATTCAATATCATCACATTTATTTTGACAGCCCTACTTATTATGTAAGCACACGTTATCTCATGGACACCTCTACTTCCTCTGCTTGTTATATAAAAACAGTTTCCTACACACTAACTGTTGCTTGTTGCCTTTACAATATCTTCTATTTGCTCCTTCCTGTGCCTGTTTTGACCAACTGACAACCTGCTTTTATACCTCCAAGCATGTTTTACCCCTTTGGATCATTTTGCCCTGTTTTTGCTACCTTTTCTCACTGTCCATTACCAATTGTGGAACTGACCACAGAGTCTCCCTTAACCCCAGCTTGGCTTGCTATGGGGTTTAGCCTTTGGGTTCAAGACCTATCGACCATAGACCCAGCAGACTCCGGTTTGCTCTAAAGTGTTCTCTCGGCTGCCTGGCCGAGGCTGGATTGTGCACCGGTCCTTTCTGTTTCCTTTTTTGATCAATCGAATCAAAGTGATTTATCGTGCATGTGTTAGCGTCACGTCTGTATCGCGATGAGGACGATAAGTCTTTGGGTAGAAGACCTAACGCTCACAGACACGGCAGACTCCGATTTGCTCTAGTGTGTTGTCTCTGCCGCGGCCGCCACTCAGTCATCATGAACAACAACGACTGGAACACGTAAACACAGTTGCGTTCGTCCCCGTTTTAGCCTCACTCCACCGGCTTGTAGGATCCACTTTAAAATGACTGAATTGGTTTTTAAATCCCTCAGTGGTCTTGCCGTGTCCGACTCCTCTGAGTGGCTAAACCCTTTCTCTCAGGTCAGCTGAAGTGTTCCCTGTTGCCCTCTGGGAGGCGTCATAGGTCGGCCAAAAGGTGCAGATTCAGGGACAGTTGTTTCGAGCGATTTGCCCATTAAAAAGGACAGAAAACATCAGCTTTCTCTGTCTGCTGTCTTCTCATGTTTTAGGTCTCTTTGTTTGTTTCATTTGTATTTTTGTATTTGTTTTTTTGTCTTTTATTTATTCTTCTGTATAGCACTTTGGTCAACTTTGACTGTTTGAAAGTGCTCAATGAATAAAGTGGGATTGATAGTTTGATGACTGAACAATTTAAAGACGTCAGCACATCGTTCATCATCAACTGCTGTTAGAGTATGTTTAGAGCTGTCCAGCAGCAGTTCCAAAACTCTCGCTCCAGACTTCACAGTTTGTGTCTCCCACTTCCCCCGCCTCTCTGGGTCCAGGTTTCAAGGTTGCAGCGACCGGCGTCCACCCTATTCACCTGGGGATTGACTTGGATGTTTCTGTGATGTGTTTTGCATCCAATCCCATTGACCTATTATCGCCTAATGTGCGGTTAGAACAAAAGAAACAGCTAAGTAGTACTTTGATGAAATCGTAAGGACAGGAAAGATGGCTCTGGCTTCCAAGACATCTGTCTACACAAGCGTGTTCTCCAAGTCACAAGTTACTCCACCCACCCCTTCACCTGCCTTCTTTGTTTCCCAACCAGAAGCAGCAGGTCAGCGTCCTCACTCCAGCTGTACACCCTGTCATGGTTAAGATTCAAGATACTTTATTGTCATTGTATGAACACAACGAAATTGCATTGGTGGCAATAAGTGCAGCAGCGGTAAAGAAAAACAAGATAAAAAAAATCCTGAGTATGTTGTGTCCATGCTGATGCTACTGGCTCTCGCCTTGATTGGTTGCCAAACATCAAGAAGGCGGGTCACATCTAATATGATCCTGTCAGAGGGTTAGTCTTGCTACCCTATTAGATATCTATTCTGGGAAAAGGGGAAAAAACCTCTGGCTCTTGTTCCTGTTATTTTAAACCAATCACAACCATCATGGACAGCGCTTAGCCCAATAGCAGATATATTAAGAGTGGAGGAACATCTGGCGGGTGAGAGTTGCACCAGATGTTCCTCCCCCCTCGCTATGTCAACCCAGCAACATACATCAGTTGAAGCAGACATGTCAGTTTTATGGAAGAACTCTTTTGTTGAGACTGTGATGGAAAATGACTAATAACCCTGGACCGTGGAGTATTTCTGTCTGCGTTTATGTGTTTATTAACTGAAGCCAACGACGAGTTGTGAGCCATCAGTGTATGTTTGGCGATGAGAGAATGCCAGGCCCTGCTCCCACCGCACAGTTGAGGGAGGCAACACGGGGGAGTCGAGTGAAATGCCACAGCGAGAGGAGTCAAGCTCAGTGAAGTGCAGACAGCTGCATAGATTAAAATGGGAGCTTTTGTGTGAGAAGTGCGAGTGAAAATGTGAAACGCTTGCGGTGTAGACACAGGGCTGATGTTAATTAATTCACCTAGACAACAACAACAAATCATTTCTCCAGTACCTGTGATGTGAAAATCCAAACTTTTTTAGCCACACCGCCCTGTTTTATACTTCTGCCAGGTAGCGACAGGCCGACGGGCACTGCACTGGTCAACCTTTGACCCGCCACTCAACACTGGCGACATTGAGATGTTGGGAATCATCAGCCCATTTTCATTCCGAACTCGTCAAATGCTGATGCTTGTTCAGTAGCTCTCAGCTTCAGAAACCGACAGAGAAATCAGTCTTTAGCGCCGTAAGATGACGAAGTATGAAGAGCAACAACGGTGGGGAGTAATATAAAAGATAGAAAATCGTGTAAGGAGGTTGGTTGGGATGGTGGATGGATCAACACCGGACTTGGGGTTTGTGTCATGTTCTTATCCCGCGTGTGCATTGTGTATCCCCACCCACGATCTTTTCCTAAACCTTATACGTACATGTTTTAATTGACGCCAAATAGGTCCCGACCCAAAGTGTCACACAGGGACACCAAGTCCCCACAATAAAGTAGACTTTCTGCGTCAGTAGCGAGCACCAAAGGCATCTGACCAACCGTCACTTTTTAAAATGCTGGGATCGACAATCCGATGGAGTCATCCCTAGAGGGGAGTACTCCGGTTTCTTGTGCCTCATCCCCTGCTTTATTCCACTCACTAGCATACTAGTCTCTGTGTTCGGTGTTTACTTAATGCAGCCACTGTTCTTCCAGACCCTGCCATGTATAACATGGTCATTAGTTGTTTGCGGCTTCTACTGACTACCTAACATTTGTCAACTCCTTCCCCAGCTGCTTTCCAATCACTCATTAGAGAAGAGTTCACCGCTGTTAGTGTTGCTTTAGTGCTCTTGCCTTGTTCCGGCTGTACTGGCGGTTGCTGCTTTGGCGAAGCCTCTGTGTTTGATTAGCTGCCTGGCTGCCTTGCACCTTTGGATCTGTTTACCACTTCTGACGTGCTGCCCAGTAAGCATTGTACATGTATGCCAGCTGAGAAAGCCTTCTCTAAACATTGTTCATTCTGTCTTCAGAGTTTTTATTTTGGGACCAAGCCCTTAGAATAAATGCGTGTGTCTGTGTTTTCTGTGTGTTACTACTACTACTAATAATACTACATGATATTTATGGGCTCCTTTCTTGATACTCATGGAAACATTATATAAACAAATTTAACAAAAGGATTAAAACAGATGCACAAAGTAATGAACAACAACAGACAAATACTATCAAATTACACTGAGTATGCCAGTTTGAAGAGGTAGGTTTTGTCTACGGGATTTTAATGCGGGGAGAAAGTTAGCGTCACAGATGACGGTGCCGTTAGGTGTGACAGATTGTGACGGTGGATGTTTTATCATTGATGTGAAATTTGAATGATGGAGTGCTGTCAAGAACGACACACAGACTCCTGACATGAGGGGAGGGAGAAACCATGGTGTTATGGAGAAGTTGTTACAATTTGCCAGAATGGACTTGGTGCCAAAGAGAAGAAATTCATTTCTTGCAGTAAAGTTTCAGGAAATTTGGACTGAACCAGGATTTGATTTCTAGGAGGCAGTCAGAGAGGGAAGATGGTGGGAGGGCGGTGTTCAATTCAATTCAATTCAATTTTATTTATAGTATCAATTCATAACAAGAGTTATCTCAAGACACTTTACAGATAGACCACGCTCCAGAATTTACAAGGACCCAACAGTTCTAGTAGTTTCCTCCAGAGCAGCAACAGTGCGACAGTGGCGAGGAAAAACTTCCTTTTAGGCAGAAACCTCGGTCAGACCCAGGCTCTTGGGCGTTGAGCTTGGTGGAAAACTAAACCTGGGTGTCTTCCGCATAGCAAAGAAAATGAATACCACATGTTTTGAAGATGTGACCGAGTGGAAGGAGATAGATGATAAAAAGGAGAGGACCTAGAACTGAACCTTGGGGAACGCTGAAACTGGTTGCGGCCAAAGAGTTATAATGCGGCATGTATAGGTATCACCTGAAATAACCCTGTATCAAGTAAATCAAAACTTCTCCAGTCAAACGATACCTGGATTTGATCCTTTTTGTACCCTGATCTAGAAAAAAGATAATTTGTATGGTTTTGCTCGCAGCTAAGACGTATGATTGGCCACTACCACAACAACAGCAACCCGTCCGGTGTGGTGTGTGTGTGTGTGTGTGTGTGTCTGTGTGTGTGTGTGTGTGTGTGTGCGCCTGCGCTACAATGCTCACACACAAGAGAGATGTATGATTCCTGAAAATCAATATCAGCAGAAACGAATGCTACTACTTTACAGATAGTTTCGGAATCCTTTAGGCAATCAAATGAAAAATTATGTAAGAGGTTGAGAGGGAATGAGATAGAAAGAAAAATGTACCTAGGTGGTTTGGTTTATAGAACAAAAGATGTTTTTTTTTGTTTAAATGGAGGTTGTCTAACACTTTTGTGTACAAAAGGAACAAGACGTTACTTACTTTTGTTTCCCTTTGTTAGAGAAGTAAGGGACCACAGGAGTCAACATCTGCAGGTTGGATCTGAGCTTGATACAGAAAACAGGGTTCAAAACAATAAGAGCTGCACAGAATGAGAGACAGAAACATGCCTTAACTGCATCTCTGTTGGGCTTCAAACTTAGTTCAGTCGTTGTTTGGCTGATGTTTCTAACACCACAGTGTGCACAGTGGGGATGGTTAGTGGTTGGCTGTTAGCTACTGTAACAGGAACTCACACAAACACACACACGCATGTGTGCACACATACACACACAAAGATGAAGGGATGTCGGACATGAAGAGAGTCAACTTTTTGCTCCTTTGGAGAAAGTCTGTGCACTAGATGCTTCAGAGTGTGCTGCTCACTGTTTAACCCTCCACCCTTCGGGGAGGCATGTAGGTGGTTTTGGAAAGGGATGACAGGATCAAAACTAGGTGGACCATGTACACAAGAACACCTGCACACACAGATAGACACACGTTCATGAACAGACACATGCCCTGTACACTAAGTGACTGCTTGAACTCACTCCACAGGCTGCCTACAGGCCCACCAACACAGCCATCATTAGCAGGCTCTATTTTAAGGTTGATGCCATGAGAGATAAAATGTCTGAAAGTGATGGTTTCCTGAATTGTGTACGTGCCAAATACATGTCCAGTTCAAATTGTGTGCATTTAAACAGAAACAAATAATTTGTTTTAATTAAATGTTGACTTAAAAAAAAGGAATAACTGCAGTTACAAATTTTATTCATTTTTTTCCCAGTCTTATCAGTGAATGCGTGTTTGATTAATTACAACTGCAGCATCTTCCCTGGAGAATCAATACAAAAATAAAAACAAAAGTCTGAAGTTTGGCATCATACCATATTTGAAACTTTAGTGTAAAATATGAATATTTACATTTGGATGTAAGACATTTCTGAGTGCCATCACATTTGTGTGGCCCTAAATTAAAGGTTTTTTTCATTTTATTTCATATATTTATTATACAGGAAAGTCAGAAAAAGTAACATTACATTACAACATAAAAACAGGCCTGACTCAGTTTAAAAACTGGTTTTCAGCAGGTTCCTGTTCTGCAGAAACATAAAACAGGGTTACAGCACGTCAGGACAAACATTAATACAAGACATCGATAAAGAAAATAGATTTCGACAACTGAAAACCACAATACAGTTACATAAGGACAAAGACATTTATACAAGACATCAACTGGGCGGGACAAATACGGTCAGGTATAGGAGCAAATAATTTTCCCATTCTGAACCTAAACTGATCTGCTTATGACCAATCATTTTTATCAACAGCAAAGAGGACCAGTTGACCTTTAAGATCTCAGTGGTTTTTTAGCCACACCACCTGCATGGCACTAGGGATGTCAGTCTGACCACCTTGGTCCAGCCTGAAATATCTCAGCAATAATTGGACGGATGGCCGAGGAATTTGGTGCAGACATTCATGTTTACCTGAGGGTCATTTGTAATAACGTTGATGTTCCTCTTAGTTTTCCTTACGCCATCATCATAAAGTCAACAAGAAAGAACTTGAATTATTTTATTTTTTTTACAATTTGTATTTGTTTTTAATACATGTATTTTGAACATTTGAACAATGTATATGGAATCTCTGGATATGTTATAAACCACAGTGGCTCTTTTTTAGAGAGCTGAAACGGGAAATGCATACAGTGGGGCCCGAAAGTTTGGGAACCCCAGGTAAAAAAATTGTATTAATGTGCATAAAGAAGCCAAGAAGTTAAATCAATCTAAAAAGTTAAATCAAAAACTTTATGTTTATAATAAGATCAGATCATATCTTTCTTCTTCTGTTTCTGAAACCTACTTACATGCAATTGTGTTTTCAACCATGTCCTACTGTCTTCCCATTTGGTCTCTTACCACGAAGGAAATTACTGAACCAATAGCTCGACTATACTATCGAGCTCTAAAGATTCACAGTAACCTTCCAAAGTGGTCTCACCATTGTATTGCTCTTGCACGCTCTAAGGCTCTGACTTATGAAAACTTTAGAAACAGCCACGCAATTGCATTTTATTTTCAGATTCAAAATACCGCCTTACCAGCACTTGTTGCACTTTTTCCGACACACGTGAGACCAGGACGCCTCACTAGGTCGGTCTCACAGGCACTTATCCCAGTTCCCTCATACAAAAACTACTTTGGTCAGAAATCTTTTTTTTATACATATACAAAGATTTGGAATGACATTCCGTATCACATCAGAACACTATCATCTATCACATATTTTAAAAAGGCATACAAACAGCTCCTTTTTAACAGTTACACTTGCACACATTAAAAATGTTTTTTATGTATTGTCCAAGCCTTGTTTGCACAGACCGTATTTGTTTAGCCCAGCTGATGTTTTGTATAAATGTCTTTGTCCTTATGTAACTGTATTGTGGATTTTATTTGTCAAAATCTTTTTTTCTATATCGATGTTTTGTATTTATGTTTGTCCTGAAGTGCTGTACCAAGTTTTTATGTTTCTGCAGAACAGGAACCTGCTGAAAACCAGTTTTTAACTGAGCCAGGCCCGTTTTTACATTGTAATGTAATGTTACTTTTTCTATCTTTCCTGTATAATAAATATATGAAAGGAAATAAAAAAAAGAAGAGATGGAAAAACTCCAAAAAACCCCAACTCCACCTCTCGTCCCCCCTCCTCCTGCACGGTGAATACATTGTTAATACGCCAGGCAGAATATTCTATTAAATGTACTGTGTGGCTCGTGTTGTCTGGAAAAACCAGGAGGCTGGGCGAAAAGCAGATGTTGTGTTTTCTTTCTTCCCTTTTCCCGAAGCCATGATCGTGCATTACAAAACTATTTTCAAGGAGATTCCTGATGCTGTGTACATGGTTATAGTACGCGGGTGAACAATGAAATTACCTCCACGAAGAAGAGATAAAAACAACAGTATGAGAAACAGAAGAAGACAGCCTGAAGCTGAGTGCTGGAGGCTTGGCTCAGCAGGCGGAGAGCCGCGTCCACACAACAGCTCATCTGTTCATGTTGGGGATGGATGCACTGAATTCATATCTCACCGAATAATCACATTTCCCCGCACACACTGGCCTCTGCGTCTTCCCCATCATTCAACATTAGGCCACACACACACACCACACACACACGAACCTTTTGTGATTGTGTGACCTGGCCTTTTCATGAGCAGATGTTAATATTTGTCAATTACAATCATCTCTTTCAGGACTTAATAATTCACAAGGACACACACACACACACACAAATGAATGTGATTAAACAGCCCAACAATAACAGAAAAATAGGAACGGGAGTGTTTACTGAAGAAGAAGAAGATAGATGGGCCGATGAGGACGAGACGGAGCAGAGGCCATGATGGATAAATGAGGCAAAGACAAGATGGCTTATCAGGAGCACCTGTGGCTCCAAGACTCATTGTGTAGAGGACTTTGCTGAATGCATTTGGTAAATGATTGAAATCAATATCTAATTTTGGCATGCAATCATGCAGATGCACGCGGCCCTGAAAACGCAGGTCTTCCCATTCATTTTAAATAGGGATGGTACGTTTAAACTGGGGGAGCCGGCATAATATAAGACATTTAACATTTTTGGAGGGAAAAAAAAACGTTGTCACCCTGCGGTGTCCACTCGTGTAACCACACTTAGTAGAGTAAACAGGAAACACCTGTGGTTACTGCGGTAACCGCAAGTGTCGTTTAACACTGGTACAAGCACTACTTGAGCTACTTTATCAGAAAGGCTTTGTACAACAGAATAATCTGTTAATAATACTATTATTAATTGCCAGTCAAACACTCTTATAGTGATGGAGCAGCGGTAGAAAAAGTTGGGTGTAATTTCATTTAACTCTGATTCTGTGTGAAGAGAGAAAACAAGAAATATTGAGGCTGTTATTAATGATGCTAGATTACACGCATGCCTTGTTTCCTGAGTCACGGCCACTAACAATGAAACATAAATACATGAATATGGCTGTTGTTGAAAAAATGCACACATTTGTAAATACTTGGCGAATATATCTACCCAGACAGACAAATGGAGGACTGTCTGAAACGCGGGTGAATGACAGCAACAAGACAGAAATAATCTTTGTTTTGTCTTTCTTCTGCAGCCAAAAGGAGCCAGAGCACGAAGCACTGGGCCACAGGTGGGAAAAAGCTTCGGGGAGGAAGTATTACAAATTGTTCCCGTTGGACATTTTTCTCCATTCCACGTGTTTTTGTGATTTAAATCGCCATGGCGGCAGGAGGCGAGGAGTGGCTCAAAGCTAATGCGGTTTACATTGAGCCCTGTTGTAATGCCGGCGCCGTGATAAACCAGCATGTTCACTGTGAGCAATCACGTGCTGTCAGTGAGCACAAGCGGGCAAACTTACCGTCCGCATGGCACCCTGCTACATCCAATACACATCTGAACTTTTTGCTCTTCATCCAAGCCCTGAGCACAAACGTTACATGTGTGTGTATGTTTGAAGTCAGATTCTTTCTGCAAAGTTTCTTTTCTTGACTGGAAAGTGCTGTAAGCACAGTGGGTTCCACTACTCGCTTATTACTCAACCTCTCGTCTGGATAAGTGGGGCCGTTCTTTTGGTCTACTTTTAGTTCTGAGTCTGACACTCCTGAGTCCACCCAGGGAACCATTTAGGAGGCAGAAAGACTCAAAAACTTTTACTCCTACCTCATCCGAGCCTCCACAGGGGCCGTGTCTCCATCTCTCCATCCTCTTCCTATTTCTCTGCCTACCAGCTCCCAAGATGGTTTCCAAAAGCAGCCAGTGCAGGCTGTGCGATTTCACTCTCCTACTTGGTTGTCTTGGAGATACCTTCTGACCAATCAACAAGAGCCACCTCATCTCTTATTTGCTCTCGCAGTTTAAAGAGGTCCTCTGTGTCTCCCCTTTCTCTCCCCAATAACTCTGGCTCCAACCTGGCTGGCTTCATTGTTCTACACGTCTAATTGGGCGGCGAGATCCCTGATCAGTTGATACAACCCTATTTCTTTCTAATGAGAAACACACTCTTTAGTGGTCAGCAGAAAGCAAAGGGTAAACCACTTTACATTTTTATTTCAGTTTCAGTCTGCATGACCCAAAACTGGAATTCCAAACAGAAAAAAAAGAAAAAGTACGAATTCTGGGAGCTGAGAGAAAGATGATCATGCCATAATGCATTATCACCAGTAGCACGCGGAAGCGGATCGTTTCTTTCTGTCTGACTTGAGCTTGGGCTCCTGGAATTTTTATTGCCCCATCCACCACCCCTATTTAGCACCAGGTGCATCTTGTCCTGTGTTCTGGACGTGCTGCGGTCCCATGAGCAAAAACGCCCATTCAAATAATCGCAGGGCGTCCCAAAAGCCTGCAGCTGTCTGCTCAGCTAAAGATACGCACCAGGTCTACCATCACGTGAGCCACGGGGTGTTTGGACAGCCAGGCGGGAATGGAAACAACCAAATTTACCAAAAGACACCGCCGAATATTGTAAATGTGTCCTTTACACCAAGGACGACGAGAGATTTATCTTAGAGGGGTAAAAACATAAGACGACATCACAGATCTTTGATTTAACAGGACAAGCCCAGAAAAGAGTGGAGTTTTCAAGTACTTGAAAAAACAATAAAAATATGCGAGTCCGGCAGGCAGACGCTCTGATTCGGAGACGCTCCCCTTGTGGTACGGCGCTTGGCGGAGGACGGGACAAAACCGGACGTACCCAGTGGAAAATCAGGATAAGAGGAGCGGAGAGGAGCTTCTGGGGCCGCTTCTAAGATGGTGGACGGATGTCATTGCTGAAGACTTAGACTTCTCTTTAGTAATCCTTTTGGGATGACTCCCGCAAGGAAATTAAAATTTGCAGCATCCATTTAGCAAGAAATACAGTATAGAAGACAGTGTAAAGATAACAATAATAACAGTAATAATGGTAACAGTAAGAACCTTTGGCTATAAAAAGACCTAAAAAGACATTAACCATAAATTATCAGTGTTAGTGTTGGGTTGCAGCAGGAGCAATGCACACAAGTAGCCTGTTGGTATTTAACACTGACACTGATTTAGCACAGATGGATATTTGCACTTTCAATGTGTGGGCCATAAAATAAAAAGCAACGTGTGCAGCTGGGTGGGATCAGAAACACTTCAGCAGGGATGACATCTGAGTCCTCTAAGTGAAAGTTGGTTTTCTATTTTCTTACCTCGGTCTTGCATGATGACGAGATGCTCAGAACCTTGTGTTTCAGATTTTACCCAAATGTTTTTGTTTTGATCTTGTATGTATGCTCCAGACCCCCCCGCCCGCCCCCCTCCATCCTGGCCCACCCACCATATGCAAATTAAAATCTGTGGGGACAGCGTTTTCAAACAGAGCCTTTCCCTATGCACTGCGGTGAAGCACACATTGAAACTTTGACTTAAAAAGCATGTCCTCTGTAATAGGTCTTTACGAGGAAAATTTCAAAGAGAAAATGTCAAACTCCACCCGCGACCCCTCCAGGAAGCCATGTCACCCCGCACGATGCTTAAACATCGACTGTCGGTGGTTTGGGATGATCAACACCCTGACACTTTTGCTATTCTCAGGAACGAGGCGCAATGCAAAAACAATAAACATGTAATATGGAACAAATGTTGCTCATTAATAGTATAATTAATGGTGTTTTATGTTAACACAATCTTAAGAATGATGCCATCTTATAATAGCGTCCATGTGTTTAAAGGAAGGCAGACTGGACAGCTCCCAGTGCTGAAATGAAGTGAATGTATGATGATTAATAAAAACCACTATATTAAATTGAACCATAACCTAACTGAAACATTTTAATTCATTTTAAGTCCAATAATTACGTTCATTTTAAAGAGCAAACGCTTTATTCCAAAGGTGAGAGAAGCTTTGCACAGCCAAGGCAAGAAGCATTCAAACACCAACCAGCTACATGGATCTCTTTCATTGTACTCGGTACTTAATTGCAAAATTAACGCCCACACAAATGAAAGAATTCAATGTGTTTGTCCTTGTCTCCTCTGCGAAGAAGCTACTTTCACTTTTAACATTTGTGCACTCTGTGGTGACCTTGATAAGCCCCACAATGGAGTTGTAAATGCAGCATCAAAAACATGTCATTTCATATTGCGGGGGTTTGGGGGAAAAGCAGTGAGACACCGAAGACACAAGTCAACATTGGCATTGGCTCTATTTTATTGTGTGCATTTTCATGTACATATGATCTGCTTCCCCAGAGCCATCACTGTCCTTTTTAGGGACATTTGTCCTTCAGGCTCAAGCCACAGGAGGGGCCATAGCAAAGAAGAAGGCTTATCAAGATGAGACAATGTGAGGTCGGGGGGGGCTTTGCCCAACTGAGACATCGGATGACACAGTTTACATGACACTCTGCTGCCTCGAGGCAGAACAGTACATACAGTACAGTGAAAAGTTGTGAGATTCTTTCTTGATTTCTTTTCCTCACTTGTCATCCGTATCTCTATTTTAACACCCCTCCACCTCGCTGCCTTTTTTCATCTTCTGCCCAGCTCTTTGTGTCTCTGACTCTCACTTGCTATCTTTCACCTCAAATGGTGCAGAGACAGCCTCACAGTTCACTCCATCTACTCGGCTCTCCAACAGAACAGACAGTTATGTGCAATCGCTACACACCGCTCTGGACGCACGCCTGCGTGTGTCACGCACACACATGCACACTCGTAAACAAGCTCACATGCATGGACACAGCGTGAAACACAGAAATGTGCTCTGCTATGTGAAAAGCATAAATGACCAGTGGTGAGCTACATAGTGACTTATGTCACACACATGCATGCATTCACCACACACACACACACACACACACAGATTAGTCATATATATGGGCAGCCAAATGGACTACCAAGTGCTGCTTCACCTCCCATAAAGCTGCCATAAACCCTCTAGGCTTCTGACAGTTGACTGATAGCTGTTATAACAAGGCAGGTGTGTGTGTGCGTGCTTGCGTGCGCGTGTGTGTGCATGCACTGAGGTGTACAAACAGCTCATACTGCCAGTGGGGGATATAAAGAAATAGAAATGTCCTGTACTGCACTTATCTTGGCCAAAATGATTGCAATAATATTTCCATAATTATTAATCAAAGATGAGCGTTTTCAGCTCTAGTGAACCATATCTAACGACATATCTAGATGGTGGTCGTGCACATGTGTCATGAAGACTGCAGCTTTGGCTGTCACTTACTCCTGACCCTGATTACAATGTCTCTTCAGACCAAATCCCTCTCAGAGGACAATAACTTTGTGTCTGTTTCTGTTTCTGTCTCTGCGGATAAAACGTTGCTTTTTCCACACCAATTTAATATTTGCTCAGTCTACATATGTTGAAATGTTGAAACTGGGCTGCAGGAATTCCCACCCATTCAGTAACAAGAGCGTACTGAGGTCTGGCAGTACGCCTTAGCGTTCCAAAACCCAAAGATGGTTATTTGGGAGCCAATGGCTATTGCTATTCTTTCTGGAGAGATTATGGCTCGATGCAGAAAAGTCCATAATTAGAAATATAATGTAATTCACGGCCAATGAGCCACCAGTGGATGAAAATATAAATGCAAAACAATGTATAGTATATTTTTTTGCATGTACATCCTTAATGCAAGTTGTGTCAAACTATAAAATAGCAATGGAAGTAAATTCATCAGTTTATTTTAATCATGGCTTATTACACAATGTGTTTTATAGGCAGTAAGTAGTCATTTCATGCAGTGCCTACAGATTTTTACCCCTAGTCACATTGTGGGTCTCAACCAGTGGGCCGTCAGGATGCCCTGGAGAAGTATGGGGACCTTGTTTTGATCCAGAGGAATTGGATTCAGTTGGAGCGAGATGGAGGAAGTACAACTTGGATGTAGCTGACAGGAATACAGGTAGGCCTGCGCCCCTGTCTGCCATAACGGTGGTACTTATGTCTAATGTAACAGCGTACAAAGGGCATGTGTCTGTGAAATTATTTTGTGATATCAATGACAAAAAGAAACTGAGATATGTCGTTTTACATGCGTTTAAAGAATCCAAAAGGCCCGTTTAGACGTGCACTTTTAACTTCATTAGCCCACCAGGAATGGAACAAACGCTCCCTCAAATTCTTATTCTCTCTCTCCGTTGCAGACATTTTAAATAGGTACACTTGTTCTTACCGCCACCCACTCTCTCTTTGTTACTGCCTCTCACACACACACACACACACACACACACACACACTCAAACGTGCAGAGGCACACACTTTCGGCGGCCCACAGCGGTTGCAGTGCTCCCCCGGTGTGGACAGCTCCATCCATTGTGTGTGAATAATGTCCAAGGTCAGCGTGTACTCAGAGGGGTGATCATAAAAACCACACTGCTGCTAACCACAGGCCCAACCACTGAATCAGACGGATGCTGGGCCAGACCGGAGAGAAGAAAGAGCAGCAAAAGGAGGCGGTCAGTGGCGGGCGGGGAGAGAAAGAGGCGGTAAGGGCAGAGGAGATGGTAGTGTTGGAGGGAGGGGAGGTAAAAAATTAGCACAAGGGAAGAGGTGAGTAGGGGTGCAGAGGTTACAAGGAGAAAAAGAGAGAGTGGGTGAGACAGAGTGAGGTATGAAAAACTGAATTTCACAGCTGTTGCTCAGTCAGACCAGAGAGCGAGGGACGGCGGAGCTTCACACTTCCTTTGTCCCCCCTAATTTGACTCTTGGCTGGCCACTGGCTATTGTGTGTGTCTGTGTCTGTCACATCTGGGGACAAAATCGGGACTTCACAAAAGTCGACCGGGGGTGGCTTGTCAAACCAGGGACGCGTTCTGTGTCCCAAATTTGATTTCACTGCACTCTCACTCGGCACAATTTAAGACAGTTTCTTATTTAATTGGGGTTACAGTTAAGGTCAGGTTGAGCCCTGTGGGGATGAAGTCAGAGCAATGTTTGCTAAACTATGTGTGTGTGTGTGTGTGTGTGTGTGTGTGTGTGTGTGTGTGTGTGTGTGGTGGAACTAATGCAGATGCATCTTATAAACACTGCTAACCCTACCCTCATGTCAAACTGAGCTCGTCCGCGTTAGCCTTTTTAAATCACCTTTTTAAAAGTGAAACTCTAAAATAACGTTAAAGCTGTTAAATCTCTCCTGCGGCTCTTCTCCTTCAGGGTATATAATAATCATAACAATATATTGCATCACAGCCATCAACTAATAAAGAATGGTGGTCGAATGGACCGGTCAATCCAATTGGTCTAAGCAGGCCAAAGCTCTGATTTTTAGCTAGCTTTGTTTCTATCCATCTATATATTCTGTATTGTGTATATATTAGTGTGTATATTTTTGTTTTGGTTGTTTTGTATGTGTAAGCACAGCTGATTCTGATTCTGATTGGTGGGAACTGGCAGGTGTGAAGAAGAAGAAGTTCCAACTCGTCGTGAACTTTTGGTCTGAGCTGGGCTTAATGGAGTGACACGGAACTGATAGTTTGACACGTTTTCGTGTATCAACTCTGCAGTTCTTCCACAGTGGCTTTCGGCTCATTTCTGCCAACAACTTGAACGTTGTGGTTCCCTCTCACCGATCTCAGAGCATCATTTTTGGCTGCGACACCTGCTCAGCACCAAACGGGTGACAGTCAGCAACTATCTTACGTATAGGAGCGGTAGGCAACACCATGTGTGTTGTGGTCTGCTGCTATCAGGGGGCGTGTCCAGAGGAACTAGGTCAAGAGACGTGGCCACTCATCTCTGCTCCGCCCCCCGCACAGCTGATTCCCATCTCATCGTTCACCTCTACAGCATTTATCCCCGGGCTGACCACCTGTTCAGCGCCAGATCGTCACACACACCTTCGTGGTAACTAGGCCCTGTAGTTTGATATTGTTGTCTGGTGTTGATCTTTTTGGATTCTTCGTTGAACCTTGGCCTCTGTGCAGATTCCACTCTTCCTGTTGATCGCTGAGCTGCTGTCCAGTCCCACTCCGACCTGCCCCCCGCTGCTTCGCCCCGATTTCACAGTGAATCGACCGTCGCCCTTGCTGGATATACATCTACAAACATTAAAACAACCTGAACTTCTTTCTGACTCCCGTGTTGTACCTCCGAGTTCTGGGTCACACTAAGATCACAACAACCTGCCTAAAAAGTAAAGGTTTAACCCTTGTGTTGTCCTCGGGTCAAATTGACCCGTTTCAAAGT
>NC_045734.1:27767653-27767873 GCF_008692095.1 Etheostoma spectabile | reverse complement strand
AGAAATATGGATTTCTTTCAACCAAATTGCCCAAAAATAACACGGATGACTCCATACTTTCTTCAGGTAACATTAATGATGACTTTTATTTAATTATTTTGGTGTTTTATTTAATCTTATAGCCTTATAGTTTCAAAACAGCATCTAACTAAACTTTGACATGTACCCATCTCAGATCCACTCAACGTCCTCAGATCTTAACTATTAGTCAAAATAATTC
>NC_045734.1:27765979-27767643 GCF_008692095.1 Etheostoma spectabile | reverse complement strand
CCTTTTTAACTAAAAACGTATGTATAATGTGATGGTTTGATGACCGTGAATGCCAAGAATAAGTGTAAAACCTGTTATTAAACCAGCTCAGGTTTAAAAAACAAAAACAAAAAAAAGCGACAAAAGCTGGAAAAAGCAACAAAAACATCGGAAAAGCACAAAAAAAATGTTTCAATTCATTTTCGAATTTTGACCTGGAAGGACACGTTCATGGCTAACGGGAAGACAACACAAGGGTTAAGGAATGTCGTTGACTAAGACTTACCTCCTACATGACTCTCTGACAAGGTGTGCAACTGTTTGCACCTCCAATGTACATATTCCACTCAGTCCCTTTTTTACTTACTGCGGGTTACCAACTCTGTGATTTCCCACTGAGTGAAATGTTTTGTAGCGCTGCACACTGTCTCGTTTTCATGAGCCCACACGGCAGCAGCATGCTTCGTTGGTAAACCATGTTTTGTGGCTGTTATTTGCATGAAGAAGGCAACTGGGTGAAGATAATCAGAAATCAGTTGAGATTTTTGAGAAACATTATGCCGCCCTTAGGTTGTCACATGGCATGAACCACATGCAATCACCAACAGCTGTGTTGTGTGATGGGATTATGCCACATCAGCATTCAAAATGACAGCTAAGCAAGAGTTGGGGGTGATATAGTTGGATTCTGTCTGCAGTGCACCATGCCTGTGGCAATCTTATGCCATTTATCGGAAAAGCTCCTTTCACTCTTAATGTTGGGCAAGTTACTTCCAAAATGTAATACATGATAGATTACTAGGTACTGTCATTTGAGAGAATTAAGTTAAATTACAATATCACTGTCTCTGGACTGTAATGCAATACACTACTTTTGCGTTATTTTTGAGTTACTTTCACCAAAACAACAGAGAATTTTACCACCGGTGCTACATCATAGATTATTCACAATATTTTTTAAAATGTATATGAATATGCAAAGTAATTAAAGCTATAGAAAGAGACGAGTAAAATATACAATAAGCAAGTAGAAGAAAATGAAAATACTCAATTAAACGTACCTTACAGTTGTAGAGCATTGTTAAGATAAGAAATTAATGTTGTTTAGTTTAAAACTAAAGGTAGTGTAAAGGAAACGGTCAATTATACTGTGATTAAAACTCATTATTTATATCATATACAGTACTTGATTTACAACGGATACATGAAAAAAAATTACTCAACCTTAGTTGTTTAACAGTAATTTAGTTTTACTGCGAACCGTCACAGGAAGTGCTTTTATTTTGAAGCAGCCTAAATGGAAGTTTTCTGGTGTAGTTTTCTTGATGTAAAACATTTCCATCTGCTCTCTTTGTTTGTAAAAGTGCAACGTGTTGAACAGTAAATGGTCACAGTTAAAGACGAGCCATCCCACTGCAGGCAGAGTTACTCTCTACAGCGGATACAATGCAATGGTATTAACTCATAGCAAGTGTTGTATTTTAAAAATATAAAAACAATGCATTTCGGTGTGTGCTGCAGTCGGGTTGGGAAAACATGATTTATTTCAATGGTGTAGACTCCATATCAAGCTGTCTAATTCTCACTATCTGACTCTGTGAAGAGTAGATCAAGACGGCCCACCTGTCTCTCACCTCCCCATACATGAGGCAACTCATTGTCCCCACTGGAAAGGTAACTGTTGT
>NC_045734.1:27758720-27765969 GCF_008692095.1 Etheostoma spectabile | reverse complement strand
CCCCCCCCACAAAGGAAATGCATATCCCAGTAAACTTGATCCAAGAGCTTTGCCTGTGATCTGGAGTAAACCCGACAATTCAGAGGTGGGACTTGACCAATGGGGAGAGATTTAATCTGAGGAACCACCCTCAACTTCTTTGGGATGCCTTTGGGACGTGGTGAGGATTTCGGGACTGATTTCATGTGACTCCATCAGGGAGAAGCATGGATCCAGTCCGCGGTCAGCTGCAGTGGTGTTTTGGGTTTTTACTGTCTTTGTCTTATCATCTTTCTTAATTCTCAATTGAACTCTACCCGCTCTCCTTCCTCATCAAATCAAAGGACACGTTCTAACATCAGCCTAAACGTTAACTCCTGTCCACGCTGACGTACCGTCTCCTGGTGGCACACAGCAGTTGTCCGTACCGTCGCTGGAGCCAAGACGGCCCAGCACCTCGCTTCAACACACACATTTTACATGTGCATCTATTTTGCATGTAGTGGGTGCATAGTGTTTATTCTTTGGTTCTGAAATTGCAGTTTAATGTCACTTTGGTTTGTCTACACTAAAAGTGATGGTGACAGTGTGTGTGTGTGTGCGTGCGTGTGTATGGACCGCTTCCCCTCGGTTCCCCATGCACCTAGGTAATTAGTGTGTTCTTGGTAATGTAGTCTAATGGCTTCACAGGAACACTCTGAAATGCTGATGAACATCTGTTTGGCACCCAACTCTGCACACACTCTTTGTCTCCGCTTCTCTCTCTTTCTCCCATTCCCTGACAGAAACATACACTTCACGCTGCCTGCCGTCCAATCAACAGTGTGTGTGAGTGTGTGTGTCTGAGTCTAAGTAAAGCATGGAAATGTTACGTAGCTGAGAGAATGAGTCCAGCCGGGAAAAGGGCAAACACCTGCAGAACATTCCGCTTCACAGAGTGGCTTTAATTAGCATGTTGTACAGTTCTGTGGCTCAAACACACACAATTCTTCCAGGTCTTCATCTCTGCAGTGAAGATGAAAAGAGCCAGTCAGAGTTAAAACAAACACACACACATACACAGACACTCACACACACACACACTCAAACCAACCAGCTGAATTTATAACAGGTCAATGACAACATGGAGTACCATTTACATGAGAGCAGGTGGCTTGTGAATGCGTGTGTATGTTTCCGTGTGTGTGTGTGTGTGTTAATCCTTGTTAGGGCTGTGCAGTTTGCTACCCCTACCAAGGTCAGAGAATGTCTCAGTGCACCCTGGGAGAAGGAGCGACCTGTGTGTGTGTGTGTGTGTGTGTGTGTGTGTGTGTGTGTGTGTGTGTGTGTGTGTGTGTGTGTGTGTGTGTGTGTGTGCAAACCCTCCCCAGCTGGCAGAGACCCAGCCTGCTGTCAGTGTTGCCCCTTCTCCTGGGGACAGATCTTCTGACTGGCTAAAAACTAAACAGTGAATCTGACTCCTCTCTCTCTGTCTCTCTCTCTCTCTCTGTCTCTCTCTCTCTCTCTCTCTGTCTCACTCTCCCTCTCTCTCTCTCTGTTCCTCTCTTGTCTCTCCTCCTCCTCTCTGTCTTGTCTCCATCACTCTCCCTTCTTGTCCTCCTGTCATTCTCTCAAATGTTAGAAGGAAAACGAGTATGTGTGTGTGTGTGTGTGTGTGTGTGTGTGTGTGTGTCTGTGTACGTAAGCAGTGGTGGAATTTAACTAAGTACATTTACTCAAGTACTGTACTGTACTTCTTCTCCTTCTTTCATTGCTACTTTCTACTTCTACTCCGCTACATTCATCTGACAGCTTTAGTCACTAGTTACTTTACAAATGATCTAGTGTATAAAACATGCAGTAACGGATCTGAGTACTTCTTCCAACTCTGTATGTGAGTATGTTTGCATTTCCGTGCCATCACCCATCGTCGTGTCGAAAATCCACCAGTTTGCACGCTGCTTGTGACGTGAGGCAACACATACGTTTTACTATGACACTGCAAGACATTCATTCATTTTCCTTTCTCACTCTCAGACTGCAGCGTGGACAGATCAAGGGACGGTGGGATGGAGTGATGAAGGGGAAGAGAGATGCCAAGAGATGGAACCATGTGACGGCGGCGGCGCAAACAAGCTGCCTAATTGGGCACGGGAGGCCTCACAAGTTTGGTGGCAGAACACCTCAAAAACACTTTTCTGACATAAACACGTCCAGGAGAGGCACATTACAGGGGTGCGGATAATTACACGCAATTGTAAACACACACACACACACACACAGACACACACATTACGCCTATTCACAAACGCAAAGCAAAGATTTGATGGAGTCATACATGTGGATTTAATTAATTCTGTGAGAAACACACACAACAGCACACACAGGCCTGTTAACAAAGTGCAAAGACCGTACAAAGCAGGGAGACGGGGGGGTTGTGTCTTCCAATGACACATGCACACACACACACACACATAGGGACACACACAGGCTTAATATAATAGGAGTCCCTCAGATCTCAGAGCAGTTGCATTATTTAATAGCAGGACTAGGATAGCCTCCAGAGTGTGTGTGTGTGTGTGTGTGTGTGTGTGTGTGTGTGTGTGTGTGTGTGTCTGGCTCTACTTTTACAGCTATAAATACACCTGCATCAAAGACTCTCCCTGCTCTCTCCCTGTTCTCCTCTGTCTCTCTTCTCCATCTCTCTCCATCTGCATTGGAACTTGTTGCGCTCCGCAGTGATTCATCTACCATTTGAAATATTCCCCCCCACTTCCATCTTAATGGCACCTGGCATGAAAGCAAAACTCAGTATTACAGGATAATACAGGAAGGGAAAAGCCTGGGGTCACTGCCTGCTGTTTTTTTTTTTCTTATTCAAAAACAATTTATTCAAAGTCAAATGTATGGCATCCTCACACAAGGAGATGTGTGACTTCACCTCGGTCTCCTGTGAAATGGGTCGTTTTCTCGGCATCGCAAACAATCAAGTGGCTTTAAGAGGCAATGCTATATATGTCGTGTTCCTGTCACACCTACAGTGTATAACATCACTGCCACAGTTGCACCTATGATGGCCAGTCTGTGGGTATGTGTACAGTGGTTCTTGATAGGCTTACACTATCTGTTCGGCTGTTGTGACATACCCATCTGAACCAGCTGCACTCCACTCGCCTGTTCTGCCGAGCCCTGAAGCTGAACGCAATTGTGTTCATTTAAAGGCTGCTAAAATCAGAAATCCTGAATTGTTTGAATACTGAAGGTGTTTGTGCAACACTTAGCTTGAAACTTGCTCCCGTTTTCCCTATTCCTTAATTATTATGAATTATAATCAGTGGTGGAAGAAGTGTTCAGATCCTTTACTTAAGTAAAAGTACTAATACCACACTGTTAAAAAAATACTCTCTTAAAAGTAAAAGTCCTGCATTGAAAATGTTACTTAACCCACATGTTGTCCTCATGTTGTCCTACATCAATGTTGTTTTTAATTCCCCAATATAACATGATTGATTCCACACAACGCTCTTTGCCAAGTACAAATCTCTACTTTCATTCATTTTGGGGCGTCTTATTCAATGTTATTGCATTTGGAAAACAAAATGAAGTGTTTTTGAAATAATATTGAGTAAAAGTTGACATATTCCAGTCTGTGATTATCCATCAACATCCATTCCTTTAATTTTAGTCTAAATAAGTGCTAATTTTTGCTTTTCTAACTCAAACATTAGTTATAATTTCCTATAAATGAGGTTTATTGACCATATTGATAAATTCCAAAAATAACTGTAAAACTTAAGTTAATAAGTTAGTGTTGCGTAGTGTTAAATGTAAAAAAAGTGACAAACATTGAAAAAAAGGACAAATCAGTTTCATAATTGTATTTTGATTGATTTCATTTTCAAAAAACACCATATTTTTGTTGTGCTGCGCATTGCTGCTGATCCTGTTTTCACCCTGTGTGTTTACAGACTACAGAGTGAGACATCTCACTTCTACACTATCTTTGTTGGAAGTCGCACATGTGCAGCAGGTAAGTAATGATAACATCAGGTAGATAACTCTTTCTCCAGCTTTGTTCAGTCCAAGGCAGGATTAACTGGGAGACTTCTTCTAGACCAGGGCCACTTGTGGAATACCTGCAGAACATTGACAGGAAGTAGTTCTTTTGGAGATTATGGTGAACTAGTGGCTGTTGCAGCCATAAACAGGTAAAAAAAAAGGGCCCAACAGATTTCGTCGCTCTGGGCGGAGACCAGTGAAGTCTATTAGAAGCTCTTTTCCGGGGATGCTGAGCGTTACTATCCAGTCTCCAACTGAGTTTGAAGACGTAGATGTGACGTGGGCAACCTGTATGAAAGTTCTAAGTCTTCTGGTAGCTGTAGAAGAGAAATCTCAATTATTCCTAATCAGCAGAGACAGAGAGGTAGGAATATGTTAGGAGATGTCTCTGCAGGGTAACTCCAGAAAACTATAGCTAGACTATCTGTCACATCTGAGGACTATGGTTACCTGGTCTCAGATTCTGCCGGGTAAAACCAGACAGCTAGCTAGACTATCGTCCAATCGAGGACTATGGTTCCTGGTCTTCAGAATCTCTGGGGTAAAACCAGACGCTAGCAGACTATCTGTCCAATCTGAGGACTATGGTTACCTGGTCTCAGTCTCTGAGGGTAAATCCAGACAGCTAGCTAGACTATTGTCCAATCTGAGGACTATGGTTACTGGTCCTCAGATCTCTGCAGGGTAAACCAGACAGCTAGCTAGACTATCTGTCCAATCTGAGGACTATGGTTACCTGGTCCTCAGATCTCTGCAGTCGGTAAAATCCAGGCAGCTAGCTAGACTATCTGTCCAATCTGAGTTTTCTGTTACACAACTAAAACCACCTTTGAACGTACACGTTTCACCAAAACAAGTTCCTTCCTGGGGCTTTGTTGCGGAGGCACCACGGCTCCGTCCGGCGCTTAGCTGTCCAAGACGATTGTGATTGGTTTATAGAAATGTCAATAAACCAGAGCACATTTTCCTCCCATTCCCGGAATGCTGTTTGGATTGGCTGGACCCACCTCCACAGAACTGCGGAGGAAGGTCCGCCCAGCAATGAGAGACTAGATAACAGCTGACGGTGGATTGTCAGCGCTTTGTCAGCTCCAAAAACTGAAGAAACGGCAAGAATCCCAAAGTAAAAGCTCAGCGTGTCGCCTGTGACTCGTACAATACTGCGCTGCGTGCACACAGCAGGAACCGCCAGTTCCACGACACATTCCGCTGCATGGAATAGAAATCACCAAAGAGAAGACATTACCATGAAACAAAATACAATTACATTCCATAATGCCAGAGCATGTGTCATTTCATTTCATAATATAACCATTTAAGAACTTAAAGGTCTTAATGGCTTTTTGTATTAAATAAAATGGTGGATTATCAGTGAAATGCATTTGCAAAGTGCAGGACAGTTGGCTTGTTTCCTGATCATATGGAATTTTCCAAACCTTACTAATTGTTGTATTATATACATCATTTTATTTTTAATCTTATCTTGACTGAAATATCGCCTCACATCAAACATGTTTATCTTAAGTTTCCTTTTGAAAACTTTTGAGAACTGTCTTCATTCTCTACGTTTAAAAACGGATGTATTGTAGTTATCCACAATCAGAAGAGAAATGGGAGTGAATGACAGTCAATGAAAGAGAGAGAGAGAGAGAGAGAGAGAGAGAGAGAGAGAGACAGAGGGAGAGAGACAGGAAATCATTGATGAGTTAAAAAAAACTTCATCCTGGCACCTGGCTTCTGTAAAATACCGTTTTTGCAAATATTTCTCAGAATTCGTGAAAAATGTCAAACTGACAGAGAGAGAGAATGTCCAGTGGACTGAATCGATACACGATACGCTTAAAAGCTATGAGGCAACATTGGATCAGCATTAGAGTCCAAGCTGCAATCATACATCAAGGATTCAAATGGGACTATGGACATCTCACTAATAAGGCTATTTGGAATTACCCAATCTTACAATTGAAAGAAAAGAAAAAAATGCTTTGACTCTCCTGCAGGCCATGGATGGCAGTTTCTGTTCAATTCATCTTCAGTTTAGTTCAGTAAAACTTCATCACATGGGAGGCAATTAAAATAATGGCAGGCAGTGTACTTTGAGTGGGACTGTACACACTATCAACTTGTCACTGGATGGTGAAAATGTTCCTGGTGACTATGAGGAACTGTGCGCATGTGCTGCCGTTGATGAGAGTGCAGCTGGAGAAATGTTGGGAAAAAACAAATGGAGAAAAATGGACACAGAGACTGGCCATCAAAACACGAGCGTGCATTCCATTCTCCCTTCCATGACACAAATGGAATTCTTTTAATTTGGAGAAACTATTCCACCACGATGGAGGGGAGGCTTATAACTGCTACCCATGGTCTTCCAGTCCTTATAACGTTGTTTTGAATGTTAAAGCAACACTGAAGCACTTTTCCCACTTCGGTCCCCATACAGGTTGGAAGGGGAATTATCCATCGCATTACATTATGCAAAAAAAGCGGATCTGTAGTTTGAATTACAATTAAAGTGGGAAAAGTGCTTTTGTGTTGCTTTCAGAGGGGATTAAGGAGGAAATATACAGGCTACTCATGCAAAGCCATGGCACAGTTGTTTCACTTATACGTTTTTCTGTATTAAAAAATAAAGATTGTAAAAAAAATCCTTATTTTTATCCTTAATCCTTATAGATTATTTTGTTGAATTGCATGAATGAGTACAAAAGACACAGAATGGCCCATGGCATACAACTAAAACTGTTTTTGTCTCGTAGATATTGCTTTACATGCTTTGATGTAAAAAACATCACATTGCTGACCTCTGCCTCAAACGCTCTCTCTGAGCTCCTGGCCCACCTTTTAGAAAAGCCCAATCTGCTCTGATTGGTCAGCTGACCCACTCTGTTTGATTCCATCCATCCATCCATCTTCATCCGCTTATCCGGTATCGGGTCTCGGGGGCAGCAGCTCCAGTAGGGGACCCCAAAATTCCCTTTCCCGAGCCCACATCAACGACTCCGACTGGGGGATCCCGAGGCGTTCCCAGGCCAGGTTGGAGATATAATCTCTCCACCTAGTCCTGGGTCTTCCCCGAGGTCTCCTCCCGTTGGACGTGCTGGAATACCTCCCTAGGGAGGCGCCCAGGAGGCATCCTTACCAGATGCCCGAAGCACCTCAACTGGCTCCTTTCAACGCGAAGGAGCAGCGGCTCTAGTCCGAGCTCCTCTCGGATGACTGAGCTTCTCAC
>NC_045734.1:27758587-27758710 GCF_008692095.1 Etheostoma spectabile | reverse complement strand
AGGGAGACGCCAGCCCCCCTCCTGAGGAAACCCATTTCGGCCGCTTGTACACTCTGTTTGATTGGTCAACCAAATTCAATATCGAGATTCTGATTAGACAGCATGATTATTGCAAAGGTGTGC
>NC_045734.1:27752527-27758577 GCF_008692095.1 Etheostoma spectabile | reverse complement strand
AGGCTGGCCACAATAAAAGGCCACTCTAAAATGTGCAGTTCTATCACATCAAGTTTGTCAAGTTTTGAGGGAACGCGCAATTGGCGTGCTGACTGCAGGAATGTCCACCAGAGCTGTTGCCCGTGATTGGATGTTCATTCCTTTACCATAAACTGTCTCCATAAGCTTTTCAGAGAATTTGGCAGTACCTCAACCAGCCTCACAACCACAGACCCCATGTAACCCCACCAGCCCTGGACCTCCAAATCCATCATCGTCACCTCCGAGATCATCTGAGACCAGCCACCCGGACAGCCGATGCAACAATCTGTTTGCATAACCTCAGAATGTCTGCACAGACTTTCAGAAACCGTCTCATCTGCATGCTCATTATCCTCTTCTGGGTCTCAACCTGACTGCAGTTAGTCGTCGTCGACTTCAGTAGCCAAATGCTCACATTCAGTGGCGTCTGGCACTTTGGAGAGGCGTTCTCTTCACGGATGAATCCCAGTTAACAGTATACAGGGCAGATGGCGTTGTGTGGGTGAGCGGTTTGCTGATGTCAACGTTGTGGATTGAGTGGATCAAGTGGCCCATGGTGGCGGTGGGGTTATGGTATGGCCAGGCGTGTGTCATGGACAACCAACACAGGTGCATTTTATTGATGGCATTTTGAGTGCACAGAGATACCGTGACGAGATCCTAAGGCCATTGTTGTGCCATTCGTCCACGACCATCACCATCACCTCTTGTTGCAGCATGAGTTCCCCATGTTGCAAGGATCTGTACATAATTCTTGAAAACATCCCAGTTCTTACATGGCCAGCATACTCACCGGACATGTCACCCATTGAGCATGTTTGGGATGCTCTGGATCGACGTGTTCAACAGCGTGTTCCAGGTCCTGCCAATATCCAGCAACTTTGGACAGCCATTGAAGAGGACTGGACCAACATTCCACAGGCCACATTCAACAAGAGGAGGATGTGGAGATGTGTTGCACTGCGTGAGGCAAATGGCAGTCACACCAGATACTAACTGGTTTTCAGACCCCCCCCAGGACCCCCTCAATACATTAAACTGTACATTTTAGAGTGGCCTTTTACTGTGGCCAGCCTAAGTCCGGCTAAATGAAATAGGAAAAGATGTTTGAATACACAAATACATATTAATACATGACATGTTGATGTTGGAAAGTCTCTAGGTTTTGCCGTCAATACTGCCAATGTTGTCATGCTTTAATCATATCTGTAGCCTAACAACTCTCTCCCCATATGTCGAACGAGGGTGATCCAACACCTCCCTGTACGTCACCTAGCAGCAGCAGCGCTGCGTCAGATGCATTTCTGGTGTGTAGGACATAGAAAAAGTGTGTCGCTAGCCTAAGGCAAGGATCATGTCTGATCAGCATCTTGATATGACACACCTGTGAGGCGGATGGATTTGGACTTACAGATTTGTGAACAATATTTGAGAGAAAAAGGCATTTTGTGTACATAGAAAAAGTTTTCCATCTTTGAGTTCAGCTCAAGAAAAATGGGGGCAAAAACAAAAGTGTTACATTTATAACTATTTCCAGTATAATATGTCTATTTCATTTATAAAACAACTTTAAAATGTGCAATGTGGTTGTACTTCCGTGGCCAACATTTAATCACCTCCCCCCTTTCATTTAGCGCCTGCTTTATTTTTTTCACTCCATGTTTGTTTTGGCCTACTAATGTCCTTTTGTCCCCCTGTACTTGTTAAAAGCATCCAATGGTTTCATGAAATTTGCTATATATTCATTCAGTCATCTGTATGACCTCCCCGTGAGGATAACTCAGTAATCCACAGTGGGTAATACAGCACGTAAAGTAAAGATCTTCCCGACAGCAGGTGTGGTAAAAACAGTACTGCATTGGTCCAAAGCGGCCCGCTGGAATCAACACTAACTGAAAGTGACAAATAGCCACTTTAAAGTCCAACCCCATGATAAAAGCTTGTTATCATAGTTACCTGGTAGCATGGGCATGTCATGGTGTCAGCGAGCTATACTTTTACGTCTGCTCGGTTCCATTCTTGCCTGTCATTCATCCGGCCCGGTGTCACCAGCCGTTGACCTCTGTGTGTTCCTGCCAGTGTCGGACCCAACCCCCCCATCCACACACCGGCTCTGCCGTCATCAATCACCGTCTTGTGGCACCCGAGCGCTTCATCACAACTGTTTGCCGCATGATCAAACTGCTTCTGACTCCCCTTCGCCAACACACATGACCACTTCACAGTGACTAGCCAGGTGTGTGGATGTGAGAAAGAAAGCAAAGCAGGGGACGGCTAGATTTCTTTTTTTTCCATTCCTTACACAAATACTTCTACTGCTTTTTGTGGCAATGAGTGGTTTCCAGAAGAGACGGTCAGAAAGTGTGCGTCGTTAAACCGAAATTATCAAATTACAACAATGGTGGCGGTACAAAATTAAATAACAGGTGTAAAAAAGAAAAAATAACGCCAGAGGGACGTAACAAATGTAAACAGACAACAACGTGATGAAAGGGACTGGTACATTATGAAGTATATTCAACTTGTGCCAAATCCTGTCAGAGAGGAGAGGTCAGCAGAGGTGGCGATCAGGACCAGGTGTGCAGATTGCAGACGACAGTAGCGTGTAGTAGGAGAATTAGCTGCGATGCGTTCAGGTGACTCAGGACAAACGGATATTGGATTAGAGCAACACAAAACACCGGCAACACAAAGTCATGATGCCGGAGTCATGACACACACACGCACGCACAGTCAAAACTAAGAACATTCTTGCTGAAAATAGGGAGGTGTGTGTGTGGGGGGGGGGAGAATCCATCAGATAACAGAAGCAGGTGAGCGGAAGGAAAAGGAAACAAACACACAGGACACAACAGTTGAGAACAGGCAGTTCAATTGGGGAGCACAAATGCACTTGTACAATCTTCCACTCCAGTGGCAAGGGGGGGGGGGGATGATTAGGAGAGAGGACAGGGAAGAAGCGTTCTTCTTTTTTCTCTCTCTTTAGCTCAGGGAGTGCAGCCAGGTGCCCTAGACGGTGGGGGTGGGGGGGGGGGGGTTGGATGTTCCACATAAATCTAATTTATTTTGCTGTCTCTGCCACTAATTCGCCAAAGGAAGGAATCTTGTCAAAAGGGTGAGACGTGAAGGTCTCGCTCTGACACAAGTAGTTGATGGTGTTCACTTTTGGAATCCAGCGATAAAAAAAAAGAAGTGGGCCAAGTCTGAGCCAACTGAGAGGGTCAGGTGAGGTGACAACAACTTGCATGTTTGTGTCTTTTCCTCCATTTCAGAATGTCTTACCTTTTGATCAAATGTTGATGCAGATGACTTATAGTTGCTTGATTATTTTTTTTAAATAATGATGAGTGTGTTTGTTGCTTGTTTATCTACTGACTTTCCTTCTTTCAGGCAGAGAGTATTCTCCAGTTACTGAAAAACTACTCTTCGGAAAGTTTTTCTCATTGTTTTCCCATCTCGCCCTCCCCGTTATCGTTGACTCCCTATAGCGTTGGTTGGATTTTACATGTGTTTAAAGGTTAATTTGCCATTGCAGCTGTCTTGAGTGAGCAGACAAATTTGGAGGAGGGGGGGGGGGAACAAAACATCAGCATCAAAAAAAAAAGTCAAGAAAGCTTTGGCCTTCTTGTCTCATTTCTCATGTGTTTTCTCACTCTCTGTCTATTGCTTTCTCTCGCTTCAGACTTTGACTCACCACAACTCAGAAATTACAGCTTGCTTGTTGTCTCTCCTGATTCGTCCTCACTAATTCGTCCTCACAGTCAGTCTCACTCCCATCGCGTCGAAAAGGGATGCTTGGTGCTTTTGGCATTCGTCATAGACGCCAAAAGTCTCCTTTAGCGTCATATTCAGACATCCATTTAACATGCAGCAGGAGAATGGGACACTAACCCCGGTCTCCTGGGTGAAAGGCCTGTGTTGTTTGACCTATCCACCACCCCAGCCTACCTTCTTTTTGGTCTTTCATACTTCTCGCTACTGTTGTCGCTCTCAAGACTGCGTCATCTCACAGTAAAGCTACTGCTTATCCCGCGGCGTTCCAAACAGATGCTAAAGGGGGATTTTCGCCAGACCTTCCTTCACAGTGCCGCCGAGGAGGGTCTTGCTAGTCCACACAGCAATCTGGGATTGAAGAAAAACGTGCTCTGGTTTATTGGCATTTCTTTGAACCAATCACAATTGTCTTGGGCGGTGCTAAGCATCGGACGGAGCCACGGGGCCTCTGCAAAAAAGTCTTGGGAAGGAACTTGTTTTGTTGGAACGTGTGCACGTTCAAAAGTTGTTTTAGTCGTGCAACAGAAAACTCAGATTGGACAGATAGTCTAGCTAGCTGTCTGGATTTACCCTGCAGAGACCTGAGGACCAGGTAACCATAGTCCTCAGATTGGACAGAATAGTCTAGCTAGCTGTCTGGATTTACCCTGCAGAGATCTGAGGACCAGGTAACCATAGTCCTCAGATTGGACAGATAGTCTAGCTAGCTGTCTGGATTTACCCTGCAGAGATCTGAGGACCGGTAACCATAGTCCTCAATTGGACAGATAGTCTATGCTAGCTGTCTGGATTTACCCTGCAGAGATCTGAGGACCAGTAACCATAGTCTCAGATTGGACAGATAGTGTAGCTAGCTGTCTGGATTTACCCTGCAGAGATCAGAGGACCAGGGAACCATAGTTCCATAGTAGGCCGGACGTCCGTATTTGGGGGTTTACCTGTCCTTATAAGATTGTCTATTTTAGAAGAAGAGTAAAACTTATTATTTTTATTAATGAGTCCTGGATAATTCTTTTTTTGCTACTTTTCAATTCCAAATCCATTGGTTTTTAATCAAAACAACTTGTTGGATATGTGCTGGAGATGTGATGGGAGAAGAGCAACACTCGTACACATGCTTTATGAATGCCACATGAGAACCCAGGGGAAAATATGATATCCCTCAACAAAGTTCTTGGATCAGAGTCGCTGCGGAGCCCTGCACTCTGCATATTAGCTTTAATACCAGGCGTGGTTGTTGCCGGGTACAGATTGGCCCTAACCACAGGGTGGAGGAGTGTGCTCAGGCACCGGAAAGTAAAAAATATTCCTTTTAATGAATGGTTGGGAGAAACTACCTAAATAGCCAATTATGTAAATCTATGATTTTAAACAATAACTAGGACATGTCACCAAAAAATAAAAGATCAAGTTGTATGTTATTCATGGCTCCTTATACCTTCCATTTTGTGTAATATTATTTTCTGTTTGACTTTTCTGTTTACGTCTACATGTTCGAAATATAAAGACAGGAGGTATTTCTGCCAATATGGGGACCCTACTTGAATACAATATTAATCGCTTATTTAGCAACAAGGTCAGTTTGAATGTTAGCCTCTGTGTATTCAAACCAGTGGAAAAAAATTCAAAAGCTCGCCTATTCAGACGATAATTACTAGGTGCAGGAGAAAAGAACATGTCTGAAATGCTCCCATGTAACCGCCAATTAGATTATCGCCAAGGTGATACTTACTTACTTTACGTTTCGAGCGTGAAGTAGGTTTCATTGGATCGTTATCTCTTATTTTCTTGCATTGAAATATATGGCCTCAACGGTGCCTTGCGAACTAACAGTGGTTAAACCGTGTCAAGAAAAAAGGTTTGGTGGGTTCTGTTAGTTTTAATTGACTCCTGGCAAATTAGAAGCGAGTATTTTCTGTTGATGTAAAAACAACACATTCCCCCACGATGTCGCCCATAACTCAGTGTGCCAATATGTGGAATGGGCAACTTGATGGCATCAGCCTAACGTTGTTGTTGTCTGTGTACACCTACGCAAACATATCAGCTGCATGTAAAGCGTCTGCACATCACATGTCCCACACCAAGAGCCTGTGTTCTCCCCGTGCAGCTGGTTAGTTAGCAGACCCCCTTTGGAGCCCGGGTCCCCGTGTTCTATTAACGCGCAGTATGCACGAAGCCAAACAAACAAAGCAAGGCAAACAGTAGCTCGGCACCCTGCCGCCATTTAAGGCCCAGCATGGGGGGGGGGGGGG
>NC_045734.1:27750970-27752517 GCF_008692095.1 Etheostoma spectabile | reverse complement strand
GTGAGGTTAGCTCATAATATTTCTAATAACTTGATGAAGTTGAGAAGAGTGTGTGTTTTGTTTAGAATCTGGAACCATGATATTTACTTGTTCAGAGTCATAATCATAATCATATCTCGTCCCATCTAGGTCCCTTCTCATCATCTATTATCTTTGGCAAACACCTCTTCTTTGATCAGCATATTAATCCAGTTGTCTGGGCCTGTTTTCTCCCAGTCAAGACATTTTTTAAAAGTGAATCATTTTTTATTTGCCAAAAACGTACAAACACTCACACATGCATTCCTTTCATCCCGGTTAGATTGCTCCAATGCTCTTTTATCATAACTCTCACAATAAAACTTAAACCATATAACTAATAAGCTCATTTAAAATACTGCTGGACTCATCACATAACAACTCATAACACGCCTATTTTAAATTCCCTTCATTTATTGGCTAACCCATTTATAGTAGATGTCAAGACTCATATGGGGATAGCTCCAAAATATGTGACTGAACTTCTGACCCCATGAGGGCCTAAAGGTAACCTTGGATCATCTGATAGGTCAACACAAAAGACTTTTTGGTCAGGTGTCTTTTCCCCTTTGGGTTAATTTTGGGTCGGAAGTCTTGGCTTAACTTTTTAAGGCTCTGGGTCGGGTCGTACTCTTAACTGACATGTGGAACAAGAACGGGACAGTTTGTGGGTGGGGTGACAAAATGTCCGTTGCAGTGACAAGCGGGACAACAACATGGGTGAAAGTCCTGTGTTGTTGGACCCATCCGCCACTGCAACCTGCTTCCATGTGCAGATTTGCGGTATTTAATACTACACGCTATTGTTGTCACTCTCAATAGACTTAGAGTTACTACTACTACATCTACTACCACCTCCAATATACTGTGTCATCTGACAGAATCGTGGTGCCCGATGCTCTCCATTCAGACGCTAAAGGGGGGGTTTTGTGTCAGTATCTAACGCTGAGTTATTATTTGTCCAGTTTGGAAATGAGAACGGTTTGGGTAAGTCTGTCTTGATCCTTCCCACGGTCATATCTGAAAATTAAAGGTGATCAGTCCTTTTCTGTTTGGGCCCCTAAGTTGTGGCCCACACACTTCTTCATGTCTTCTTTTAAAAAGTCACTATTTCAGACTTGTTTTTTATTGATTTAAATGATTGTTTAAGTCTCATTTTGTTCTTGCTTTTTCTTATGTGTGTGCTGTATCTCTTTCTAAATGAATAGGAAGCACTTTGTAACTTGTTTTTGAAAAGCACTTTATAACTAAGGATATTATTATTATTATTATTGTTGTGCGTATGTGCTCATGTGTTTCCGTGCATATGTGCCCACTTTGCTGATGTGCTGCGGCCAATGACTCATTGTCCTTCTGCAGCCGACTAGATCAAGCTGTCTGCCAGCTCCATTGTGTCCCGACACCCTTGTCTCCCGCTGATAATTATCTGCACGACTGCTCTCGTCGCGTCTGAATGGGAAAGACAAAGAGCAAGTTTGTTAAAGAGCCTGAAAACTTAGTTTGGGTGTAAGGGGGGGGGGGGGGGGGGG
>NC_045734.1:27748926-27750954 GCF_008692095.1 Etheostoma spectabile | reverse complement strand
TGGGGGAGATGTTTCAGGGGAGGGGCAGACAGACGAAAGGAGAGGAAGGAGAAATGATGATGAGTGTGGATAGGCAGGGAGAATTGAATCTTTTAATCTCCCAAAGTGGGAAGAAAGCGACCTGAGGCATTTGTGATTGGATTTCCTTTAAGTCCACAAGTAGGTCAATAGAGCTAGCATTGCTCATTAGCAAAGAGGGAGGAGAGCGAGGGGAAAGTTTTGTGTCGATACAGTGAGCATCATTCATTTGCCCTTTCCTCAGAAGACGAGGAGGAGAGAGAGGAGCAGAGAGAGTGTTATGGGAAGTTTGTCTGTGTGGCTTTGTGTTGCCTGTCTGAAAAGGGTGGAGGAGAGGTTGGAGCAGGCGGCAAATACAATGAAGTAGGGGAAACTTGCAAAAGGGCATTCCCACTCAACATCAATCACAAGGTTTGCAGACAAAATAGACATGTTGAAACCAGTGTTGTAGTCAAGACCACGAAAACCAAGGACCGCACACTGATGTGATCGGTCAGGGACCTGAGCACATACCTGATCCTGGGGGGACAGAGGCATGGGCTTTTGGCTGCCAAAGCGGTTCCCCTGGCCATTCTGGCAAAGGGGAGAGCCGTAGAGGGAGGGCATCAATCCCCGTCTCAGGGTCCAGTCCTCCCAGAGGGGGAAGGGGGACAGCCGGTTATGGAGACGTTATCCGAGGGAACTGAACCATCGGACTCGTGCCCGTTGAAAGCGGGTCCAGGGTGTCGACGGATTCCTGTCTGCTGCCCAGCTGCCATCCCCTTCCCCGCCAGCCTAACAAACCAGAAAAGCCTCCGCCCACCAGTTAGGCTCTTTAGACGGCAGGCAGGCGCAGAACTGGCAGGAGGCGTCAAGGGTGGGAGCCAGGCCGGCGTGAGTGGTGCCGGGGTGGGTCTCACAGCGGGGATGGAGGTCCGGCTGCAGGGTGTAGCCGGTCTGGCAGGAAGGGCCGATGCGAACACCGCTGGAAGTCGAGATTGTCTTCATACTGCTGCCTTTTATAGTCAGTATCGGCGAACGTAGTGTGTGTGTACGTACTGCGTTGGGAGCAAGGGCGGGAAAGACAATCTTCACAACTGCGCACGCGGGAAGGGATGAACCCCGTAGCGTAGCCCTTAGAGGGCGAAGCCCGTACCAAATAGAACCAAGGGGCCTTGCTAAGTCAAAGGAAACTTGTCTGAGGCCTCATCCAATCAAGGAGAAGATGAAGGAATAAAAGTAAGACTGCCTGCCTATGTCTCATATTTATCAACGCTTAAAATGATCACGACCTGCTTTGGGGTGTGAATGAAGGCATTAGCCAATGGTGTTGGCCTTTGGCTGAATAATAAACAAGGAGTTATTCTTCCAGCCCCAGATTTCTTTTCTGCACAATTAGATTGTGCTCTTAAAGCCCAATTAGCAACATGGTGCCAACTGGGGAGAGGAAGGAACTCGGTGGCAGAACTGTGGGAAGCAAGGCAACAAGAAACGAAAGGTTAAGTTGAGTGGGGCACAGTTTGTGTGGAAATGTCAGGCTGTTTTTAAATTTTGCTGTGGCTGGGTTGCTGTTAATTTCCAAATTGCAAGGGCTTTATCAGAATGCCGTTCTAATCGCATCTTTAGAATGACTAGTTTTACAATATGATGGTGTTAATTACACACTTGAAATTAAATACACAGCTCATAGGACTATTGTAAATATATAAAACATGACTGAAGCTGCAACACCAGTATAATGCCATCAAAGGGGGTTTATAAAAAAGGCAATGTCACCTTGCATTCTGGGTATTTGATTGGCTAATCTACTTACTGAGAGTTAGATGAGGTGATCAATGCCCCTACCATGTTTACCCGTTAAGTATAAAGCCAGGGCCAGCAGGAAGTTAGCTTAGCTTAGCATATAACCTGAAAGCAAGGGGGAAAACCTAATAATAAGCACTACTATCTAGCTGGACAGAGCTTCCGCTCTCCAGTAATTAGATCATGGATCATGTAGGCTATGCAATGCAAAAATGTTTCTGATGAAAC
>NC_045734.1:27747528-27748916 GCF_008692095.1 Etheostoma spectabile | reverse complement strand
ACTGTAACAGTGAGAATCAGCCATGTGTGTGTTTATGTGTGTTGTTTTTCATTTACATAATCAATATAATGCCATCATTTCAGCAAATTGACTTACAGAACTTTTATTTCCTTTATTTCAAGGCTACTCAAATATAGTGATCCTTTTAAATCGACCTTAAATAATTAAGGTATAATTAAAACCTTAAACAACTTTTACAACATGTGGCTTGGCAAAGGCTGTCTCTTGATATTGGACCTTAACTTTAAAATAACGGTACATATATGTACCTTTTAATGCTTGGGACATATAGTACCTTTTAATGCTTGGGAACATACATGTACCTTTTAATGCTTGGGAACATATATGTACCTTTTAATGCTTGGGAACATACATGTACCTTTTAATGCTTGGGAACATACATGTACCTTTTAATGCTTGGGAACATATATGTACCTTTTAATGCTTGGGAACATACATGTACCTTTTAATGCTTGGGAACATTATGTCCCTTTTAATGCTTGGGAACATACATGTACCTTTTAAGTTGGGAACTACTGTACTTTTAAGCTTGGGAACATACTGTACCTTTAATGCTGGGAACATACATGTACCTTTTAATGCTTGGGAACATATATGTACCTTTAATGCTTGGGAACATACGTAATTTTAATGCTTGGGAACATACATGTACATTTTAATGCTTGGGAACTAATGTACCTTTAATGCTGGGAACATACATGTACCTTTAATGCTGGGACCATAATGTACCTTTTAATGCGGGAAATAAATGTGACCTTTTAATGCTGGGGAACATACATGTACCTTTTAATGCTTGGGAACATCATGTACCTTTTAATGCTTGGGAACATGTATGTACCTTTTAATGCTTGGGAACATGTATGTACCTTTTAATGCTTGGGAACATGTATGTACCTTTTAATGCTTGGGAACATGTATGTACCTTTTAATGCTTGGGAACATGTATGTACCTTATGTTGTGGAAGTTTCTGTTCAGCGAGGGAGGAATTTGTGTTGAAGAAGAGACCTTGTTGAAACAAAAATAAGACAGGCTGTAGACTGGATTAAAAGTTTAGATATTCGGTGAAAGAGTTTAATTATTTTCTCGAGAGAACAATCAAACAAAATGACAAGAATGGCAGTTCACAATGAAACAGAGTAACAAGGTGACACCACAATTCTGGTGCCTGCGTAACACTAGACAACTGCTTATATCCTCTCCTGCCCCAACAGAAAAACCCTACCATGTTTGGAAAAACACTTTGAACCTAAACAAAACCCTTCATCTCATTCTTCAGACTTAACGGAGCCCGTTGCTGTCCCTGTGCTGGTTAACGCGTCAGCAGATGACCATGGTTGTCATTCTACCTTAGAAGTTCAGAGATTTA
>NC_045734.1:27730575-27747518 GCF_008692095.1 Etheostoma spectabile | reverse complement strand
AGATTAGTTCCGTTTCTGACCTAGAGTTTGGGCAACCTGACCTTTTGCCTATCTCCCGGGCGCCTGCATCTGTTTTGCCATTTGTTTATTCCGGTGATAAACAGAGTCACACTAGTTGCTCTCCCTGGGGACTGAGGGCCCTAAAACAGGAGGTGTCGTAGGAAGCAGACACGTTGTTTATGAGGCATTGTGGGGGTTTAACTTAAAACAAAGATTTACTTTTACGAATGAATAAGAAATGAATAACCACACAGATAAACAGTCATTGCCTATGTAGAAAATCATTGTCTATGTAATTTTCCCATCACACTTATAATGCTTGGGAACATATATCTACCTTTTAATGCTTGGGAACATATACCTACCTTTTAATGCTTGGGAACATATACCTACCTTTTAATGCTTGGGAACATACATATACCTTTTGACCCTCAGAAAGGTCCATATATGTTCCTTGAGGTCCAACCATGAGCCCTATGGTAGTGATGGCCAAACGAAGCTTCATGAACCAGTGTCTTTATTTTCTGAGCCCACTAGATGGCGCTCTTGGTTTTAAGAAAAAGGCCTAAGGCATTCTAATTCACTATGTTCTCAACCAATTCTGGAACAGAGAGCGCCATCTAGTGGGCTCAGAAAATAAAGACACTGGTTCATGAAGCTTCATTCGACCATCACTACCCTATGGGGTACGTTAGTATAGACTGTACCTTGGGGGAGAGAAATGGACCCCTACTGGACCCCTATTTCTGACAGTGTAGCGGTGCGCTACCCACTTCATCGCTCAGAGAGTCTAAAGGTTGCCTGTGCAGTATATGTTTGTTCACCGTGTCCATATGTTGTGTTAATCATCACTGTTTAATATCATGTTAACATTCATCAGATTCCCCACAGACACCCCGGGGCTTTCGTGCGCACACTTCAACATCTCACACTACGGGGAATTACGTGCTGCAGCTACTTTCATCCCAGATAATACGATGTAATATTCGTTTATCATTCATGTAACATACAGTCATATTTACAAAAGGAGTATACACAGTACAGAGAGTACATTGTTATACTGCTCATTTTAGCCTAACTTAGTATATATATCAATCTGTAAAAACGTTTATAGTAATAGCATCTGTATGTATATTCATAGTACATATTCACCTGTAAAAAATTCTATTTATAGTAATATCCACCTGTATGTTATATTCAGTACATATACAGCTGTAAATATTGTTCACAACACTTGTTATCTATATAGTATATTCATAGGACAAATCTATCGGTAAAATTCTGTTTATAATAGTATTTATATCTATATTCAATCACTACACATCCATGTCCTGCACTTATGGAACCATTGTTGCCTTGTACCTGTGACTGTGTAATGACAATGAAGTTGAATCTAATCTAATTTAATATTATGTGATTTTCGAAGCAAAGTAAAAGATAATTTTTAGAAAACTGTAAACACGGCCATTATTTCAGGTTTTTTTACATTTTTCTTTTTTTATTCGCGCACTAACAGTAAGAAAATATCGATTTCTGTACGTCTGTATTAGTGTTTGTACTTTGGTTGGTGTTGTTTTAGAAAGAGGTTTCTACCACACCCTCACATATTACGTATTTTCTATTTCTTTTATGTAATTTTTTATTTATTTTTTTATGTTCTGTGAAATTAACACACAAGCATAGAATGGAGGCCAATCTGCACACTCAGTCTTGCACACACTTTTAAAAACAAATATTCATTAACCTGCCTGTGAATGTGCGCACACACACACACACACACACACACACACACACACACACACACACACAGACGCATAATGTACAAGAAGCTGATGAAGCAGTGGCAGCCTTTGGGCTGAGGCAGATGATGGATGGAAGGGAGTTGATGACTGTGTTGGGTGGCTGCTCACTCCCTTTCCTTCTCCCTCTCACCCCTCCCCATGCTCTCTCTCTCTCTCTCTCTCTCTCTCTCTCTCTCTTTCTCTTTTAATGTCTCCCTTTCTCTCTGTTTCTCTTTCTCTCTGACACTCTCTGTCTCCCTGTCCCTTCCTCAGTCACACCTGTGTCCAAATGTGAGTGACGGAGGGTGGATCTGTCCTGCCCCCCGCTCTTCCTCCTTAGGGTGCCAGCATCCCCTGCATCCTCCACGGTCCGGACCCTGTACCACTCAGAGAACCGCAGCGGGACAGACGAGGTCGACAGAAAGGGAGACGGAGGGAGATAGACAAAGAGGGAATGAGATGGGGAAACTAGAGATGCTGGGACAGATAGAGAGATAGAGAGAAAAAAAGGGGGGGGGGGGGGGGGGCAGACACAGCCACACGATGAGACCAAAACCACTCTGAAGCTCCACTTAGGCCACCTCATTGGATCACACCAGGGAATGTTGTTCTGACATCCATGCAACTTATACCCACAATTCTTTTCTCTTGCTGATCTCTGAACAACAATTTCAACCCTCTCTCTCCCCTCTCGCTCTCTCTCTCTCTCTCTCTCTTCTCTCTCTCTTATATATATATATATATATATATATATATATATATATATTATTATTATATTATATTGTCCAAAGTTAACCATAGCCTCATGGGAGAACTTCATGTCAAAGAACTCTGACATTGTTGCTGCACCAGAAAGTGACAACCAATTAAACGGTGTGAGATGGTTATTAGGATTAGCACGGAGCAATTAATCTAATTGATCATAATAATGAGTCCCCACTCGTTCTCATTAGCCAACAGTTGTTAATTGTGTACATGGCTACTACCAGCTAAAGCAGGAAGGGGAATTAGGAACGGAAGGGAAGAAGGTAAATTTGGACGGGGGGGAAAAAAAGGGAAGGGAAAGCACAGTAAAATTTAAAAAAGGGGGAGGAATGGGGGAGAAGCACAATTTAATTGTGATTTTTTTTTTTTTGGGGGGGGGGGTGGGGTGGGGGTGGGGGGGGAAGGGGTGTTGGGGGGGGGGGTGGTTGATAGAAGACATGATGGACACCTCAATCCAAAGTCCAAAGTCAAACGCTGCCTGCCTCAGTACACTGGCTGACATTGCAGGGGCAGGTTGCAGAACTCGGCAGCTGCTCGGGGGAGCACAAACCCCTCTCTCATTTCCTGAAATGAGAGACTACAAAAGTAGTCTTCTCAGAAACAGGATTTTAATGGAGGGTTAGAGCCTGTTTCTTGTACTGTTGTGTGTGAATAACATCTATTTATTTATTTCTGAGGAGGTGGAGTTTTTTCTTCTTCCACATAACCAGAGCGCCCCCATGAGGCGGCGAGCCTGACCCGCCGACTGTCCAGAGGGATGAGCGTCACTTCGGGGACCTGGTGGGCAGTGCACCGGAGTAGATTAAGAGGGGGGGAAATTATTTATAAATTTCCCTTCAATTATTTATTGAGCAATTCCTCCCAGTGTTTGCTGAGGGGTTATTAAATATGATGCTGCTATAAGCTACTCAAAAGGGAGCACCGTCAGAGGACATCCCGGGATACTTTGAATTCCAGTTTCCTCAACCGGCGTTCGGAATGCAATTAAAAGGAGCGGCTCCTCAATCAATTTTTCTCACCATTTCACGTTCTTTTTTCCCTCCTCTCTTCCACTCTTTTTCATTTGTGTTCAGCAAGAAAAATGTGCAGTCTCTGGCCGAACAGTGTGTGTGTGTGCTTTTGTGTACACAGGCACTCGTGTATCCGTGGTGGAGAGGTAATGGAATAACTGCGACTCAGCTAATCCGATCTGTCTCTCTTCCCCCCGTGTCCAGCCCCTGTCTCCCTCTCTCTATCGCGCTCCCTCAGTACACGGAGAGACAGACCTCTGTCTGCTGGCTCGGGGACCGTCAATAGTTTTTCCAGATAGTGGCAGCAGCCTTAGCCAGGGAGATGAAATGTAGCCTTGGATTTAGTCCTTCTTGGCTCCCACAACAAGCCATCTAATAGGTTCAGGGAAGAGGCAAAATATGAGGGAAAGAGAGAGAGAGAGAGGGAGAGAGAGGGAGAGAGAGTCAGGTGGAAAGAGAGTACCTTTAGCTACCAGACAGTAGATGAACAATACTAAATCAACCTGGCTCACACTGATAACACACATATAGGGACACATATGCTACTACACGTGTCTCCTACAAATAGTACTTTCATGCATGCACACATACACGTGCACTGTAAAACTAAAAGAGAGACATTTAAAATGAGTACATGGCTCACAGGGAAGTGTGAGTCTGACATTTCTCAGAATCAGAATCAGAATCCGAATCAGAAATACTTTTTTGATCCCCGATGGGAAACTCTTTAATATTATAAATAGAGTAGAAATACAAATAAAGAAATAAAGGAATGTAAGGAATTGGATATGTACGGTATTTACATAAAGGAATGTTATTATACATTATTTACATAATTCACATAATTAAGGAATTGCAATGGTGAAAAGTAATTAATAATAATAATGATAATAATTGTAGTAGTTGAGAATTTGCACAAGTAGGCCAGGTTATTGCACAAAACAGATAATAGAGATAATATTGTCCAGTTTCAACCTCTCTGAGTGTGTGTGTGTGTCAGACACTCAGAGGGAGGAGTTAAAAAGTTTGATGGCCCGCAGGCCGGAAATGCCTTCTGTGCGCTCTGGGTGGCATTTTGGGAGAATGAGTCTATCACTGACTCATTCTACCAAAACGCAGTTCTACAGCCACGCTTGCTACTTGTTGCCCCTTGTAGGGATTCATTCCACCTGCTCTGTTCCCAAGAAAAGGAAAACAAATTTGAGGTGTGCGTGTGTGTGTGGTGTGTGTGTGTGTGTGTGTGTGTGTGTGTGTGTTGGTGGGTGGGGGTGGGTGTGTGTGTGTGTGTGTGTGCCTGTGCGTGTTTCCTCTTGCTTCAGGTGGCTCCTTTTACCAAAGAAGAAACATGGAAAACACAAACCACAACTATCATCCCTTTCCACATTTACCCACTCTCACAGCCTCTCTTGACTCGCCTCCCTCACTTCGCTCTGTGTGTGTGTGTGCGTGCATGTGTGTGTCTGCGTGTGTGGCCAGAGGGAAGAACACTTCACAAAACAAAAAACAAAAAAAGCCCAATAGTTTGAAAGGCGAATGCGAGAGGAGGCCGTCAGAGTAAAGAAAAATGTGTCAGTTAGTTGTAGAAATCAGAGCCGGGGACGAGGTCTGTGTGTTTTTGCTTTTGTGTGTGTGTGTGTGGTGTCATATCAGTTTAAGGTTTGCTTCAAATGACACATATGCACACATACACACACACACACACACTGCTCAATCAACACGCAGTGACAGAGGCTGGTGGTCTGGCTCATTTTAATGGAGCAACACTGACCCCTGCTGAATACAGACGTTTCTGTATGTGTGTCAGAATAACATAAGGCTACTACTCACAGCATGCATACCAGAGCCTGGGAAATAGTAGACTCAAGGGATAATAGGTGTTCAACAACACATTTACATCTTCATTCAAATGGAAATGTTCAGCGTCTCACTTCCTGTCTGGTCAGGTTGACACACTATGACGCTATATTCTTGAGAGTCTTTCTTGTGGCCCGACAATAACAATTAGAGAGGAGTTTAATGAACATCTTGTGTTCCTTCTCTTTTATTCGCCTCTCGTTGTCACTCTGCGGCCCGTTAAAGGCCACGCTCATCCTGTTGGATTTCAGTGGCATAAACTTTAAACGACTCCCGTCCCCCGCTCTCTTCCAAAGTAATGATGGTTCAGGAGCGTGAGCGGGGGTGCCTTCCGTGCGGCGCTCGAGGAGCGCCGACGACATTTTCAAATGGCAGTTTGGGGATTCGCCGGCAATTTCTCGGCTGATTGAACTCTCTAATGTCAGTTTGTTTTTGATTTGTGGCGCGGCGTGTGCACCAGCTCGAGTTGGAAGGGAAAACCAGGGTTTGCTGGAATAAGACTGAACAGTGGACGGGGACAGCCCTACTTAAAGTCTTTTAAGCTTCGTTAATAAACAGCTGACAATCTTTCATCTTGTCGTACTCGCCACAAAGAGTGCTGGGCTTCACTGAGTCCGCTGATGCTCCCAGTTCCTGCACATGAAGCATGTTGGGCCTAAAACTTTCCCAGGGTGCACCAAACCTTTTGAGCTGGTGGGCTTCTTTTTTTAACAGATTAGCAGCAGATAAATAACGACGGATGTGTATTCTTGGGTTTATATGATTAATCATGTGTTTTTTATTCGGTTTACTTTAGTTTCAGAGGGCTGCCTGAATGGAGTGATGTAAATGAATACCCTCCCCCGCCAAAATAGTAATTGAATTTGGGGGAGGGGCGTAATTGATCAGAATTCAGCCTAAAAAATCTGCATAGAAATGTTGGACAAGATAGAACAACATAATATACTTCTGCTAAATACAACATCACATTCATTATCAATTTCAATTGTTGTCATTGTATATCCAAAATACAAAAGACATGTTCTATTGGCTCAGTCTGCCACTTTATTAAAAAAGGTTTCCAGTGCTTGTGTATCATACTTTTGGACAGTCATCATAGAAACATGATGACTGGTTGTGTGACAAGGGCTGGGGAGAACAGGCAGCTAAGGGACAGCACTCGGATCACATGGAAATGCCAAATGTCACACTGACAGCACTCTAGCTCGATGGATTGGCGGATGGGGGAGGCATTCATATTTCAGCGGGGGGCAGTCCCGCCCCGGGCCCCTCTCCAGCCCCGCCCCTGATCCCCAACAACCTCAACTGTACTGGCAAAGGTTGTCATTCTAACATGACGTGGTGGTGAACATGGTCCAAACATGTCTGCTCTTAACATACTGATATTACTATAGCATTTAGCAGGGCTGCTAGCATAGCTAAGTTCCCAAAGTCACCAGTTTACTGCGGGGCCGGAGGGGGGGGGGGCACTTTTCAGGCCCAGGGAGATACGGGCCCAATACTCCATGGTGGTGGAAATTGGATAAATGAAGTTCAACAGTTCAGCTCTTACTATCCTGTCGTTTTTATTAATACCATGGTTCAACAACTAATGTAAAGGTTAAATAATAAGTCACTTAAGCTGAGAAGTTAAAAAAAAATATTCCACTACTCCACAAGGATACGTTGATAAATCAACAAAAGCAGAAAGAAATAAAGCATTTGAAATGTATCCTACTCTTCCACAAAGAGGCATACTGATCTAATGTTTAGGCTTCAGGTCAATATACAGTTCCATTGTGAATTACACCAACAGCATCAACAGCATCAGTAGCTGCCTACCAGTGCACTGGTTTCATGTACTGTCATATACGGCTCTGTCATACCTGAAATAAGTAATAATTAAATGAAGTAAATACTGAACCTTGTTTACTCTGGTCTCCTCTCTCCCTGTCCCTGTAGTCATGGCCTCCACATTGCAAATTTCGGGCTCATCATTTGCAGCTTGGGACTGGCTTATCTGCTGCTCAGAAGTTACAAAAAATAATTGAGAAGTCATTTTACTGCATACACAGCTCAAGCTTGAGTTCTGTTAACAATATTTGCATTGTATTTGCAAAGTCTTTGAATCACCATGTATTGCGTGATACATTAAGGCTAATATTTTGATGAAATGTAATATTTTTCTGGCGGAAAGGTTGACGAATGATTACGTTGCTGATGCTAATTATTCGGCCTAGGCTATCTCTAGTTACCAGTTGTGTTTGTCCTCTTGAAAATGAATTGGTAAGAAGGCACCATCCTCCTCCAGTGACTTTTCTTTTAAGCTGGCTTTGTCAGCCCCTCCTGGCCTCTTCCTCCCATCAGCCCTCTCGTTACGGTAGGGCCGGCCCAGCTATGGGTAACCTATCTGAGAAAACCTTTTGGAAAAGACGGGCTATGGGCTCACCCAACCAGCTCTCTCACATGGTACGACCCATGCAGATGCTGCGGTGTCAGAACGTGTGGCGCGCACATTTAGAGAAGGTCAACTAATGTGACAAATGTAAAAAAACAAAAACAACTGGCTGTCTTGATTTTAAACTGACTGACCAAAGACTCACACATTACTAGATCGTTCACCAGAAGGATTCCCAGAGTCTAGTCTCCAAACCACAATTTTGTCACAAAAAACACTTATCTTGCATTGCCAGACCTTCATCCACACCGCTGCAGAGGAGGGTCCGGCAAGTCCACACAGCATTCCGAGATGAGAGAAAAACATGCTCTCATTTATTGGCATTTCTTTAAACCAATCACAATCGCCTTGGGTGGGGCTAAGCGCCACACGTAGCAACAGTGCTTCTGCCAACAAGCCTCAAGAAGGAACTGGTTTTGGTGGAACATTTGCTCGTTCAAAAGTTGGTTTAGTTGTGCAGAAAAACTTGGATTTGACAGATAGTCTAGCTAGATGTCTGGATTTGCCCTGCAGAGATCTGAGGACCAGGTAACCAGAGTCCTCAGATTGGAAAGATAGTCTAGCTTGTGTCTGGATTTACCCTGCGAGATCTGAGGACCAGTAACCAGTCCTCAGATTGGAAAGATAGTTAGCGCTAGCGTCTGGATTTACCCTGCACGAGATCTGAGGACCAGGTAACCTAGTATCAGATTGGACAGATAGTCGCTAGCTTCGGGCATTACCCATGCAGGATCTGAGGACCCAGGTAACCATAGCCTCAGATGGACAGATAGTCTAGAGCTAGTTTGATTCCCTGCAGAGATCTGAGGACAGGTAACCATAGTTCAGATTGGACAGATTAGTTAGCTAGCGTCGGATATACTGCAGGGATCTGAGGACCAGGTAACCATAGTCCTCAAGTGGACGAGATAGTTAGCTAGCTGTCTGGATTACCCTGCAGAGATCTGAGGACCGGTAACCAATAGTCTTCACTCATGTGGACAATAGTCTAGCTAGCTGTCTGGATTTACCCTGCAGAGATCTGAGGACCAGGTAACCATAGTCCTCAGAATCGACAGATAGTCTGGGTAGCTGTCTGGATTTACCCTGCAGAGATCTGAGGACCAGGTAACCATAGTCCTGGAAAAAGAAAGGTAATGGACATCCAATAAAATTTTTAGCTGCACCTGAACAAACCAAAGAACTGAAACATCATTGATAGAGACTACAAAAACCCCCCTCTTGTTTTTCTTCTCCCATCCCATGTGTTCCTGATTTGATCATTAGTGGGTGGCCCCGCACCCTGTATTTAAGGAAGGCTGGAGGACAGGGACCTCCCTCTGTCAGACTGTAGCAGGCTTTTCACCACTGTGTGTGTTTCCTGTTGCCCATTTTCTGTTGAGTTTCTTGCTTTTGAGGATGGAGTAGTTTTCACAGCTTTGTTTCTTTGTTGGTTTTCATACTATGTTTGATAGTTAATGGGGGGAACTTCTGGGTCCAACGGCCCTTTGTGGGTTGCCCCGGGCTTCTTCCCTTCTTCTGTGGTTTTTGGCCAGACCTCCAGACTCCCATAGTTTTGTTTGAATCCTCAGTAGTTAATTTTTGTGACTTTAACTAATCCGCGGGTAGGGTGTCCTTTTAATATAATTGTTGAAATGTTGAGTTCTTTTTGTTGTTGCTGTAGCAGTAACACCACACCATTAGAAAGGGTTCTGTCGCTGGCACACATGTTCCCAAAACAGCCTGTTTCAATACGTCTGTACTTACTCTAGGTGCAAAAACTACTTTGGTGGCCATGTGCAGTGAAATAAAGGCCACCCTCAGCCCTCAGTGTCCCACTCTCTCATTGGCTGTAGCGCTCCAGCAGAGTCCCGGACCCCTCCAGATATTTAAATGCTAGATATCTGAAATGGGTCTGCGAGGCACCAGCAAGCCTCTCGTCTCCCAGTTTTCTCAACACATCGCACTCGAGCCAACGTCAGTCTGCCTTGCCTTGGGGCTTTTGTTGAGGGGGGGGGGCAGAAAATCAAGGCTAAAGTCCTGTAGTGGTAGCTTCAGGCTTCAAAAACATGCTCTAACAATTTTTGTATCACCAAAGCTGAATATTAAAAAATATATACAAAGCTGTTGTTGAATTGTTAAGTGTTCTTGTAAAAGTAAATAAAAAAGGATATCTCAACTACTTGGTAGAGGCAAGGAAATTTAAACTATACTTCAAATTACAGTTTTTTTTTTTTTAGTTCACAAGCTGGAATGAATTTCTCCTTTCTGAAGGAAAGTGAAACTGCAAAAAATAAGGCTGTTAAAGGGTTGACTAAAAAAACTCAGGTGGATATGGATATATGCATACATATACTGTGAACACACGTACACTCAATCACTGAAAAGAGAAATAAATGACAATAATCCACTCTGTGTGAGTGGAATTCACTCGGCATTCTCAGCTTCTTGACAAAGGAGACAGAGAAGTTGAAGCCGCTGTCTTTTGGTAGTGTGGGTGGGTATGTGCCTACAGCTAAACGAAGGGAAACGACAAGTCGGGGTGGCACTTTTCAATGTTCTGGATCCTCGTAGTGGTGCTGCTAGCAGCTCAACACCACATCTTATGCTTGGCTGGAAATGTTGCGTGTGTGTCGCATGTCAGTGACAACATATGAACTGATTAACATGGGGAGCCCTCCCCCCCCCGCTGTGCGCTGAGCGATAATTGTTCACACCGAGGATTACCAGAGCCATGATGGGATGTGGGTGGGGGACTGGAGGAGGGAGAGGGTCAAAGAGGTGAGGGAGTGAGAAAATGAGAGGGGCCGCACAAATGAAGGCAAAGAGAGAAAAACAAGCAAGATCAAGGGATGAAATCGAAAGGGTGGAAAACACGATGCACACACACACACAACATTAAAAAGGGACTTTGAAGAGATGGACTCCCACTTACAAAGGCACTGGCACACCCGATGATGATTAACAAACAGACGATCACTGTCCGAGGTTTTTTTAAAGCAGCATGGGAACTGCCGGGAATTGATTAGTTAAACTGCATTGTGATTCACAGTGGAAGGGGAGCTGTGTTGACTTTTAACGTGCAAATACTGTGTCCATGACAACGTGAACAAATTGCATTTGCAAAGTCAGTCAGAAAACGACAGACTTTTGGCTTCAGAAATGATCGATCACAACCGCTCCGGCAGCGTCAAACTGTACATAAAGGACGTTCCAAAGTCAGGATTTACGAGGAGCTGGGAATGGAAAACTACTTGTATTTAAAGTGCTGATAATAGCATGCTTTTGTTTTTTTTCCCTGCCAAGTATTTGTGTTATATTCTTTTTTTGTTATAGTTCACAATGTACTAGGTACTGTCGGGGCCCTCATACTATCTTGTCTGACTGGCTAGTAGTCCTTACCTAGGTACTGTCAGGGCCCTCATACTCTGTTCCTGACTGGCTCGTAGGTACCTTACCTATGTACTGTCAGACTCGCCCTCATACTCTGCTTCTGATGGCTTAGTAGTCCTTCCTAGGTACTGTCGGCCTCTACTCTGCTTCTGGCTGGCTAGTAGTCCTTACCTAGTGTACTGTCAGGGCCTCATACTCTGCTTCTGACTGGCCTAGTAGTCCTTACCTAGGTACTTGTCAGGGCCTCCTACTCTGCTTCTGAAGCTGCTAGTCCTACCTAGGTAACTGTCAGGGCCACTCCTACTCTGCTTCTGACTGGCTAGTAGTCCTTACCTAGGTACTGTCAGGGACGCCCTCATATCTCTCTTCTGACTGGCTAGTAGTCCTTACCTAGGTACTGTCAGGACCTCATACTCTGCTTCTGACTGGTAGTAGTCCTTACTAGGTACTGTCAGGGCCTCATACTCTGCTTCTGACTGGCTAGTAGTCCTTACCTAGGTACTGTCAGGGCCTCCTATCTGCTTAGTGACTGGCTAGTAGTCCTTACCTAGGTAACTGTCAGGGCACGCCCTCATACTCTGCTTCTGACTGGCTAGTAGTCCTTCTAGGTACTGTCAGGGCCCTCATCTCTGCTTCTGACTGGCTAGTAGTCCTTACCTAGGTATGTCAGGGCCCTCATACTCTGCTTCTGACTGGCTAGTAGTCCTTACCTAGGTACTGTCAGGGCACGCCCTATTACTCTGCTTCTGACTGGCTAGTAGTCCTTACCTAGGTACTGGCAGGGCCCTCCTACTCTGCTTCTGCATGGCTAGTAGTCCTACCTAGGTACTGTCAGGGCAGCCCTTATCTCGTTCTGATGGCTAGTAGTCCTTACTAGGTACTGTCAGGACCCTCATACTCTGCTTCTGGCGTGCTAGTAGTCCTACCCTAGGTACTGTCCAGGGCCTCAAATACTGCTTCTGACTGGAAGTAGTCTTACCTAGGTACTGTCAGGGCCACATCCACCTCTGCTTCGGACTGAGATAGTTAGTAGTCCTTACCTAGGTACTGGTCAGGGCCTCATTACTCTGCTTCTTGACTGGCTGTAGTCCTTTACCTAGGTACGTCAGGGGCACGCCCTCCATTACTTCTGCTTCTGACTGGCTAGAGTCCTTACTAGGTACTGTCAGGGCCTCATACTCTGCTTCTGACTGGCTAGTAGTCCTTACCTAGGTACTGCGCATGTTCAACCCCCAACAAAGACGGAACACAAGCGCGATGCCTCACAAAACAGAGAGCTCAACACACAGGGTGAAAAGAGGAGCTGCAGCAATGTGCAGTACGACAAACATATGGATATTTTTTGAAGATTAAACCATGTACATGTACATTTTGGTACAAGCTCTAAATATAATAAAAACACTTTGTCTTTAAACACACAAAGATGCAAAATTTGAAGTAAGAAAAACAGCATGTGATGGCTTGTACAAAAACATGAACAACGTTAACCCTTGTGTTGTCTTCCTGTAAAAATTGAAAATCAACACTTTTTTGGACACTTTTTATCGACATTTTAAAAAGTTTCTATTACGTTTATGTTCCTTTTTCAACGTCTGTCACTTTTTTTACGTTTTCAACACTACTTAACTTTAGTTTTAGTTATTTGGGGAATTTACGGTCAATAAACCTCATTTATGGGAAATTATATCTAATGTTTGACTTGATTATTTAAACTAAAATTAAAGGAATGGATGTTGATGATAATCACAGACTGGAATATGTCAACTTTTACTCAATACTATTTCAAAAACACTTACAAATAAATTTAAAATTGAATTGAAGTTTGTACTTCAGTTGTAGTTGATTTGTACTTACCAAAGAGCGTTGTGGGGAATCAATCATGTCATTTTGGGGAATTACAATTGGGTAGTTAAAAATAGCATTGATGTCGGAAAACGGGTCCAGAGGACAACATGAGGGTTAAAGAAAGCCTGGAGGTTCTCATTCTTGAGGATTAATATCTCACGATACCAATCCAAGGCAGACTGAAGCAGTTCTGTTACTATCAAGTACTTGTATATAGTGCTGCTTTAAAGGAAAAGGATGGTATCGTCAACAAATCCCATGAAAAGACAAAAACCACCAATGTGTTATTCCGTCCTGGCTGGGGCACTCAGCCTTAAACTGATCCAGTAGACCTCCATCTTTAAAAGCGGGTCACAAATATTAAGTTTCATTTCTACAAAAAGGATACGCCATTTCCTAAAACAGCTGGGCACTACAGCTTTTAGCAAATGCCACTCAACCAGAAATATCCAGAGACGATCTTGGGGTGATGGCAATGGCCCCTTCCCTACTTCCCTACTTCCCTAAGTCCTACCCCCTACTCCTGGTACCCTTGCTCGAACTACACTCATTTTCAAACTCTGCCTTTGTTTTGATTTAAACTACACACCTGTAAAGTGTAGTGACTGCATTGTGTACGGACTGTGCCTGAACTGGATCATAAAAAGGTGCCAGTGACCTAATTCAGCAGTGGCATGGCATGATCCCCACTTGTGTCTTGGATATATTTATACTAAGTACATGTTGTAGGGGTAAAGACCTACAGTCTGGGGAGCCTGTTTTAACTGCCAGTCTTACAGCTGAATGGTCACAGTGTCTGACAGTATGCTTAAGCAACAAAGGATCAGTCCATTTGGGGGGCTGAATGTCTAATTTTTAGATAGAATAGCTTGGTTTTTCCCAATAAATCATGACATATAGTCCATTTTAGTATAAACATCAGTCTATTAAAAGTAACAATAAGAAGTAAGAGTACACGTTGACGAAAATCAGAAGTGCAGAAACCTATAACTGGTGAGTCCTGGCCTGTGGACATCAAGTGTGAGTGTGCGTGTGCGCGGGTGGGGGGCAAAGGCCCGTTCTCTACCCCCTCCCCCCTCTTACCCCCTCACCCTACCTGTGACGTCCTTGCTGGGACTACACCCGTCTTCAAACTGTCTCAGCAGGTAAATAATGCATTTGTTGGGAACTATTTGGGGATTAAAAGATGTGATCACTCCTTATCTGAATAGCAATTTTGCTTAATGTTTCATTATATGGCCAAACAATTTTAAGGACAAAATAAAATTAGAACACTACTGAGAGAAAACCCTGCAGGCCTTCAGATTAATCTCAAAGGCCTCGTTTACAAGGAACTGGCGTGACCCTGTGGTGCTCCGCTCCATGCCAAAAGGTACCTTAGGGGGAGGTGTATAACAGAGCAGATATGTGAGGCCTTTTTACAATAGATTCTTAGTCATTGTGTGAACAGGGTAGAGTAGGAATATTCCGGGTTTGAAAAATGGATTTTCTTCTGTTACTTTGTCTGTCCACTGTTGCTGCACTTACACACAGCAAGCCAGGTTATGTGATTTCGGAAGCTTGTGCCAGACTTGAAGGACAAACAAGCGTCAAACTGTGAGACTGGCAGGGTAAAGACTCCAGCACAGCTATTATTACACACACACACACACACACACACACACACACACACACACACACACACACACACACACACACACACACACACACACATGCAAGATGTGCATGGCTGTCCATTGACAATGACAGTGTGAACCCCACTGGCATTGGTATGCTTGACTCTGGCTCTCTCTCTGCACACACACACACACACACACGCAGAGACATAGGCATTAATTCATTTTTCATAAAACAACTTCCAATGTCAAGTGGCTGCTCTCAATCCTGTTCAGAGTATGCCTATAAGAGGAGTCCTCATTTGTGTCAAGGGAACATATGCACAATGTACAATATTTATCATTCCAGCTGGAGTTTCCCTGAATTCCACTATTTATTATTGAGTTGTCTTCTTAAATACCTATTGAGCAGTATTTACCGAAAAACAGAGAGAACGCAAAAGCTAAAAGCAACAGTGCAGTTGACCTTGTTGCCTCGAGAATATTGGAATATTGACATTCTAATATTTCATGTCGGCTTTTACTGTGGATACATCTAAAGGGAAAAAAATACAAAATAACGAATGCGTATGAAGACTCTTCTTATATAGCGCTTTTCTAGTCCTAACTACTCAAAGCACAGGAACCATTCCCCGTTAACACACCGGCTCATCAGATAAACACTCACACACATTAGTACTTCGATGGTGTAGCATCAGGGGCAAATCAGGGTTCAGTATCTTGCCCAAGGACCCTTCAACATGGGACTGCAGGTCCAGGGATCAAACCACCAACCTTCCAATTGGCAGGCAACCACTGAAAACCACAAAAAGCTGTTGATCCAGTGTTGAGATCAGAGGCTGAAGATGAAGAAGGGACGATGTCAGTTGGTTCACCCCGGGCGTGACCAATAGCTTTATTTGCATAGCAACACAAAGTGTTATGTCTGGGAAAGTAAGATAAAACGTGATAATAACAATGGATCATTGATCAATGGAGGTTTCTAACAGAGAGGGTTTTAGTGGATGAAATGATGTTTTGTTGGTCCAGAGTTTAAGGGACTATAATGTAGACTTAGACTTAGACTTCTCTTTATTGAACCTTTTGGGATGACTCCCGAAAGGAAATTGAAAGTTCCAGCAGCAGTTTTAGCAAGAACAAAGAAATAAAAAATAGATAAAGACAGTGTAAAGACAAAAAAAACCCAATAAGAACACCATACATTATTATTATTAAAGTGACATTTTTGAGTCCAGTGTTAAAGTGATTAAGTGACCAGGTGTGAATTTAAGTCCAGGTGTGCATGTATGTATGTCTGTATGTCTGTATGCATGTATGCATGTATGTCTGTATGTCTGCATGTCTGTATGCATGTATGCATGTATGCATGTATGCATGCATGTATGTATGTGTGTGTATGTATGTATGTATGTGTATGTGTGTATGTATGTAGATTAGATTAGATTAGATTAGATGATGCTTTATTCATCCCACAGCGGGGAAATTCCTTTGTTACAGCAGCATTCTCTACCATGAAAGCAAAAACAAACAAACAAGTAAACACACAAGAAAAACAGGTAAACAACAGACAATGTGCAGAAAGGTAGACTGAAGCAAAGTAAGGTAAGGTAAAGTGAAGTGGCGTCACATGAGGTATTGTAAAGTAAAGTAAAGTAAAGTGCAGTTGCCATAGTACAAGAAAAACAACATGGCAGTGTTGTGACGCTAAAAATTAAGTTGAATATCTCGTTAAAGTGATAATGCTAAAGCAGGTAAACCATAATATAAGTTATATTCACCTGTGACCATGAATGATATTGAAAAAGTAAGTACTTGTAATGGAAAAATATAAATGCAGATAAAGTTATACAGAGTGTGTGGATTAAGTGAAAAAAAAGGAACAGAAACTACAACATTATCAGGTGGAGCAGGTGTTGGAGAGTCTGACAGAGACCGGGATGAATGACCTGCGGAACCTCTCCTTCTTACCCCGGGGGGTATCAGTCTGCTGCTGAAGGAGCTGCTTAGGGTCCCCACAGTGTCATGTAGGGGGGGGGTGTATCAGTCTGCTGCTGAAGGAGCTGCTTAGGGACCCCCCAGTGACGTGTAGGGGGTGGGAGGTGTTGTCCATGATGGATGTCAGCTTGGCTAACATCCTCCTCTCCCCTACTTTCTCTATGGGGGTCCAGAGGACAGTCCAGGACAGAGCTCGCTCTCCTGATCAGTCTGAGTCTGCTCCTGTCCCGGTCCGAGCTGCCCCCCCTCCAGCAGACCACAGCATAAA
>NC_045734.1:27727660-27730565 GCF_008692095.1 Etheostoma spectabile | reverse complement strand
GAGGCCACCACAGAGTCATAAAAAGTCCTGAGGAGAGTCCTGCACACTCCAAAGGACCCAAGTCTCCTCAGCAGATGGCCCTTTTTGTAGAGTGCATTGGTGCATGTATGTATGTATGTATGTATGTATGTATGTATGTATGTATGTATGTATGTATGTATGTATGTATGTATGTGTATGTGTATTGTCCTCTCTGCCCTATTTCCTCCTCCCCCCTAGTGAGGAGTTGTATAGACTAATGGCATGAGGAACAAAGGAGTCCTTGAGTCTGTAATAGCACCTAAGATCAACATGACATGAAAGGAGATAAGTTGAATATGGATCATCAATCAAATTTATTACAGTGTTGAACAAGGAAATACAAATTTAAAAAAATGTACAATCAAATCCAACAAATGAATATCTGTAGAGTCAGATATTTGCACCCAGTCCTTCTTTTTTACCAGGAAATGTGTTTTCCACGGGATGGGGGGGGGGTTATCCTAGGTGAACAGCGACATCTAGTGGTGGCCTCGCAGGAAAGGAGCTCACCTTTCTACAGCCTTTAGCACAGGGACTGTTACAAGACTGTTACATTCCCTGTTGTTTAGCTGACGCTTTATACAAAGCGACTTACAGCACTATTGATATGTATGTCAGAGGTTGCACGCCTCTGGAGCAACTAGGGGTTACGGGTCCTGCTCAGGGACAAGACCCGGGTCTCCCACACCAAAGGCGTGTGTCAGTCCACTGCACCGTCACCGTCCACCAGAACAGGAAGCTGTCCCATTTTGATTCTGATTTGTAAAGCAGTTGCGCTGTTCCGTCTCCAAAAGGCCTGTGCATCTTAAAGGGGAGGGCTTTCTTCTTCAACAGGCCCACGGTCCTCATGCTTGGGCTGTACAGGCTCCTGGTTTGGTTTCAGGGGTCTTCTTCATGAAGTGTAAGTACTGGAAACATAGCAAACTCATGGTGACTAACCTCTGCGTAGCGTTGGAGTTTCCTCAAACAAGACTCTGTGACAAAGAGATCTCTCTGTCGGGTCTGTTTATTCTGGTGACGAATGCACAACAGCCCCCCCTCATCAGCTGAAGCAGCCGCTCCTCAAGCTTTCAGGATTTTTTCCCGCTTCCAGCGGGGGAATTACTTCTTTCAATTTGATCAATTCTATTGCTAAAATTCCTTGATTTTGCACTGCCCCCAAACGGCTACATATGGTTTCCTGATGGATTTCAAACCTGATTTGCATACTGCAGCTCCTCACCTTTCTGATGATGCCCAACGTGTCCATATCTACTGTGGAATTATGGGGGAAAACCCATTTCAAAAATCAAAATTTGGACATTTCTATTGCTACAGTTTCTTACTTTGCACTGCCCCCAAACGGCCAAATATGGTTTCCTGTTGAATTTGAAAGCTGATTCACATACTACAGCTGTTTTTAAATTAAAGGTTTGGAAAATGTCCAAACAAAGCTTTGTTTTCACTCTTTTTCAATGCTGCTCTAAAAGTAAAACCTTCCGTTCCGACAGACTCATTTCACCTCAGAGTGATAGCACAAAACAACCACTTGGGAAATATCAGACCATTTTTATGTAGGATTTCAAAATAAATGTCTATAATAGTATTTTGGGGATAAAGATGTAGCCTAACTATAATGTGGGCAGTTGTGTTATACATGTGTCATGGACAGAGATGATGGGATTGAATTGTATTTTATACTGGGAATGAGTTCCAAAGACATTCTAAATAGGCTGTTAGTGTAAGGAATCGTTATTACTGAGAGTGGCCACAAATTAGTATACTAAAAATTTGGATTTCGGGGCCACAAATTAGTATACTGTGGCCACAAATTAGTATTTCGGGGCCACAATTGTGTTTTTTTCCGATGTCATGTCTAGGGTTCCATAGAAGGGCGAGTATCACAGTATTTCTGAGAAAATGTGAGCTGCTAAGGAAACATGTAAAGCTTCAGTATCTTGCTCACGGACACTTTATTACGACATGGCTGCAGCTGATGCTAACCTTAAGACACCAGCACAACAGCACAAGTGTCCCAGGACTGGCCAGATCCCAGATCTAATTACCTTCTTTTTTTTAAACTAAATCCAACTGAACCGCAGCTTAGCTTGAAAGAGGTTTTCTACATCACCTGAGGAAAAAGCCAAACAGACCCAGCCTCTGCACAGAAATTCTTTATTCTCCATAACACCGTGGCTAAAAGTGTGGTTTGGCATTCCTTCAAGGGTCAGAAAGAGAAAAAGAATGGGAAATGTGACCGAAGGTGGAAGGGAGGGGAAAAAAACAACATATAACCTCTTTTCTTTCACGTCTGACCTCTTCAGAAGAAATGCTTACTGGACGTCCCAGTGGTCCGATTAGAGGAAAAACTGAGGATTCACATGCGCTGTCTACACACTGTAGCTCCTTCTTTTAGCTCATTGGGTTGAAACACACAGACACGAGGTGTGTGTTGGCTGATGTACGATACAGGAACGTGGTAATGAAAACACTGGGAACTCCTTCCAGAGTTCAGCCTCTTATAGCTTTTTCCTCACCGTGAAATTAAGATTAAAATGTCCCGTTGTACCACCTGCACAGGGCTGCTGATCCAACGGGCAATATCTAGCTGAATGTTTGTAACATTTAAACATTTTTTATTCCTTTTTTTATTAGTATTATATTATTATTTTATTTCATTATGTACTGTTCAAGAGCGGGAAAAATCGTACATATCCCAGATTGTTTACAGAAATGTCTCATTATCAGTGGATCTTTCATTTATTTTGTATAACTTTATTTACCACAATGGTAGAAGGTGCCAGATGTAGATTTTGCTACTGAACTGAGAATATCAGAACGTTCAGATTACAGGAAAGTTCTGATATGTTTAAATGGTATTTTGTTTTATATATATATATATATA
>NC_045734.1:27683936-27727650 GCF_008692095.1 Etheostoma spectabile | reverse complement strand
TATATATATATATATATTGCTTGACTGTTCAAAGAAAAACACGTATTGCCAGCTATTCATATCTGTTTTTATCCTTGCGTAAGAAAATAGAGCAGATTCTCAGTTGTTGCAGTGAATATTGAACTTTGGCTAAACTTTTCACACCAAAAACACAAATGGAATCGTAATCGCAATATGTCATGTGATTTGCATTATAATGTGTTTGTTTTGATATTAAATGAATTAAAAGGAATGTGATTTAGGAAATAAAAGCCATTCAGCGCTCAGGATTTACCCGACATCTCCCCAATGTGTCATGCTTTTAGAGGAAACCTGCTTTTTGATTTATTTAAAGGTTGATTTTGGGTTTTATCCTTAAAGGGGAACACCACCGAAGGTAATTCCAATGGGATTTCCAAGGCCTAGGAATATGTAATCAATATTAGGGAACATGAGCTACTCTCTCAAAGCCAGAAACCAGAGACAGAAGTGTCAGACTTGTGATGTCATCTGGTAGAACATGAACAGAAGACTGATTTAGTTTTCTTTTGTTTTTATACCTAAATGAGTTGTATTATATTGTAATGTTCTCAGTTATATGGCATTTAATATTCCCATATAGCTAGAACATTGCCTGGGTGCTCTGTGCCATCTGTAACGTATTTCCCAATCCATGGTCTACGAAGCAGTTCCACACTTATACACCGTACTGGGTGACATCACAAAGTTGAGTTTTAGCTCTCTAGTTTATGGATTTGTGAGATGGTTGTTCATGGACACTTATGTTTTTGGACTCTGTATCAGACAATAGGAATACCATGTATGCATTTTGAAAAAAAGGCTTTGTTCCCCTTTAATATCTCCAGCAATTAACAAACAAATTAGCAACAAGTCAAATTTATTTCTAACATATAAATACATAGATAGGGATAAAATCATAACAATAATAGCCAACCAAATTAATACAAAATGAAAAGCAGTTTAACAACTTATAAAATACTTAAATTAAATACAAACATTAGGCTAAAACGACACCAATCTGAACTCATTATTCATCAGAAGTCTTGCTGCATACTGTATATTGTGTGTTCTCTACAGCAGCCATCTTGGATCTACTTTCACCCAGTTTACAGCCCTCTGGAACGATTACATCCGCCATTAACTGGGTGACTAACTTCCATTTAAGTTTGTGAGTTTGAGCAAAAGTGAAGGACTCGTACGTACATGTTCTTTTCAGCAGGTTGACAAATACAGGCCTTGCCATGAATGTGTTCCAGGCAGCGAGTGGTGTAACTGATATCATGGAAGCGTGTGTTTTGTATTCACAGAATAAATAATTATTAACAGAGTGACAAATGACCTGTCTCTGTGCATGACTCACAACACGCTGCGTTTCGTCCCTAGACGGACCGTTGAGGAATGCACACAGGGACCTGGGACGATCACTTCAAGAGACGAGAACACAAGGAGCATTTTTAGGAAACGCTGTAGCATCTTCATCTAAGGCTACATTGACATTGCTACGGTTTGGTTGAAAAACTAACATCTTTTGCTACCTTTACACCTCGTATTCACACTGCTCTGGCGCTTCTGAGCTTCTGGCAACCACCAGCAACAGGCAGAGACTACATGCTGCCTCCTGTGTACCCCGACGCGCGCATGCCCAGAATACGATCATTCACATGAGATACTGTATGCTGTTTTGTAGGGCTGCACAATTAATTGAATTTTAATCACAACCACGACTTTGGCTTCCCACAATCATATTAGCGTAATGGAGCGATATTTTAAATGCATCGTTCCGTTCACAGAGCGCTTCGAGTTTTTTAGCAAAGCCAAACTACGGCTCCGTAAACCACTGTGTGATCATGCGCCACTCAGAGTTGTTCCCCGCACCGCGCAGCAGTCGGTCATACGTCGGTCTCAAGGTTTACCAGTTTACCAGTAAACGCAACATTTTGTCCCGTCTAGGAAACTACTAGACCTGTTGGGTCCTTGTAAATTCTGGAGTGTGGTCTAGACCGGCTCTATCTGTAAAGTGTCTCCAGATAACTCTTGTTATGAATTGATACTAAAAATAAAAAAATTATTTTTTAAATATATCCTAGGCTATTTATTTCAGATAATTTTCATTTACATGTGTTACATGTGTTCCAGCTTTTTGTATGTACAACATACAACTTCAGCATGAGAGGAATGTAGCATAATATGGACGTGAAAGCAGTTATAAATAGTCTATGTGACTCTAAAATTTGTTTTGGTTAAAATCAACAAATAATTATGATAATTAATCGCAAACTCAGTATTGATCAAAATAATCCTGATTATCGTTATGGCCATAATCGTGCAGCACTACAGTTTGGGTTAGTTTAACTGGAGATGTGTTCTTTTACTGGAGTTAAAAACACGTGTTTGCACAGAGATTGCTTTTAAAAACTGAAACGTAGCAGTGTAAATATAGCCTAAAACACAAACACGTTGCCTTTTGATCCCGGGCTGTCCATCGTCATACATCCAGATGGATCCGCTGGTGGCGCTTCAGGTTACATTTCTGGGTGAAGCGTTTGCCGCACGCCGAGCAGCAGTACGGCCTCTCCCCGGTGTGGACCCGCCGGTGGGCCTTGAGGTTGCTCAGCTTGGTGAAGCTGCGGCCGCACAGCGAGCAGCAGAACGGCCTCTCGCCTGTGTGGGTCTGCAAGTGGGCCTTCAGGTTGCTGGGGTGGGGGAAGCACTTCCCGCACTGGCCACAGCGCAGGAGGTGCCTGGGGCTGGGGTGAGGGTGAGAGTCGGAATGGGGTAAGGGGTTGATGGGGTGGGAGTTGGCAGACGGATGGGGCTTGATGCTGATCCATGGGGCACAGGTTCGGTTATGCGCTGCGGCTTGCTTATCGGCCGGCTGACCTCGCTGGGCTGAGTGAGGAGGAGGAGGAGCGGCTTTAGAGGTGGAGGGCGTTCTGTGGAGGGGATTTAAGGTAAGAGCCTGAGAGTGAGCTACGGACGGCGCCGCGGCGCTGCTGTCCTTTTTCATCGGCCTGTGGAGGTGCTGCATGGCGGCTTGCAGTCTGACATCTGTGCCCACTTTGGAATGCAGCTTCATAACCTCGTGCGCCGTGGCTTTGTGGGAAACGTGGTTCTGCCTGAGTGCTCCTGAACTCACTCTGCACTGTTTCACTGAACCTGAGAAAGACGCAATCCCAGACGTTGTTGTTTTCTCTTCTTGAGGCTCGCTTTCCACACAACCATCAGAATCAACGATAACCTCCCGCTTGATGGTCACGCCCGACGCATCGCCGCTTGGCGGTCTTGCCTTCGGGGACGGCGAGGGTGGAATCTGATCTCTCCCTGGGATAGCCGGAACGTGAGCGGCTGATGTGACAGAGTTAGACCGCTCGTGTTCCGTCTGCGTTAGGGGCCAACAGCTGTCCACCTCTAAAGATGGATCTGTAGCCATGTACGTTTCCTCCTGGTCTTCAGGAAAGACATATGCAGCAGAGATCTGTGGGTCTTGCTTAAAAACACCCCTCAATACTTCTTCACTGTTCTCCTGAGTCTGTTTTAGTTGGGCCTCAGTCTTCTCAGCAGCACTGTGGGATTCAGGTCCTGCTTCACCTAGAGAATAGAGACAGGGGTTTATATTAATTAGTTTTCAATTGGTAAACAGTTAGCGTCAAAGCAAGTCGTTGCTGCCACAGCTAACGCAGTCAGCTCAATGGTTTCATCCAGAGCCTGAACACATCATATAAAACATAATCTTCTTTTTTATTTTTTAAAATCAGCCTGTGGAAGAGGATTGATGAAGTCCAGTGTTACCTAGATTATGGTGGCCCAAATTTAGTGGTGCACTAAAACAGCCCAGGATACACATGTGACTCCGTCCACTTTTCACTTTTGTTAACAAAGAGTATTATGCAAAATACATGTGTTTGTAAACAAGATTAACAGGATTATATTCACAGGAAGCATGACATATGTTACCTGTGTCTTGTAGAAACTAAGAAATTGTGAGAGGAAATTACTTTATTCTTTGATTTTTATATATATATATTCAAAACTAAATGTATTCATTACAAACTCCGCCGGATGACTTCCATTCTTTAGCGCTTATCTCAGAACCATGGCAACCAGCGTAGTTTCACTATTGGCGTTTTTCCACTGCTGGTAACAGCTCGGCTCGGCCCATTCTACGTCCGTTTTCCATTGCAGATTGAGTAAAGCCTCAGCGTGGCTGGTCACTATAGCAACGCGTGATGACGTAATTTCAGCGCGACTCACAACAGCACGTCGCTACCTGTCGCGGCCAGAAGAATGTTTAGTTTCAAAAGAAGCTGAAGGAGCAACAAAAATCACCGCTAAAGAAACGGGATTTGGGAATTCTGACGGAGTTCAGACGTCACATGCGGTTGTTCGCCGACAAAGAAGGGTGAGTTAAGGTCCTGCTAACGTTAGCTAACATTGCATGTGTTCAGACGTCGCAGGCAGTATTACTATACGCTATATAAAGTACATGAACTTTAGCAACATGATTACACACCAACATGTGCTGTGGACTGTTTGTGTTTCAGAGCATTCACGCTTTGCAAACTCGCCGCCGCAGACCGTCTGGTGGGCGATGTCCGACGGTGGATCTCTGGTTCTGGTTCTGACCTACTGGGCTTCGGATAATCTGTATGAGAGTCACGGAGAAGTTATGACAACGCTGGGATGTATCGGGCCAGCAGAGCCGGCGGGGACACTGTCCCAGGGGCAGAGGAAGAAGAACGGAAGTTTGGAGGGTTGATGCGCTACTTGAAAAGCTAAATAAAACTGTTGATATATATGTCTTGTTTTTAAAGTAACAGTGTGCAATATTGGAAACGAATGAAGCGCTAGTAGCTCCGACAGTTGAAAAGTGAGAATAGTGCAGAGAGTGGATAATCTGTCGGTGTCGGCTAGATTTGTATTAAATGTCCGTCTGTTCTGGAAACACACTCCCACTCTTGTTTGCTAAAAACGCAGTCATAAGTGACGATTCTCTCCGACGAACCAGCAGTCTGCAGGTTTGCACGTCACCTTTTGGTATCGCCTCGGCTCGCTTGGAACCTCGACTGAGGTAGTACTAAAAAAAGTACCTGGTAGCAGGTCCCAGGGACTTTTTTTCGTAATGGAAAACCAAAAAAAGCGAGTAGAGCCGAGTCGAGTAGATACCACGCAGTGGAAAACCGCCATATGTATAGACAGAAGATGTTCAAACTTAATATGCAAAGGAAACAATCGACCTAGGTGACACAGCGCAATACTCACCCTCAAGGGGACCGCTGCAATGGACAAAAGAACAAGACGGCTTATTCACTCTTTCTTCCTTCCCATCCACCCCCGCTGGCAACACATTGTCTTCTGCTGTCTGAAAAGCAAAGAGAACACATTTGGTTTTGGAAAAGCTGCGGCAATGCAAGACTAAGTAAAAGCAACTTGCTCATGTGACCCACCTGGGACTTCCTCTCCAGGCTGAGAGTGCATGCAGCGTTGTCTGCTGCCTGTGTTGACTCTGGTGTGACATCCTGCGTCCGGCTTATTGTCCACCTTTCCACGTAGTCGCCCTCTTCTTTCACACCACAGCCCCCCAAAATGTCTGGAAACAAATGGATGCTGAAGTAGTATGTTACATAATACAGAGTTTTGCATACCTACATGAACATGTGTCCTGTTCTTACCATCCTGCTGTTCTTTTGCACTGTGGCTGGACAGTTCCACATCCTCCTTGGCACAGTGGACACACCTCCCAGTTTTCCCTCCTTCATTCCCCCCTTGGTCACTTAATTTCCTCTGGGCCCAGTGCAGCTGCATCCTCAGGGACTCCACCTCCCGGTTCCTGCGCTGCACCTCCTCCAACAAGCCATCCTCCACCAACCTGGTGACCTCGTACACGGCGGTCTTCACCACAGTCTCCATCACATCCAAGAGCTGGGTCTGGAAAGTCACAACGAGGGTGTCCAGGTCCGACATGATGGACTGCCGGTGTCTCTGGAGGACTTTATATATAGCGTTAGCTAGTCTTGTAAAATGCTATCACAGGCTGCTAAGGCTGTGTACACCATCGACGTTGAGCAGTCTGTCCAACTATACAGCCACTTGTTGTTGTGGGTGTTTAAGATAATGAGTAGCTAACACATTAATTCATTGATATTCATAAAAGTATAAACGTTAAAAAGCTGGACTAATGTTGCCCAACGATCTATTCACGAAATGCCTTGTTAATTCGAAATGTTAAGCCAGCTAATGTATGGGACTCTTTAGCTTTAGGGTAGCATTCGTAACGTTATGCTAACTGACGTTAGCGGCATCGAACCGTCAACAACCCGTACGTCTCTACGAATTATATAAACCATAGTCGAGCCTAACGTGTTAATGATCTATTTACACCTTTATTAACGGATTCCAAGCGTAACGACTGTTCAGCTTAAGCAAAAGCGAGCTAGCTTTTCAACCATCGCTTGTTGATATCTTAGCTACATCCATGTTGTGCTGGTCCTTGTTTTTGCTCGTGACGTCATTCCCAACGCAGTACGGTGGCCTTGCTGTTAAAAAACCAAAACGCGATTTCAATCGAATGAAACCCATAGGCTGCGCAGAGCAGTCACTTTTCCATTATACTGATCGTTTAAAATAGGAATGCGTTTTAGATTGTGAACACATTGTGTCCCCATACGACCACGCTCTCTTATAATGCTTTATTGAAAGGAGGCAAACAATTGAGACTACATATTTCACCCTATTTAACATAGTCTAGGAATGTAGTATTCCATATGTTTTTGTTATTAAGTTTGATACTTACACCCACATCAAAACTTGGCCCCTACATTTTAATATTCGCTTCCCATTATACAATGTTGTTATCCCCCTAAGTTAAATTTACCTGACAAATATTTAGCTCCCCAAATACTACATTTAGGAAGATGCCTGGGAACGTTTTTATTTCTTTAATTCAGCGTTTGGCCAAATTGCAAAGATTATGTTTTGACCAACGCTAACCATTTAGGAGTGGTGTAGTCCCCACAACGTGACTAGGGACCAACTCCAGTTATGAGCCCTAATATTCAAATACATTTGACATATTTTGTAGAAATGGACCACCCAGACAAACGCGTGCAACCACGAGAAGAGCGTGCAAACGCCTCTCAGATAGACCCCGGCTACACACCTCCTTACCACATGCCGGAGGAGGTAGATATTAGATATCATTAGATATGAAGATACCGCTCTTTAAACCCCCCTCGGACATACATCTAAACTGCTCTCTCTCCTCTCAACCACCTTTATCCTAGTAAAAGAAAGGCTTCTGATCAACCCTCTGTGGAAAAAGAGAAACCACTGGAATGCCATCTAGAGTCCTGATGTATCCCAGAACCCTGCAAAGGTTTCCCTTGATATCTGATCTATCTCGCTCGGCCCGCCTTAAAACTCCCCATCAAACTAAACCCAGTAGCAAGACTAATCGATGAAATGGAATTTTCCAATAAAGTTTGATCGAAGTAAGTTTAAAAAGTGATTTATGGAGAAAAAAAAAGCAAATGTTAGAGAAAACACCAACAGACATAATTTGTAGTTTTAATCTGTAATGGTTTCACAAGAAGAGTTTCGCATTGCCAGACCTATCTGCAAAGCAATGTTGAGTAATGTCCGGCTCTACCACAGGTACATTGCAGGATAGGAGATTTCTTGATTTTATTAAAGCTCTGGGTTATTTTCATTTCTTTAAACCAATCACAAATCGTCTTGGGCGGGGCTAAGCTCCAGAAGCACAGATGGTGGCTCTGAAAATTATTCTTGGGAAGTTACTGTTACTTACAATACAGTAACGTGAGCTATTTAAATGAGCAGATCCATGGTTAAACGTGACTTGCGTTAACAGTGTATTGTTGTGTGTAGGTAAACCCACCCAAAATGTCCCAGTTTGAGAGACAATGCCGTGAACATATTCCATGTTCATCTTTACAATAATTCCCCGGAATAACCAAGCAGGCCTGCCTCGTTGGATGATCAATATTTTCCAAAAAAAAGCTTGAAGTTTTTGGTGGTTTCCCAAAGGTAATGGAGTTTGAGAACGGTAACACAGAGCAGGAGGGGAACATCCTGCTAGGCCTGCTCTTCTATTATTCTCAGATCCTGCAATTATCCTGGAAATGTATCGTTGATCCAGACTATCACAAAAAGAATGTTCCTTAGCCTTTTTTAACTTTTACAGTCATTTTTGCAACAACCAAAGATGGAGCAATAAATGGGTACAAATAAGACGTGTTTAACAAACATGAGACACATATTTCATCTTTGTTCTATGTTTTCCATACCAACGAAAAGGTTTTTAAATTAAAGCCAAAGGACTTGGAATTTATGAAGACAAAAAGCTTCCATGGCTCATAAATAAAACCATTTTTAAATCTCTCTCATGCCATCATCATCTGACACTTTCTAACGCTCTCTCTCTCCCCAAACGTCCCTCGTTTTATAGATTTGTCATGTGTTTGCGTTGATGTGATTTCAGATGATCCAGGCGTTTGAAGCTGAGGCCGCAGACAGTGCAGCAGTAAGGCCGCTCCCCCGTGTGGGTACGCTGGTGCACCTTCAAGATGTCCGCCCGTGTGAAGCTCTTGTCACACATGGTGCATCGATGAGGTTTTTCCTGTGTGTGAATTCTCCGGTGCAACTTCAGATTCCAGAGGCGGCTGAACTTGTTCCCGCATACGGTGCAGCAGTAAGGTTTGTCCCCCGTTTGGCCACACTTGTGTGTCTTTAGGTCAGAGAAAGAAGGGAAACCTTTACCGCAATGGCTGCAGAGGTGGAGCCCCTGCCCCGAGTGGATCCTCTGGTGGACTTTGAGGTTGCACGCTTGGGTGAAGGTCTTTCCGCACTGGGTGCAGGAGTACGACGGCACTTGTCCGGTGCCTTTGTGTGTCTGCCTGTGGGCTTTTAGTGAGGCCGAATCTGGAAAGGACGTGGAGCGCTGGTTACAGGTGTCTCTCCTCCCTGCTCTCCCTCCTGCCTGATGCTGCAGCCTCTCTCCCGGGTTCAAAGTATCGCTGTATGCGCCTGAGGGCCCATACATATCCTCTGTGCTGTCTAAAGACGGGTCAATGTGAATGCCCTGGCCCCTGAAATTCAACCTGCCGCTTGGGTCACCAGACACATGTTGGGGGTACAATATAGTCGGGTCCTGTAGATACCCTTCTTCATTGATCAATAAACAGCTGAGCTCTCCGCTTACATCGATGTTAGTCCTCGAGGGGGAGCCTGCAGGTGAACCGTCCGCGCCCCTTCTAGTCCGTGCGGCACCCGCTTGGTAAACGTGATGCTCGACTCCTTCTGGTGCTCCCACGTCCCTCTCATAGTCCCCCATGTAACTTAGATCCTCGCCCAGGTGGGATGGTGATCCTTGTAACCCATCCAAGTTACCCATGTCTATCATATTTGAGTTTCCATAGTCAGTCTTGTCAAAGCCACCCAAATCTTCCATACCATACCTTCTCTGGAACAGTGGTTCAGGGGGGTCTGAGTGTCCATCTTGGCCTGATTCTGGCCTCTGATTATAGCCAGCTTCCCAGTCTACATGGCACTTCGGGAGCTTCTGTTCGCCGAAACGTTTACTGGGCCCCGGCAGACCTGATGCCTCTGTTTGTGACCAATGAGAGGGGGAAAGCATTTTCAAACAGTTCAGGATATATGGCTATAGGGTATACGATGACTGACGTACCATACGAACACTGAAAATAATAACTTTGAAGCCGATGGTGAGAAAGTGCATCATCTGTTGTAAAACGTTCCTATAAACCAGTACTGTCGGACTATAAAGTTACATGTGATAGAAAATTAACACAAATGAATGAATAAACAAACCGGATGTGATTTAAAAATGGTTAAAATTGATTTTTTTGAATGGATGTACAGTACTAGTCAAAGGGTTTGACACACTTTCTCAGTCACTTGAATGGGAACGCGTGTCCAAACTTTTGACTGGTGCTCTAGATTAACAGACTGACCATCCAAACTGACTCCCCATCCCTCTTGGGACTCATTTATTTCTGGCGTGGTCTGAATGGCTTCCTCCTTGAGCAGTCTGTCCAGCTTTTCATCCTGTACACATGGAGAGGGCAGACAAGCAGAAAGACAACATTGCATTAGTACATGAGGTTTACCTCGACTCCGCTCAAGAGAAACCATAAGTTTGGCAACAGGCAGGTCTGATTAGATGCTACAGAATTTTAAAGATACACAAAAAAACAAAACATTTAGACCCTATTTACGGAGGCTAAAATAGTGTAACAAAGTGCCCTCTACCTGTGGTGCCTTGATGGCTCTGTGGGCCTCGGGTCTTGCCTCTTCCGCGTCATGGTGTGTCTCTCCATCACTGCCTTGCAAGCTATTTATTTCTTCTTGCAACACACTCTCCTGTTTAAAACTTTTCTCTGTAGTAGAAGATAGGGAAATTATATATATATATTTTTTTTTTAAACTGAAGAGCATTCATTTTCTCACTTGCATTGAATTAAGAAAGGCTCAGGTGGGCCAAACATGGGTGGGTCATACTCCACCTGCATAGAGTATGACTTTCAGATTATTAATAATCAACATTTCCCCTTAGTTCTTAGACGTTTGAAACTGATTTGCATATTGTTCTTTTGGTTTACAGCCTGTAACTTCACTGCTTTGGTAATCGTAATCAGCCTAAAGCAGAGGAAAACCCAGACAAAGTTAGCACATAACTAAGTGATACATTTAATGCACGCTTTAAACATGAATATATAACAGTGTAATCATCAGTTATTTCCCCCCAGCAAAATATAACGAACATTTAAAGTGTCCTCTCCCTGTTTCATGAATGTCCAGTATGTCCAGTAGTCTCAATTATAAAGTTACCGGTCCAGTGAAGTAAGACTATAACCAGGGAGGATTGTACAGTTATAAAAACCTATAACACACATTGTGTGCTAAGAATAACAAATACAGTGCACATGGAGGAGGAACATACATGGTTCTTTGTTAAAGAATACCCAAAATAAATAAACTAAAATAATTAAAAGGTATATTTGTCCGTGACCAGTCTGCCATTGTTAGAACCACTAACACGTGTGTAGCGCTTTATACATTGTCCTTCTTCACTGACTTCATTAAATCAGCCTTTTTTAATTATCTCCATAATATATTCACCAAACTTCTAATAACAAGCAGTTTACATGCAGCAACATATTTTGGGCTTCATTTAATCAACGTAACCTGTAGTAGTACACAATCGTATGTGTATTGTTTTTATTACAATGTTACATTGCATATTTATTTCTATTTCTCCCTGTTAATCATCCGTACAGAATCAACAGCGGACGCCATTGTTGTTTCTGTGCGTGGGACTAACGCTCTGGTACCAGTTCACGGGTAGGAGGTCACGGGCTTGACTGCCGTTTGTGAAGGTTGTGAAAACAAGTTACGGGTTGCCTGGAATGCAGCATAAGACTTGAATAAAGAAGACAGGTGGAGGAGGCTGGGATGCAATTTAAAAAGGTCCCTTGGCATGGAAATTTTACTTTATGAGGTTTTTTAACATTAATATTCGTCCCCCAGCCTGCCTATGGCCCCCCAGTGGCTAGAAATGGTGATAGGTGTAAACCGAATCCTGGGTATCCTGATCTGCCTTTAAGAAAATGAAAGCTAGTCTAGGCTACCCCCCCCTCCAAAAAAAAAGCAACAGAATTAAAAATGGCACATCCTAAGGAAAACTCACTGTGGGACTGGCTCTAGTGGCTGGAAATCTGCATCAAGGCTGAATTTGTGGAAAGAGTATTAGAGGACCACTAGGTCTATATAAGAGACTTCAGATACAGTATTAGGGACCACTAAGGTCTATATATAAAGAGACTTCAGATACAGTATTAGGGACCACTAAGGTCTATAAAAGAGACTTCAGTTACAGTATTAGAGGACCACTAAGGTCTATATAAGAGACTTCAGATACAGTATTAGGGGCCACTAAGGTCTATAAAGATACTTCAGATACAGTATTAGGGGACCACTAGGTCTATAAAAGAGACTTAGATACAGTATTAGGGACCACTAGGTCTATATAAAAGAGACTTCAGATCAGTATTAGGGACCACTAAGGTCTATATAAAAGAGACTTCAGATACAGTATTAGGGGACCACAAGGTCTATATAAAGAGACTTAGATACAGTGATTAGGGACCACTAAGGGCATATAAAGAGACTTCAGATACAGTATTAGGGACCACTAAGGTCATATAAAGAGACTACAGTCAGTATTAGGGGACACTAAGGTCTATATAAAAGAGACTTCAGATACAGTATTAGGGCACACTAGGTCTATAAAAGAGACTTCAGATACAGTATTAGGGACACTAAGAGTCTATAAAGAGACATTCAGATACAGTATTAGGGGACCACTAAGGTCTATATAAAGAGACTTCAGAACAGTATTAGGGGACCACTAAGGTCTATATAAAAGAGACTCAGTACAGTATAGGGACCACTAAGGTGCTATATAAAGAGACTTCACGTACAGTATTAGGGACCACTAAGGTCAATAAAAAGAGACTTCAGATACAGTATTAGGACCACTAAGGTCTATATAAAGAGACTTCAGATCCAGTATTAGGGACCATAGGTCATATAAAAGAGACTTCACATCCGTATTAGGGAACCAAGGTCTATATAAAAGAGACTCACATCCAGTATTAGGGACCCTAAGGTCATATAAAGAGACTTCAGACACAGTATTGGGACCACTAAGGTCTATATAAAAGGACTTCAGATACATATAGGACACTAAGTCTATAAAAGAGACTCAGATTCAGTATTAGGACCAAGAGGTATTAAAGATTAAGAGACTTCAGATGCAGTATTAGGGACCACTAAGGTCTATAAAAGAGACTTCAGATGCACTTATAGTTTCTACATCATTGTTAAATGTTAATATAAATAATATTGAGTGAGGCTCTTTGTAGCTGTTAAGGGAGCTCTTTTGTTGATTTAATCTCACATCCATTATTTTTATAGAACTATATTTTCTTTTGCACAATATGTTTGATGATTTTAACATTTGTAAACTTTATAAAAGCTCAGCCAGTTTAGGTATGTATACAGTTTGGTCAGCCATGAGACAAAATAAATATCTGGGATTAACAGTGGCTGCATATGGGTGAGTAACACCAGACAGACTCACCTGTCGCCCTGGGGTGCGCCTCACCGGACGCCCCGACTCTTCCGCAGTCCAGACATCTCCCCCTCCGGTCTCCCTCTCTCTCTCTCCGTCGAACCTCCGAGAACTTAAGTCGCCTCTTCAGGGACTCGACCTGCTCTCTGCACCGTGTTACCTCGTCCAAAAAACTGTCCTCTACCAGCCGCGTGATCTCATACATTGCTGCTTTAAAGACCGTTTCCATGACACCAGAAAGTTGGGACTGAAACGTTAGTATAGTTTCGGCCATTATGCCAAAGATGTGTAATGGCTGTCCTTTTATTTGGGGGAAACTCAGGAACAGGACACTTTGGACAGTCAAAGACTGTAGCAGAGTAGTAGCTGTGGGGCACAGCTAACGTGGGTCTCTTTACACTGGGTGTGCCAGTAACTCGATGTTCAGTCGATGTAACGGTAACGTTAAACAGGTTCTAGTATCTGGTTCTAGTATCTGGTCGGTCCACATTTGCAGTTTGCCTACTTCATCATCCAGAGTCCCGTTTAATCTCAACTTTAGCTAGCTAGCTAACTACTAGCGTTAGCTTGCTCCATTAGCGATAGTTGTGATTCAGAGTTAGCTAGCTAGCGTTCCAGATTTCGACTACGGAAACAAACAAAAAACAACTATATTTAACATGCATTTAGGTTATCTTTGTAAGCAAACGTAATTCATTTTCTTAGCTGTAATAGGTCGTTAACGTTACAAATTCCGCTGAGCTTTCGCATTTTCTTTTCATTCCGTAAACAACCGCATTTCGGAGACTTAAACTACGGGTCGGGATTTGGAACAATCTTAATCGTCTCAGCTGCACGGTTGTCTGTTATGATCAAAGCTATAACGTAGAGCGGTGATGGTAATTGATTACTTACACATGTACCAGGTTCTTGCCATTTACTAAGTTAAATAAAATACACACAGTTCGGTCAAAGAGGCGAAGCTATTTAAGTGCACCACCGGATATGACCTCGACTCCTTCCTTCCGGTCCGCGGTGAAGCGCTACAGCCAGAGCGTTAGCTACGTCCTCGATGTGCGTCACACAAAGCACAGACGGAGAGGGTGCAGCCATGTTGAGCCCTCTCGCAACATCTCGCTTCTAATAACGTTGCCGTTAACTCAGTGACAAAAGTGGACTTTTATCGACATCGGACGAACTGTAAACCATCCCAAAATGTCTGCGGACGATTTTCAGACGAAGTACTCCTCCGTCATGGAGGGGATGCTGAAGGGTGCAATCGCCGAGACTACGAAACTTTTCGAAACTATGGTCGACGAACTGAAGGCAGAATTATCTAAAATCAAGAAGGAGAACGAGGAGCTTAAAACAAAATGCAGCCAATTCGAGAATGTGAGAAACCAGCTCACTGTGGACACCCGGGAAAGTGAGCCTCCTCCCGGGCCAAGCGACGGCTCTGAGAAACGTGACCGAGCGGTTCAATGTGGTGAGTCGCGATGCCTTCAACGTTACCCAACACACGGTTGATCGCTAATCCAAGACCACAACATTGTCTGGTACTGCTATGTGATGTTTCCCCTAACAACATAGGAGTGTGTTCGCGTTGTGTGGCATACGGATAGCAGCTCGTGACTGTTGGTGCATCGGTAAGTTAGCCTAGCTTAGTCGGATCCCGAGCGTGGGATCCAAAATAGGAGGGAAACCATACAATGCTATCACGGCTAACGGCTTTGTAGCAGCGTGTTCCAACAACAGCTACACGCTAAACCGCTGACTAATAGTATTCACGTTACATTCATTGCCAACGTTACCACTAGGCCTGCTTATGTTGACGCACGCCCTAGATTCAAAACGGACATTTTGCATCAATTTCGTGTTAAGTGAAGTCACATAATGTGGAATCGAAATGGGGGGGGGTGATCAAAATATTGTACAATATCTAAACAAAAGGAGCATGACATTATGAAGGAATGCTAAGTCAAACAATTGGTTATTTGATAGTGGTGCTGGATAATACAGTGTAAGGCTACTTGGAGTTATTTGGGTACATTTGATTAATTGCACAGCCTTGAAATGTAGCTTTCTGTTTGTGTGAAGAGTTAAGAGCATGCAACTTTTAGCAAATTGTTTCATCCCAGTCTTGTGAAATTATTATATATGTATTTAATATGTGTGAGTGCGTTTGACATTTATCAAGATGTGTGCGTTTGCTCATCAACAGTATTGGCAAAAACCTTTTATTTTTAAAAGCGAGCCGTTTTCCACATGTACACATTAAAAATGGTTCCAAGTTAGGGCTTGACGATTAATCGAAAATGCATCGACATCGAAATTCTGACGCTGTTATCGATGTATCGGCGTCCGGCACACACACCAGACACTACGTTCTGTTCACTGATAGCTAGCGGTTAACTCAGGCTAATTAATTAGCTGGGCATTGACATTGAAATATTTTTTCCCAACAATATATATTGTGATATGATAAAAAAGTCATTTTTAAAAGATGCCATAAATAGCTCTACATAGACTATAAAAATGAAAAGGGATCTTTTCTAATGTGCACCATTCTTAAACTTTAATGCTTTACAAACACCAAAGCAAGTAACCGCTGTGACCAACGTTACCCTTCTGAAGTGACTTTGAGAAGGGAAATTAAGTAGAAATACGCTGGTCGACTAGCATGACACCATCATATTCATATAATAATCAATCCAGGCTAAAGCATATGACAGTGACTGCATGTTGCTTCCGCTAAATGTCAGGTTGTGGTCGACTAGCGGGCCCAGCTTGTTTGATAAATGTATCAGACCTGCGTTTCACTCGCACTAGCAACTAACTCAACAATTAAATCAGTGGAAATGACGTTAGCCCAGACACAGACTTCTGTAGTAGATTAGTGTTACGTTTCCTGCGCCGCAGCTCTGAACCGTTACGTTAGTTGGGACGGACAGACCCCTTGTTTCTTTAGGCTAACTATATTAGCTTTAGCCTGGCTGGCAAACCGGCCTTCCTCCTTATTATATGATATATATATAAATAATAAGTTGTCTTTCTACACTTTGTCACTTAACTGTCCAGATTGAAATAATACAGCCACGGGAGGTGGTTTGACACGTACGTAACCTAGAGACGTAATTGCGAAGTTCGCGTGAGCTGCGGTTTGCACAATAGACCCATTTAATCGGTTCTGAAGTGAGGACAGGCTGGACAGAGGAGAGCTTGATGGACGACTAGCATTCATCCGTTCCAGCACATGCACAGGCTCACAAAACTCTGCAAAAATAATAGCATATATACGAAATCATGATTATGTTATGGTATTGCATATTTCTTGTCCAAATGGTTTCATTTGTGTACTGTTATTATATATCTATGAGAACGGACCAAGCACTGCCCCCAGGTGATCAGTTGCATTCGGTTTTATACGCTTCGCTCTGATTTGTGTTGGGAGTGCACCATTCATCGCCGCAGAGGCTTTTTGGTATCATGCCAATTTGATAAGGCCCTTTGAAATAAAAATATGAAACTGAGAGGTTCCGACTAAGCTGAAATCATTTCAAACAACTATGGAATGCAGATAGTTGGTACAGAAATTCATGGTTCACTAAAGGAACATAACTCTGTATGACATTAGAATTGCGAACTCATGTGGATATTCTTCTGTCACAAAGCATCCGGGGAGAAAGCATTGTACATCTTCGTTTGTAATCACCTGGTTTTAGGCTGCATTCACAGTGTTAATGGCTTCTTGGTTTAAAATTCCTTGATAGTTTATTTAGTGTTGCGATGTTACACCTTGCACGTTCAACGGCACCGGAGTTTCAGAAGCCCCCTAAAAACACCGCGTTGTGAGACAACAACGGCCGCCAAACGAGACCTTTGGCAACACAAACACTAACACCAATGTTCCGACGCCAGGTCCGTCCATGTAGTCTCGTTCTCTGCGACTGATGGGTGGTTTTTCCACTACGTGGCACTCCTGACTGCCTCTGACTCTTACGAGTTCCCTCTATCTTTTTTAGGTTTCCGTTACAATTTAGTCTGTTATACCAAAAGGTGACGTTGAAAAGAATGCAGACTACTGGGGGTCGGAGAGAATTGTTCCTTACTCCTGTGTCATCGTGCTAGAGGACAGATTCGTTCAAATGTTTAGCCAGCGTTTTTTTAGTATTGTTTGCTGCCTCCGGCCTTCTTTTGAAACTAAATTGTCTTTCTGGCTGTCCGGCAACCTAGCAACATCAGAGAATCAAAACCAACACACCTAGATGTCTGTGTGTAGTCGCGTATGGGTCAGGCAGTTTGCTGCTAAGACGACCAGCCACGATGCAGTCAAGCATGAGGCGGTATAATCTGCAAGCGGAAAAAGGAGGACGGGCCACAGGCTCGGCGCATGGTACCATGTGAGGGAAAAACGCCATCAACTTCTACTGTACCATGGCAATACTAACAATGCCTCTGTTGACCCCGGCACGTGCATGCCCGTATATGGAATGTTGCTGAGATACCACGGTTTGGATGGTTAGCTGAAAAGAGATTAGATCTTCTATGGAGCTAAGAACACTGTGTGACAGAGATCGCGTTGGCTCAAAACGCCGCTTAAAATCCAAATCGTAGACCAGCAAAGTAACGTAGCCGTAGACAAATTTGTGGACAAACAACACTCCATCTGGAGGCTCCCAATTGGAAATATGAAGCCCAAGCCTGTGACCCTGACCAAGGGTTTCGTCTCCTGAAGAGCTGGTCCAGGCCTGTCTAGGTCCAACCGCAAACCGGACTAGGTCGGTGCCAAGTTCATTCTGCCCTTCAACGAATCTACAACCAAACGGGACTGGGTAGCCGTGACTTCATAACAGGTTCGAAAAACAAACCTACTCACAAATCATGAAATGAAGGTCTGTGTTGAACTTTAAAGATGGTTTTGCTCCTTACACTCATAACTTTGTGAATCACTCTTTCAGTGCTCCACACACTCAACCAGAGGCCTTTCTGGAGGGAAGGCCCTAATCACCGAGGGTATGGTGGCCCTAAAGGCTAACATTCGCAAGCAGAATTTCCAGCGGCAGGAAACACTGGGCAGAGTATTCATACCACTTAAGGTGAGATGGGTGGAAAGAATCTAGGTAGAGGAGGTAGACATGAAGGAGAAGGAGCCGGGATGGGGGAGAGTTCTACAGACATCATAACTCACTGTCTATATGCATGTATTAAAGTGAGGTTGTGGGTGTGTCCATTCACGTCAGGGACTTATACGCCACCAGTAATGGGTGGAGCTAGATCAAGAGCCATACCTCACCCTCATCCGCCCCAGACCTCCTCTGGAGGGACATGGCAGGTGGCATGTGTGGGTGTGGTGGTGGGTGTGTGTGTGTGTGGGTGTGTGGGTGTGTGTCAAACAACATAGGAGGGTTGAAATTAAATGGCTTGAATTTAGTGATGGCATGTAACTAATTAGATTTACTCCCTACATTCAGTTGACAGCTTGCAATAGCTAGTTACTTAACAAAATTAAAATTTTGCACACAAAAACAAATGCAGTTAATAAATAATGTTTTATAAAAAGTAAATACCCAACAATATTAGACCTACAGACCGCTGATTATTGGCCCACGATAGGACGATGAATAACAACTTTTGTGTCTGAGGTTTGTTTTCATGTTTCCAGTTCAAAACTGTAAGTAAATTTTTTGCATTGCAGTACTTTAGGACATTTCCCTGTGAACTTACATTCCTTTTACTTAAGTAACGTGTTTTTCAATGAAGGACTTTACGTGCGAATAGTCTTCTTCTTGACATTTGTTATTAGTACTTTGACTCAGTAAAGGATCAGTTACGATATACTATTCTAGCAACTCTTGAATTACTGTTATGTTAGGTAAAACCAATTATAGACCACAAGAGCACGTGGAGGCGACAAAGTTTGTATGGCTTGTGCCATGGGAACACGAGGATCATGCGACGCGGGTGCTGTACTTATCCCTTTCTGGTTAGATAACCAAAATAAATCTGACAGTGCTCCCATCACTGTTCTAACAATTACATAAAGCAGAAGTCAACCTCCGCTTACTGATGGGCCTCTTGTGGTTGGTAGATGTAGACAATCCCACCTGTACAGGCCATCGTACCACAGTGAAGACTCGCAACCATTACCATGCTACCGCATCGCAGAGAGGGAATACATCAGCGCTACATGGGAATTTCTCTGCTGCCAAGCCCAAAGGTTTATAAGAGCAGCACATTTCTCAAACGTTTGGGAACAATATTTGACACACAATGGAGACCCTAACTCTCCCCCTCTAAAACTGCTCAGAACGTCAAAGTGGATGGAGTCCTGTGCATCGTAGTTAAAACCACTCAAAAAGCATAGTTGAACTTTCACAGCTGGTTCAAACATAGGTAAGCACATTACACACCCCCTAATTCTTGCATCATTGCCTTGGCAAACTATATTTCATTTCGGTAGAATGCTGAAGTATATGACAGAGGCAAATTTAGAATGAAGTCATTCATTTGTCCCAAAACAGGAGTATAAGCCAAGTTCTATACCATAACGTACTTTGGTTTGGTAGACATGTTATTTTGCTTCCTTGCCAAGGATTTGGTCGTGTCTAAAGTATAATGGTAATCCAGGTCTTTGCAAGAGGGATTGAGGCTAGCGTCGTTGGACTTTGAAAGGTTAGGGTGAGATGGTTGAAAGTAGCCCTCCACTCAAACATGTTTTCTTGTTTATGTCAGCCAGAATAAAACTGTGAAAGAAAACATAGAACCAGAACCAGAACGAACGGTGAAAGAACCTGAACAGAACCAGACTGGAACTGTGAAAGACCTTGACCTATGACTTGAACCCGGGCAGAGTTGTCACCAGAGATGTGTTTTCACACTCATCTCCTGAAGGGGATGTCTGTGCCTTACCTTAAATCAAAGATTCAAAATGTATTCCGGGCAAGCTTGATTAGGTACGTCACTAATACGAAACAACAATTCTGTTAAGTCTGCTAAAGCTAGCAATTGAGTTTCATCAGTCTTCGCAGCCACTGCCAATACAAGCTAACTATTATCGGACAACGTTTCATTCCGAGATAGGTTCAGGGTACCGGAAGATTTCCCTCATTTCGGACGGGTGTCTATCACCTTCCACTTTAGTGGTGGTGGAAGATCTGGCAATGCAAGAATAAAAGCTACAAGCTAACAAACACGAGCTAACTACATTTGCATTTGATAAGTCTTATATTACAGATTTTTGGTGCACAACAGACTCTGACTGATGCCTAGTTCAGACAAACCACCCAAACTATAGTTGCAGATGTGAGCTCGTGGAGCTTGCCAGCAGGCTGCCCATTGTGGAGCCTCCGCCAACCAATGGGCTGCCCGGAGCTCCGCAAGACGGCTGTCCGCCAGCGAGGGAACTGTCAAACAGAACTCATATAGAAGAACAAGGAAAGAAGATATTATGCTTTACAATAAACTAACACAATCATTACTCTAACTCCAAAACTGCCCAGTATAACTGGGTTTAAGGACGTTTAAAATTAAAATCCAGTGAAGCACTCATAAGGCGTTATCTAAACTACAGTGGTTCTACTTGATACAAGCCATTTGCGGGAAAACACGTCTACCGGAAAGCACCTTGAATACCATAACAGGCACAAGTCACTATTTCTAAATGTAAACCTGTCCCTCTGACCTGTGCAGGTTAAAGCAGCCATGGCGGTGCAACTGACTGACTAGCACAACAGTCCCTCGTGGCGGCATAGCAAAGATGAGCGCCACTCGGACACAAGGCCCCCGAGTCGCTGTAAACGCATAGCCCGGAGGGCCAGCCTACAGCTGCTGCGGGAATACGATAAACTGCCGGGGCCAAGGAATTTTGAGGTATGAACTTTAGACACAAAAATTGTCTCATCCTGTGTGATCTAGAATCGCCAAAAGTTGCAAGCAGCCCGATGTCACTGTCAGGACCGAGAGGGATTGCCAAGGCTTACCTGACCTTTAAATTTCTTCACCCTGTCTTTTCTCAAAGAATGATGGGGGGAGCGCCGCTCATTCCGTCGTCGCTTCGTCTTGACACCACGGGCCGTATGTCAGATGACATCGCTGAGCCAGGGAGAACTTGTAACGAAATCAATTGCCCAGCAAAAAAGGAAACCCGGAGGACATCCGAGGCTCCTGGGCTCTTTCAATGGACCCGTATGGACTCTTCTACTTTACTGACAGGTTACGAATCAATGACGCTGCAGATAGTAGATAGTTTGAGTTGAAAAGTTGGAGTGATTTCTCCTTGGTTGTTTTTGTTTCACACCTGGAAAAATCCAAGGTGCCAAAATTTGCCATTAAAAACCACACAAGTAGGTTCACTCATCTGGTTCAATGTGTCTTAGGGGGGGCAGGGAAGTCGATACAGGAGAAGGTCTGGTTCTGGACTGATGCAAGATTTCTTACATCTCAGGGCAAATCAGCTATTCATTGAAATCATCAGAAAATTGTTTCACAAGACACCTACCACGTTCTGCTTGGTCACGAGACTCCTGTGCTCTGCCGCTGTCCGTCTCACACGTTCATGCTCTGATGTAAAGTTAGATTTGGCAAACGGTGGTGCCTACTGTAAATCGTACAGAAAAAGGGAAGGAGACAGATTGTGTTAACATTGGGGCTCAGCCCCTACTAGGGAGGCCTGGGGCCATTGCCTTTTGAAGGTCCTTTCCCATGTATGGGCAGGCTTAGGCCACATTTTTCCATGCAGTTGCTAATAGAAGAATACTAGAAATCTTTATCATTGGAAAAAAAATATTGTCTAACAACAAGAAAAACATACTATGGGGAAAAACACATCACATGTGATACAATTGGAACTAAATCCAGAAAACTCTAAACTTTCAAGTTAGACCAAGGTAGGCAATTCCAACACGGGTATTAACCCCTAATTATAATTTAACCTACTTTTTGAGAAGTAATAAGCCCTTTTCCCAATTAGCTAGCAGGATGGTACCAGTGGATTCTCTAGGTGTCTAGTTTCATGTGAACAAACATATTCACTCTAGCATAAACACGAAACCCCCTGCAGCTTTTGGTGCTGTAGTATAGAAAGACATTTAGTCAAAATAGAAAATTAAAAGAACGCAAATCTATCATTATTTTGATGGAGAGTGGCGTCATTTAGGGTTGCTTGGGTAAAGGTGGGTGTTGAAAGGGTGGGCAGAGACTCTCTGGTACGGATGGATTAGCTGGGAAAGCGAGGAGCCGAATGCTGAAAGGCCCAAAACCCATGTGGACAAGCAGGCAGAAGGAGTGGAAAGCAGTGAGGAAGAGGGGGATGGAGTAAGATTCTAGAGGGCTTGAAGTGAGAAGAAGAATCTTAAAGTCAGTTACAGTAATTGGAAAGGGAGTCAGTGCAGTTGCTTAAGGAGTGCGAGTAACGTATTATACGATTAAAAAGACCTACAAACAACAGGTTAGTCTTGGCACCCTTAGCCCATTTCTGTGATCTATATGTAGCATTTGGACCACCGATCAGGACAACAGACCCTAATAAGAGGAAAAAGAAGAAGTGGCTCTAAGCTCCCAGCCACGGGCGGTGGTGATGTCCCTGAGATGTGCCTGTCTGGACTTGCAGGTACCAAAAACCTGTCAATGTCTAATAGGGGGGGTGAATAGTTTCATGGAACCCTCAAGACTGTGGTGATAACTAACTACTATGTTATCGGGTTTTGTATATCCAGCTGGCTCGACCAACGCCCCTGCCTCTTCCCACATCTATGTTTTCAATGATGCTATAGCAAAGAACAGTGCCCGCAAGGACACATGTTGCTTCATCAGGAGCTCCAAGTCAACCGGTAATATGATGGCCACCTGGATGCACATTGCGATCTGCATCGAAATCACATACAACGCCATTACATTCAAAACATGTATACTTAGTTCAACATACTTTGGTGTAGGTAAACAAGTATGCGTATCTTTTTGGAGGCTCTAAAGCTTGCTAATTTTCGAATGTTCCTAAAAAGCATTCTGCGGTTGCGGGAAGCGGAACCATGGTAGCCCCTGCAGGACCTCGCTCTGGGCATTGCAAGATAGTAATGCTTAACATTTACTGAAAAAGATAGGGAAACACGACCAAGATTTGCAGCTGACAAAATCACAGCTTTTATATGTTAGAAAATGGTATTTACATTAAGCATTTTGAACGGACAGAGTTGCCATGGTTGCTGTCCGTTTTGTCTGTTTAAAAATGTTGTCGTTACTCCGCACTGCATTGTGTGATACTTAGGCGGGGCATACTTCCACATTTTCACTGGAAAATAGCATATGCAATTCTGTACTAGTGGCTCATTCTAGATTTCAGAACATCTCACGTACTGTTTCGCCTACTAAATATAGCATGCAAGAATGGAATTTCAGGACAAACAGTTTAACTTAATGGGACCTGCAAAGGCTTGGTTTATAATCTCAACATCAATATGACCTCCAAGGTGTCTTACCTGACCGCGGGCGGAGTAGGGCCGGCGTTTCCCTCAGCGCTGCGGCGTCCTTCGAAAGATTACATTGAGCTGGCCGTTGGTCTGGAGGCAAGCCACTACAGGTGTCTAGGCACATTTGCGCCTGAAGGACACAGATGTCATCCTTGACACCTCTACTCAGCTCTGGTAACACTGTACCTCTTCTGTACTCTATGATGCATGTAGCACTCCCTAGGACTTAGACTTAGATTAGACTTTCTTTATTGATCCTCTGGGAGACCTACCGCAGGAAATTGAAAGTTCCAGCGCAGTTTTCAGCAGAACAAAGAAATGAAAATAGATAAAAAGGACAGTATAAAGACAACAATCAACAAAATACCAATAACAAATAATAACAACAATAAGAACATGTCGCCGAAAATAACAAAGAAAAAGACCCATAAATATTATAAAGTGTCAGTGTTTAGTCAGGTTTTTTTTTTCCAAAAAAAAAACTGATTTATAAAGTGACCAGGTGTGAAATGTAAGTCCAGTAGTATTGTATGTAGTTGTATGTGGATGTATGTTATATGTGTGTACCTGTATGTATGTGTGTATGTATGTATGTACTGTATGTATGTAGTTGTAGTATGTATGATTGTATGATGATTGTATTGTCCTCTCTGCCCTTTCCTCCTCCCCCTAGGAGGAGTGTGTAGTCTAATGGCATGGGACAAAGGAGTCCTGAGTATGTTGGTCCGGAACGTGGGGAGGAGAAGCACTTCCACTAACCGGCTCCTCTGGGTTGCTGATGACGGTGTCAGGGGGTGGATGGCATTGGTCAGTAATGTACCAGCAGTGTTCCAATGTCCCCCTCTGCCACCGTCAACAGTGAGTCCAGCTTACTGCGACACAGAGCGCGCCGCCACTGATCCAGTTTATCCCAGCCTGTGGGTTGTCCTTCTTCGATATTGCTGCCCCCCCCAGAAACCAAGTGTAGAAGAGGACACTGGTGACCACAGATGGTTAGAAATCACACAGCAGTTTGCGCAGATGTTAAAGGAGGCCAGCTACTCAGGAGTACAGCGGCTCTGTGTCTCCTGTCCAGGTGGCTGCTGTTGTTGTCCCAGTCCAGTTTGCTGTCCAGCCACAGCGGGTATTTGTACGACTGAAACTGCCATACACCTCAACCTCATATAGCAGGACCGGTGGGTCTTGCGTCGGACCTCCCAAAGTCACGACCAGGCCCGTTAGTCTTAGAGGTGTTGAGCTGTAGGCAGTGTAGTGCGACACAGAGAGCAAAGTCCCCCACCAGACTCCGATACTCCTCCCCTGTCAACGCCGATACATGATACAATGAAAAAGCGGGTAACTCATTCTAGCTACTTCTTATCTCCCTTGTCTTAGGTGACAGTCTCTCAACGAAAAGAACCCTGGGACGCAGGAGACCCTTCCCCTTCAGGGATGAAATCTACTAATAATATCACTTCTACATCACGGAAATCCATTAGTTTTACTAACCAACCCTGCAGGTAAAAGCCCATTCCCAGTGCAGGGTATACCCCATCTTTTTCTTGCTGACAAAGATTATTGTTATTTGAGCATATTGTGGACATTGGAAGGCATGACAAACATCCAGTGTGAAACCAGCAGCAGCAATGAGGGACACAGGTAAAAACTACGCCCGGGACCATAAGCAGTGGGCAAACCTGAGGGAATCCGTTTTAATCGGACATTACAGCCAGGAAGACCTGGCAGCAGCTCACTCAACCAACATTAACACTGAACGTACAGGTCAGAGACTCGTTCATGTCACTTGCCCTTTCTACACAGAAATGCTATTTGAAATTGTGCGTCCTCGAAGTGCTAATAATGTTAAATAGATAGAAGAAATAGTACAACATTGCTTATTGCTTTCTGTTGAGAATGAAAAGCATCCAGTGAATTTGAAGCTAGAATAGCAGCATAAAACTAGAAATGGGAAATTAGCACAGACCTGTCCGTAAAGTTGTCACCTGAGGTGAATTTCTTCCAAATTCCATCGGGCTGGGATCAAGGTCACGATGGTTAAATTTTATTTTTTTCCAGCAGTTTTTTGCATCGTTGTGTTTAATGCGACCATACATGTTGTGCTGAAACACCAATGAATAATATGGCCCGTGTCGTGACAGCCATATCTTTGGATCCATAATCAATTACACTCCTTCATTGTTACCAGTTTAGAAAAAATCTTTCAGGTGGTAATCTGGGTTGCCTTTCCATGTAACTTCTGTCAAAAAAAAGCAACGAAGTATTTCACACAAACGTCAAATACTCCTTTAAGATTATCGAGTTCAGGTTTGGCACTGCCTTTATTGTGTTGTCAACTGTTTTTTCACCATCCAGTAGCATTTTTACTCACATTCTATTCCCACTGCGTCTCCGGGGCCCATGCAAACCATGGAATTCATTTAGCTTCTATGGTTAATAATGAATATGACACAATTATTAACACGCGCCTGTTGTTCAGACTTGGTCCAGTTTTAAACATGCTCTGTGCTTGTTGTCCAGGCCAGAGTACTTTACCTCATGCTATGAGTTGTCGGAGCCTTCGCCGGAAGCCTCACCCAAGGTTAGCAGTAACTCAAGTTTGGACGTTTTGTTAGGTCAAAGCAGGTTGACACCGCATGCCATAAGCAAGTCAAGGGTTTCAAAACAGTAGTTAGATGGACTCATTAAATAATGTTACGCATGCATTGTAAAGGAAAGAAGGTAATTATGTGTCATAATCAATCGAAAGGTGCCAGTGTGTAATTAGGATCTTCTATAGGACTAGGGGAGCAGGCTTTTGATTGTCTATGTAGCGTATTTCTCGGACGATGAGTTGGCTCCGGAGTAGCACAGTGCATCAGTTAAAAATACGTCATGAAGAGTAAATAAAAACATAAGGTTGCATGGTATATATACAATTAAATTTAGAAATGTATTCACAAACCAAGACCCAGAAAATACTAACAGAAAAGTTGAACAGTTATCAGACACAGTGCGTAAAGAACATACAGGGGTGGTAGAATAGGCAAAGTAACATAAAAGCCAGTGAGTCCAAAACCAAGTACCGGTAACAAGTTCACCAGCTTCCAATACTCATTGCACATCACTGATTAATTTAATTTATCCCTCTGTGTCCCTTCTGAACAACCACCCAACAACTCTGAGGGAAGTTATAATGCAACCACCCTCTAACCTTCAATGGTAAGTCATTTTTTAAGGGTACAAGGAGCAGCAAGGCTGTTTACAAACATATTCACCCCTCTAGAGTGTAGAAGGTACAGTGTACTCCTTGGTTCAGTCAGTTGGTATGAATTAACATTTAAAAAAACACATGAAAATGATATACAAAGCGCACTGAGATAACGTTGCAGGACCAGCCAAACCTATGAAAACAAGTGGGACTTATAGTCGGAAAAATTGGTAATATATATCTGTACATATTTTTCCATATCTTAGCGCAGGTGTCAATGTTTTAACAGTGTTTCTACCCAAAATACAAGATCCTATATTGTCTGGTGGGCTAGTTTGATGCCACAGTGCACAGCCTCCGTGCTAGATAATCTAAACATAATTAAAGGTGGAAAAGCAATTAAGTCACCAAAAGCTATGAGCTAAACTCTTGCTACACTAATTGTCTAGCGTTTAGAAATGGCTATAATGAACTTTTTAATAACACTCAGTAGATACTTGACAACTTGTCTGTAAAACAACAGACAATAATCACCAACTCAGTGATCTCAGCTAAAAGGAGAGTTTTTGCATTTTGGTTTTACAGTAAAAAAGTTTGTAGGCTTAGGGGATATATTGGCAGATATGAATTATAGGATTCTAATTATGTTTTCTTTGTAAATAATCCACTGAAACTACAGAAACCTGTTTTTGTTAGCTTAGAAATGAGCCCTTCATATCTAATCGGAGTCTCCGGGTCATTCTTAATCAGCCTGGCATGTTGCTGCAGTAACCCAGAATAGACAAACTCAACACTGGCTCTAGTTAGAGGTTACTGAAGGCAACCCGGGTGTTTCTTAGCTAAGGAGGGGTACGGGAGAGTATTCAGGTGGTGCAACCTCACAGGCTAGATGCTACTAAAGCTGCCACATGCTCCTTTAGGTTCTCTTCTTTTCTAAGTCTGGTTTGCTCTCACCGCTCTCAGTAATTTTCCTCAACAAAAGCTCTGATAAACCCACTGTTCACTACTGGCCACACCCAACAGCAGACAAAGTTACTGATGCTGGTGAGCTTTGCGGAAAGTAGGAGCTAAAGAGACAGATGTTACCTCATGAAGTCCAAAAAACAGAGATAAAGAGGAGAGAGAGGTGACTCAGTTCCATGTCTGGCTGGTGATGTGGAAATTAGCAACTGTCATGCTAAATGTTGCAATTACATTTTTACATGGTTTAGAACATGCTGCTGTGGGCTCTCTGTGCACAATCAAATAATGGAGGTTTACTTTACTGATAAGCAGACAGACAGCAAAGGCCTCAGCTGACATGGGCACACACCTTACTGGGGTCGCCCTGAAAGAGATACTGTCAGGAAAAGGAACATGGGGCAGGGGCTACAAAATGATAGGTTTCAGTGACACAAGGGGACAAGAAGGGACAGTGACTCCAGTCATGGGTCCAAAAGTCCGGTGTGGGTTGGCCCACCACCCCCCCCCCCCCCCCAACAAACCAGATGTGTGGGTCTGTCGTAGAGGGTTGTAGCATCATGTTGAGTCATTCAATCATATTTGCCGGAAGAAAAATATGTTCACCTTAACCTTACTTCTTCCCCTTTCTATTCGGAAACCACGGCCAAGCCAGCCCACTGATGGTACTCTCAGTGAATGGTTCGGAAAGGGCGTCCTCGAGACCATAGGGATTGAGAATGTTGCCTGGTTTTAATGGTTGGGGTCCTGAGACGTTAGACAATAGCACGGCGACACTGACATGGGCAACAGGAAAAACCTGGCGACTGTGACGTAGTCCTGAGGGGGAGTGTGGTCTCGCTGAAAGGAACTGAATAAAGAGTCACAGTGAATCCAGAGGCAGTCCACGCACCAGATGTCCGTCTCCAAGTGAATCATCCAGGGTCCGCTCTATCACTTTGTCTTTCACAACATGATTCACAAGGCATGCAGGCTCATGTTGGACAAAGTAAATTAAAAAGGAAAGAATAGTCAAACCCTTTGGCTCTCCTTCACGTTTTTGGTTCCTTCTTTCTTCATTCCTGTGAGGACCGTGGTGGGGCAGCAGTGTGGAGCCAGGGAAAGTATTCACGCTCCCCTCAGTGTTTTGATGACCCAGGGCTCTGTGTTCAATAATCCATCAGCGCAAGAAACCTGACAGAGACCTTACCAATGAACTACCCCCCGGTGAGGGAAGCAGCTAAAAAAAATTGCTTTTTGTCAAGTACGGACACATCTGAATCTAAGTACCTGATGAGAGTTAAAAACTAGGAGGGGGTTTTGTGTGGACCCACCACCAAGTTGGCGTAAAGGTTAAGGTCCTTGCACAGGAGTCCCCAAATGTATATGCGAGCGACAGCAGCGTCACATTTTGTATTGTTAGTTGCCAAGAAACTTTGCAAAGGATTAAGATACAACTTATCGGAACACGTGTGCAAGGCTTCTGTGCGGGGACAAATATTTAGACGGAAACGATAGGAAAACACAGCATCCAAAAAGGTTTGGAACCGGTGGTGCAAGGACCGATTAAGTGTGGTCCAGTAGACTCTGTCAGAACGGCTGAGTTTGGACTCGCCAATACGCCGTATCTAAAGAAACCACCGTCCTGTCAAATCCCACCTTTTGCCAAGTCATTGTTAGGGTGAGTGTGTCAAACAATTGCATAGTGTGTGCACTGTAAGGAAATGTCAGTCAATGTGGATATCTAAAATTATGGCTTTGATGCCCATGGTGCGTGAATTTTCGCATCACATTTTTGTCTCCTGTGTAATTCTGTTCCTGTGCAATTTGTACGATTTCAATCAAAAAACCAAATGTTATCCTTACAGTATTAAGCTCCTGTATTAATGAAGTGTTTCTTAGCTCTCTTCTAGTCGCGTCCAGTCTCAACCCTGAATCATGCGACAGTATTTGCTAAACCTACCATACCATTACTCCACCGCCAACAACGCGTCACGCGCACCAAGATATCACGATCGTGACTGGATGCCCCACAGTCGTTCATGGAGTGACTCCATACGTCGTTTGAGTTCTCGGTCGTTTCCAGTAACCAGACAACCTTGAAAGCACAGTCGAAAAGAGTGGAAACAAGTGTATCATAAAAAGCTTTTGTAACATTGCCACAAAAGTTGTCTCTGACCCAACGTGCACTTAACGATGAGTATCTCCAGATTCAGATTGCCCTGTTCTGTTGATTCGATTCCTAACACAATGACCAACTTTCTTCTCGAGCTCATGTAAGATAAATCACACGATTTTGTTTAGCCTTGGTTAAACGTGTCATGGGTGTCGAAGGGACATGAATGCCCTAAAGACTGTCTCAGTGTGACATTTTCCATGTGGGGTTGCGAGCCAACGTTAGCGCGGGAAACGGCACGGGGATAGAGGAGCGTTTTCCATGCGAGGGCAGTGGGAACCTCACGACGACTCCTGAGTCTGGTCCCATCGTTCAGGACAACTACACAGCCTCCTGCTGTCCCTCGCAAGACGTCGCGTTAGTCTCGTAGCGTAGAATACTAAGTTGGAAACGTCGGGGAATGTGCCACATTCCATTGTCAGGTTGTGGGCCTCCTGCTTTACAACTCTGAGCTTCCATTGTGGTGTGCCTGCTGGTCATATGTGCCTGTGTCACAGGTTGGTAACGCTCTCGGTAGGGGTGCCACACTATCTTCTGTCTGTACTCTGATCAGGTACCCAAATAACCACTACCTCTCTAAAACTGATTAAATAAAGTTCCTACTGGTGATGGACATCCGGCTTGAATAGAATGTGAGCACTGATTAGGCAAGTGATGATGAATGTACGCGTTAAGATCTGATATGTAAAATTATGATACAAAAACAATTGTATTGCATGGTTTTAACATGTCTGGTATTGTTGACAAAAACTATAATCTGAGCATGAAGCAAGCCAAATATCCTAAACTTGTTCACAGGACAAAACAAGCTTGTCAAGTAAATTCTCTTCAATGGGGACAGTTTTTACATTTTTTTTACAGTAACATTCATTTGTCCCAAATGTGTCTTTTGTAATGGCAAACGTTGGCAACATTGGTGGGTTTTGTTAACATTTTCCAGACAAATCCATAATATTCAAAGAGAATGGGCTGACAGGCTTCTGTGGGTGGAATAAATGGAAACGATGATGTTCAAAAATAGACGGAAAAATTAGATACAGAAACTTCATAGTGGAAGTGTTTCTGGTAAAAAATGTAGTATTCTTTCACCACATGTACTACAATGGCGGCAGAGAAATCTGTAACCTTAACTTTGTTAATAGTTATGTTGACAGAATGTTTTTTGTAACATCTTTATTTTTATTCCAAGGGTTTGTAGACACTTTATAATAACAATCTGGAGCCTGTCAGTGGCAAAAGCATCACTTTAACTGGATGTGCGCATTTGCCCTTTTACTGTAGGGTTACAGGTTCTCGCTCAATACTGAGAAATTTCAAAGAATTTTGTTTACACAGATCATTAAACTAGTCGATTTATCTTTTAACGCCTGTGTCCAATCTGAGTTTTGGCTGCCCAGCTATTTGTTTGACACGCTCTGTGCGGTGCATAGCCCCCGCCATGCCCATTGTGATTGGTTGCGAAAAGCCATTAAACCAGAGCAATTTTTCCTCTACCATCTCCCGAAACTGCCTGTATGGAGTAGCAGACCTTCCTTCTAGTGCGCTTTGGAGGAGGGTCTGGCCAGCTGACGACTTAACACAATGCCAGGGAACATACACAGCTTCATGTGATAAACAGACCAATTATTTACCCTTTAACTGTTAGGCTTCATTTCCCACTGATCAAAAATACCACAAGGTATTTGGCAAGCCTGATATATAAGATACTTATTCATTTCTATACTTTTTAAAATATGCATGTGAAAAGGAAATGGTTTTACTAAGTGAGACCTTTTGCCAAAATCTATCAAAACATTGTTTCTGAACAAAAAGAAACCAGATTAGAGATCAGGTTAACCACTCATTATTAACTTTTTGAACCTTTTTCTTCAACAATTACATAAGTATACAAATCTTCCTTTGATGGCAATGAAACTTGGTTTAAATCCAGAATACTGAACAACGAAATGATAGGGGTTAGAATTCTAAATGGGTGGGTCAAATTGTCATAACAGAGGTCTAAATGTTGTCAGCATGCCCCAGAAAATGGAACAACCCAAGCCTCAACGTGTCTTTAAGAAAAAAAAAACAAAAGGATTTATCAAAAGCAATGCATCATTAGCCAGTATTCGTAATGTTGACACATCCCTCTTTAGGTGTGTTTAAACAAAACATGAAGGGGAAAAATTAAGGTAAAAGATTTGGATTTTTGAAAATATATCAACTTTTAACAACAAAAACATTTTACTATCCCAGGCGGCGACTGCCCTGGAAGTTACATTGCGGGGATTAACTGAACTGCAACAATTGTGTTCCATTGTGAACAAGTTGTGATGAAACCAATGGAGGAACATGTTGGCCAGTGAGAATGGGGGTGGTTTACATGGACTGTTTGGGAGTATCAGATTTGGAATATTCATGTGCATGATAAAGGCTACTTGAGGTTAATGTTAATTTACTTTTGCATTTTTAATAACATTACAATATCTACACCAACTGGGGCTGTGGTACACACACAACTTGTTTCAATAAACTGCATTTATCATTGTATCTATTTTGTTTCCGACTTTAAAAAAATACACCATGTTTCAATATTGTTCACAGGTGATCTAACCAATCAGAATCAGAATTAAAATACGCACAAAGCCAATTTTACATGCATGTAATCTTAGAAACCCAACCGAGGTGAAGACATTGTCAGAAAACATCATGCATGCTCATTTTTCCGATCCTGTGAAGAGCACATAGTGCTCTAAAGGAAATGCTTTGAACGATAAAAAGGTTTAACATTTTGGGAAATGCGACTTATTTGCAGAGAGTTACACTCTCACAGCTGTGCATAACATGTGGAGCTGGAGCCTGAGACCGTTTATCTTGAAGTTTTTCAATTAACATGTCCTATGATTTGTTTAATCTGTACGCTGTTTACAATTCAAACGCCTTTCGATGTGCGCATTCACGTCGTAGCTTAGCTAATGCCCTCCTTCCCACACACCCACACACACACACCCAGTTCTACAACCATTGCACTAAAAGAATAAAACTGAATCGATCCCTTTTGCACCAAGGTCTCTAACAACATTCAGATTTGTATCTGTCAATATAAAAAGTCATTACATTTTCAGTGGAGCAGGGAGGATGTGAATGTCCATCTCTCATGGATTGTTATGTACAATTTTTAACATGCTTTTTCACATGGCTGACGCGTGAAGGCTTGGGGCAGTGTGGGCAGGCATGTGGTCTCTCCCCTGTGTGGATATTTTGTGTCTTTCAGGTTATTAAAGTCTAAAAATCTTTCACCATACGGGCACCAGGGCTCTCTCTCCATTTATGCCACCTTAAAATGCAAATTGAGTTCAACCTTCCTTGTGAATGTCCTTCCACAAAGGTCGCAATGGAATGGTTTCTCTCGGGGTGTATCCGTATGTGGGCTTCCACGTCTCGTTTTGTGAGGAAAACCCTTGTTGCCAGACCTGGCAGATGAAAGGTTTATCCTCGTGTGCACATCTGGAGGTGTTTGGTGAGGCCAAAACTGGAGACAAAGCCTTCCCGCACTTTGAAGATATGAATCCTGCCGTTGCGGTGCACCCGACCATGCCAGTTTAAGACATTTTGATGGGGAAGTTCTTCCCGCATGAGCGTGAATGAGAACGGCGATGACCTTTGTGGAGGGCTGACGTGGTTTCCAGGGCGGCAATGCTGCTGAGAGACAGTCGCACTCCACACAAATGGTTCTTGCAGACGCCTACCAATGGACTGATAAAGGCTGTAGCGGTGATACAAAAGGTGCTGCTCTGACAGGCATGGGGAAGCGAGGAACACTGTGGGGGGGAAAACTATGGGGGATCACTTGGGTCCGGGCTCTCTCTCTTTCCTTCCGGAGGCGTAGTCGTGACAGATGTAATTAGAGGAGGAGTCACACACAGCTGTAACTTTAATTTTTCTCACGGTCTCGCAGGAAACACTGCTCTCTGCTAACTGGTTTGTTTTAGCTAGTTCTGCAATGCGATTGGCCTAGCATTTTTCATTTTTGCTATTGTTTGGCTTTGCTGCTTTAGCCAACGTTCTTAGCATTGCCACTCTTAAATTCATTTGAGGACCAGGACAATCTGAATTAATGGGTTTCTTAGGAGGAGTGGCGTCCCTGTTCGACCAGGACTGAAACACATCTGTCGCCGATTTAGGCCACAACACTTGGGAAATGGATCACTCGTCTGTGTTTTTTGGACTGGCATCACTACAGTAATGCTATAGCTAGGACTGGAAGAATTAGTTCCCTTTTGTCCTGTTGACTGCAGAGAACCATCTTTAGTGAGGGATACACTTCCTACGCAGAAGAAATTTGTTCCCTTGGTAGGTAATTTAGGGGTAGTAGGAATTTCCACCTCATGGATCACAGAAGTAGTTTTTAGGACTTTCCTCAACGACTAGACATCCTAGGACTCACTGAAGTGGTTTGGTGTTTTTTAGAGCTAGCATGTTCTTGGAATTAAGCTGACTCCTAGGACTCACAGGAGTCACACTGTCTTTTTTGAATTAGCACTTTCTATGGAGGAGCGGACCTCCTAGGACTCACCGAAGGTTGGATTAGTCTTTTAGGGCTAGCACTTTTAGAGTTGGAACTTTCGTTATGAGCTAGATCTTTTAAGACTTACCGAAGAGGATTTTGCCTTCTCACAGCTAGGCTTTATCTTTAATTGAGCCAGACCTCCGAGGGCTCACTGAAGTGGATTTTGTCTTCTCAGAGCTAGCTTTTTCTTGAGTGAGCCAGACCTCGAGGGCTCACTGGGGTGGATTTGTCTTCTCAGAGCTAGCTTTTTCTTTGATTGAGCCAGGACCTCGAGGGCTCACGAAGTGGTTTTTTTATCAGAGCTAGCTTTATCTTTAATTGAGGATAGACCTCCTAGGACTCACCAAAGTGGAATTTGTTTTTAGAGCTGCTTTTTCTAATGAGCTACTAGACTCTAGGACTCACTAAACTTGATTTTTGGTTTATAGGACTAGACTTTTAGAGTTGGGGAACTTTTACTGCGCTAGACTTCTAGGACTCACGTAAGTGGATTTTGTCTTTCAGAACTAGGAATTTCTTTGTTTGAGCTAGACCGCCTTGGACTCACTAAAGTGGATTTGGTCATTTTAGAGCTAGCACTTTCTTGAATTAAGCTAGATTACTAGGGTCTCAACAAAGAGGACTTGGTGATTAGAGTTGCACTTTTTTCAATTGAGCTAGACTTCTAGAACGCCAAAGAGATTTTTCCGTTTTGGAGCCTGCACAATTTTACCTGTACTAGACCTCGGGACTCACACGAGTGGGTTTTCTAGTAGCCGTAAACTTCATAGAACTAACATAAATTGGTTCTCTACCAGTCCTCTTGGGTCCAACACCTGCTCTACTAGTCCAGATCTACCTGGGACAAATAGAAATGGGATCACCTGAGTTTTTTGGACTGTCTTTCTCCAATCTCAGTTTCTTGTGTTACAGTGGGGGTCTCATTTCTCCGTTAGGTTCTGGATTGTTGTTGCTGTTTCTTGCTTGCAAGTGAAGTTTGAAATGACTTCGGAGTTTGGCGACAATTGCCTTTCTTTGGAAACCTTTTTTTTGTCATGGAGCTGGTTGGATCAGAGGAGGCCTTTAAACAAAAAGGAAAGAAAAATAAATGAATTAGAAGAAGAAAAAAACACACATTCAAGAGCAATGCTAATGTCTTTGCAAGAGTACCAGTAAATGTGAAAAAAATATAAACATGTGGAATGGATGACCATTAATGCTCTATACAATTCATAATTCTCTATTTAATTAACAATTTGTCACATTCCAGATAAGTTTGACATAACTTGTTTGTATTTTTTTTAACTTCACATAATTAGAAATAGTGTTGACCACTCAGTTTTACTTTAATTACCTGTTTGGTTCTTGTGTAACAGGTGACACCTCAGATGGGCCAGGAATGGGCTTGAGTCATTTGTAATGAGGCTCAGGTTTTTCTTGGTGGTGATGGAGGTAAGACGTATAAACTGGAGATAATTGGTTTCTCTATATAGGTGGTCAGTAGGTAAGCACATTCTCAAATATTTCCTCATCAATATAAAAGTAGGATCAGCTGCACCAGATCCAGCCCGTGAGTTGAGATGTTCCTCACCGGATGTGTAGATGGCTGCACATAGTGCGTTGGACTCTAAAATGTGGGGTTTGAGGATAATGTGCCATCTTTTGACATCATTTGGCTTCTCTGACATTCAGAGGTGTTTGCAGACAGAGGAAACGGACGTTCTTTTACAATGGGACAAATATCAATGGATACACAAGTGCCTCATGCTGGCTGTGTTGATTGCCTCAGATGAGGTTTTTGGTGTGGGATCTCTTCGAAATGCTTGAGTTTTAAAGACCATCCATAAGCAGTCTTGACAATACAACTGTCTGTTTGGGTGATAATGGAAATGGGAGCCTGGTTAATCTGACCACAGGGAGTAAGTTTTTTCTCAAAGTGGTGGGTTTGGCAGGAAACGGTGAGGTGGACTCTAGCTCTACGGACCGTTTAATTAGAACAGGTTTCTGTGCATTCATTTATGGTTTTAGAAACCAGCGTCAACTGGTTGGGAGATTTAAGTTGAGTATTCCGTTCCAGTTTGTGCCACTTTATCTGAAGCGTTTGTGTGTGTCCATAGAAATGCTCAACTCTGTGAAAAGGAGGTGACAACTGCGACAATGACACGTAACAGAGTAGATGATTTGGCTGGTCCTGCTGGCTGTCGGAACAGGGCTCTGGACTGGCGTTCTTTGACTCCACAGCTGACATCTGTCTCGGAATACAATTGTTATTTTCGAGTGTGGTAGAGGTCCTGATGTGGGTCTGTAGAGTGGCGGTCGACTGTGAGGGACAAACAGCAAGCAATTTACTGGACATGGGGTGTGTGTTTCTGAGGATCAGAAGCTAGGGAAAAGGTGTTCCAGGAGGCAGACTGCAGTGGAGAGTGTGAAAGTGAAGTTCTCTCGGGCACACAACAATGTGTGACACAACAATAGGAAGTTGGTTTGGAAACAGTTTTGCTATTTTATGAGGCAATTATGAGGATACTGGTTTTGGCTTGGCAGTTATTTTACGAGGTAAGGCCTTACCCGGTTTGGGCTGCTAGCGATGTTACAGGGGGGGGAGGGTGCTGCTGATATGACTGCATGCATGTAGAGCAGCAGCAGCTGGTGAGGGCATTGAAGATGTAGTAGTATGATGGAATGATCAATAGCTTTTGTTTAGTATGACAGCTTGATGTGGGCCTGAACTTTTGGTTAGAGTAGCCATCTGCCAGTACCAGGAGCAACAACACCAAGTTTTGTATTGTCGATTGCGTCGTAGTGGACGCTCTGTTACGGCCAAATTCCCTGCAGCTTCATGAGTTCAACAGGACATGGGCGGTGTTTGTGACACGGGCTGGCACATCCACTGTTGTTGTGGACCACCGAGTTATTGGCAGATTGCCGGCACTTCATGAGTTTCGTGAGAACATGGTCGGTTTCTGTGGTCAGCTGGCACCTCATCCACAGTTTTTTAAGGTAATAATATGGGGGCACACTGGGTTGTGGGGGGCTGCCATTTGTGAAGAGGAGAATGTATTTTTACGTTGACTGATTCTGGCTTCAACTATAGCATTGCACTCTGAAGAGTTACAGAGCTGCAGGGTCCTCTGGGCTGAACAGTGGTTCGTGTTTCAGTTACTGATGAAACTCAGGTGAGCGTGCCTGAACTGCATGTCTTCAATTCCCATGGAGAGTTGCTGGATTCTGATGGTTTTTCCTTTGCAGAGGAACATCTTTTACTTAAATAACTTCTTTTACTTGACGATTCTAGTAAAACAGGTGGAGAACAGAGTTCTTTCACTTGTGATTCAGACGTCAGCTGTCTTTGGTGGCCGCCCTCTTTTACGTCGTACTATAAACTCAGGCTGTGGACTGATCACCAACTGCCACACCAGTTTTAATTCTTCAAATGCTTCTCTTTGTTGAGTGGTGTAGGTTGTGCTAACTGTTTGTGGTAGATGCACGTCTGCATACCGTTGCAGAGAAACATCAGACTGTTTTAACTTGTTGTACTGTCTTTGCTCTTTGACAAATTTGGGGGACCACTGATGGTTGCTTTTTCCAGGTGTTCCAATCTCTTGTTGATGCGAGCCACCTCAGATGGGAGTTTTTCAATGGAACAGGTTTCTTCATGTGTTTCTGATATCTCTGATGCCTTGAGGACTTCTTCTTCCATATGGTCTTTATTGCAGCGAGTGAGATACTAGTGAATGTTCTAACCAGGCGATTGGTTCTGGCTCCTTCGATTCCAATTCAAAGAGGGTAGTCGAGGGCCACTTGGTCCTTTCATCTTTAGACGTAAGGGTATTCTCCAATTGAACAGACGTCCTAATGTGAGGCCCTCATTCTCAGCTCCACAAGCTGAGGCCTGGAGAACCTAGGAGAGCAGTGATAGAGCACACAGAGGAAACATGAGAAGACACAAAAAAAAAAAAGTACGGTCAGTAGTGAAATTAACACGTTTTGTAAATGTTTACAAATGATCAAACTATAGTTGGAAAGATAAGTCAGTTTTAGCTGACCTGCATTATCAATGGGCCTCAATCTTCTCTGGAACCAGGACAGACTGCACAGGAGAATCATCTAAGTGTGCTGCAGAGGGACACAAAGAAGTCTGGTTTTGAGAAAACAAAAAGTAAAAATGGGACTAAACGTTATTGTTGCTAGATACATACATACCTGGTTTAACCACACACTTCTGTTTAACAAGAATAAAGGGCCTTTGAGTATTCGGCTCCCCATAGTTTGGTCCTGCAAACTGTAGTACTCTATCTCCTAATGACGGCATTGTTGCTCTTGATTTTCCAATGGATGAGTGCCTCAATGGTGTACATTGCTCCACAAGCACGTGCGGACAGGAGCCAGTCTGTACACATGAACACACAAAAAAAGCATAGTGATTTTTAAGATGAAGGTCCTGAATATTTCCTGAAAACTGTAAACATTTTTTTTTAATGCGACGTCCCTAAAGCTGTTTGGTCTAAGCCAAAGAAGCCTCATCCACCTTCACTGGTTCTAATTAAGTCCTGTTCACATATAAATTGTCCTTCTCACCTACAAATCCCTTCTTGGCCTGGCCCCACAGTACCTCTCGGACCTCTTCCATCCATACACCCACCCCGAAACCTGCGGTCCTCAGACGCTGGCCTGCTCTCCATTTCCCACACCAGACTCGGACGTTCTGTTCTGTGAGCGCTGTAATGCCAACAGTATTGTTTAAACGCACTAGTACAAAGCCTTTGCCATGAAACATTGTATGGCGCCCCTTCTATTGGATCCCACGCTTAAAAAGGCACAATAATAATACATTTTTGTAAAAGGCGGTTTTCTCTCTTTTGAGTATTCATACATTAAAAAAACAGCAACAACAACAAAATCAACGTAATATTTCGGAATTAAAATGGCTAAAATAAAAATAAAAAGGACTATAGCCATGGTATATAATTGTTGAGTTGTGTTCTTAAACTATCCCAAAGTTTAAACATTGTCAACCCAAGAAGAAGAATCTGTAATGTATCCTGGACTTCTATAGTACTTTACTTCCGTCAAAACAGGGGAAACTAGGTAATACGTTAAAGAGTGATTACAAATCATTCAGCAGAAAGGACTTACTCCGTAAAAAAGGTCAAAAGCTCAGCACATGATTCACTATCGATTGATTCAGCTCAAAATCACTGTGCTACGTTGACAAGTAACGTTAGCTAATGCTAGAGGGTAACGTAATAACAATATCATTCAACACGCTCATAAAGTAAATTTAGTATGATTGTTTTACCACGGTTAATTGCAATGGGATATCCATGATACATTTGCTACGTAACATTAGATGTACCAAATAGATGACTAATAAACCAATTCCCAGACCCATGTCTGAAAGCCACCATGGGTTTAGCAGTAAACTGTGGTAATGCCCCCCCAAGACCTTTCACATTTTCACATGCATGGCAAAAGAAATATCTATATTTCAGCAGATCATTTTTGTGGGGGGTCCATCAACTTATCAGCTAAACACTTAAAGGGGCCTTGTTTAAAGTCACGTTTTTAACATTCACTTGTAGCTGGAATCCAGAGGTATTAAACTAGGCATGGATGAATGCACATAACGGACGCAAGCAGACTGGCGGGACTGCGTGCGCCCATGTCGCCCTGCATGGGCATGCTCAAATGACGGTCCTGTAGCTGTAATGGATATAGTAATGGTGTAATTCACCATGTGTTCTCTTAATACAGCTATGGTATATCTTATGATACATCCAAGGGACGTATGTATGTACGCTGTAAAGCCTTTAATGTGGATTTAACGACATTAGCGTTTCCCAAACTCCCAGGGCTAATCAGCTAGTAGCCAACATCAGAAAGTAGCTAGCATGGATGGATGTGTTAAGAGAACGGTAAGACAGCTAACAGCTATAGATACATAACGTTACACAGACATAGTCGGACTGTATGCTGTAAAGCCTGTAACGTGGATGAGATATTAAGCCATGAATCTATTAAGAGAAGCTCTGTTTACGAAACCTTAGTAGCGAGCGTAGCTTGTCGCATTACATGATGATTACATCTCTTGGTTGTCTAGCTAATTAAATCAATCGTTTATTATCTTAGATAACCCTGTAAAAAGGATCAGGAACACACAACAAACACAATGTTATCATTTCTTATACATGAATCAGCGAGATCATGAGTTTGCCATGTATACTAACAAACTAGCTATACTTGTAAGAGACACAAGAGAGAACGCCATGAACAAGCAAGTTGCTACGACAACAAAAAAAAACTGTTGCTACTGGCATGCCCACCATGACAACATGGGCCAGGGCAAGCAGAAGATCCTAGCTCCATGATTGCTTATGAGCTTTTGAATAATCTCATGAAATGTAAGGGCTTCCCCGAATGCTGTATCCAGTTCTCTGAATACGGTCCATGTAATAAAATGAAATTTTGCTAGCTAGCACACTGGTTGTGTGCCTCACTCCCTTTGCGTAAGAAACTTCATTCGGGACAACAGCCACGGGACATATAGTTAACCCTTGTGGTTTCTTTCAAGGTTTCTTTCACTTTTGAGGTTCCGGCTTTTCTTCAAATTCAATAAATGCAACATCTTTTCAAAGAAAATGAGCAAGGGTAATTGTGTTAAACAATCCGTGATTTCAACATGACCAAAATATATGGGATTATGATTTTTTCTCATAACACGAGCAGCAAATAAAACTTGAGTGGATCACGTAAGTGCAAGCCTCTCTGTCCTTCCGAAGTTTGACAGAGAGCAGACTCCACACCACACATCTTTATTGCCCCGGTGACAAGACTGAAAGGCACAAGACAGAAGCAGGGTTTCCCACGGAAAGAAAACACAGACTACTGCGTTTTAGCTCTTTGTTCTGATGCTGGTGAGCCATGTGACACGTTAAACTATTTTGATGACCGCCGAGTTAAACTCGCCGTCCGAGAGTAGACCAGGCGGACACACAGTGACAACCTGCAGGTTGAGACGGGCTCGACATACACGCCGAGGCAGCTTTGGACTTCTGTCAGTACCACACGCGGTTTCAGGACAATGGCTGCATGTGTCCGACAACGCACCAAACCATCAACAGCAGTACAAGCCTAAAGCTGTCCACAGTCAAGCGTTAATGATCGGTTAACATTTCATTGTGCTTTCTTTTGGAAAGACTGGCTGCCATACATCACTATAGGGCTGAACGATAGTGTGTTTGTGTTTTAGCATCATAGTTGACGCTAATCCTTTTTGCTGCTTGATAGAAAAGTAAACTTCCACGTTCTCCTTTTACATGATTATACTGGCCGACCCTTCCCCTTAAGACAGGCAGCTATGTGGGCAACATGTGTATGTGACGTTAGTCACGAGGGTATATGTTATAGGATGTGAGGCTCTCCTGTGTAGAAACGTACCGTAGGCAGCAGCTGCCGCTGACACAGTGATGTCAAGTTTTAGCTGGGTAGTCAGTGAAGCTACAGCAGTCAGTGTTTAGGTACTTTGCAAATACACAAACTAAAATCACTTGATTAATGCAACATAATCACAAATCTCCGAAGGCTGCTACAGCCAGGCTGAAGCTAACATAGTTAGCCAAAAGAAACAAGCAGAAAGTGCTGTACCAGCAAGGCTAAAGCATATAGTTAGCCTAAAGAAACAAGCAGAAACACTGCTACATCCAGGCTAAAGCTAATATAGTTAGCCTAAAGAAACAAGCAGAAAGCTGCTACCAGCCAGGCTAAAGCTAATATAGTTAGCCTAAAAGAAACAAAGCAGAACACTGCTACCATCCAGGGCTAAAGCTAATATAGTTGCCTAAAGAAACAAGCAGAAAGCTTCTACCAGCCAGGCTAAAGTAATATAGTTAGCCTAAAGAAACAAGCAGAAAGCTTTACCAGCCAGGCTAAAGCTAATAAGTTAGCCTAAAGAAACAAGCAGAAAGCTGCTACCAGCCAGGCTAAAGCTAATATAGTCAGCCTAAAGAAACAAGCAGAAAGCTGCTACAGCCAGGCTAAAGTAATATAGGTAGCCTAAATAAACAAGCAGAAAACTGCTACCAGCCAGGCCAAAGTAATATAGTAGCCTAAAAAACAAGCAGAAAGCTTCTACCAGCCAGGCTAAAGCTAATATAGTTGCCTAAAGAAACAAGCAGAACACTGTACCAGCCAGGCTAAAGCTAATATAGTTAGCCTAAAGACAAAGCAGAAAGCTGCTACCAGCCAGGCTAAAGCTATATAGTAAGCTAAAAGAAACAAACAGAAAGCTGCAACCAGCCAGGCTAAGCTAATTAGTAAGCTTAAAGAAACAAAGAAAGCTGCAACCAGCCAGGCTAAAGTTATATAGTTAGCCTAAATAAACAAGCAGAACACTGCTACCAGCAGGCCAAAGCTAATATAGTTAGCCTAAATAAACAAGCAGAACACTGTACCAGCCAGGCTAAAGTAATATAGTTAGCCTAAAGAAACAAGCAGAAAGCTTCTAACAGCCAGGCTAAAGCTAATATAGTTAGCCTAAAGAAACAAGCAGAAAGCGCTACCAGTCAGGCTAAAGCTAATATAGTTAGCCTAAAGAAACACGCAGAAAGCTTTACCAGCCAGGCTAAAGCTAATATAGTTAGCCTAAAGAAACAAGCAGAGAAAGCTGCTACCAGCCAGGCTAAAGCATATATAGTAAGCCAAAGAAACAAACAGAAAGCTGCAACCAGCCAGGCTAAAGCTAATATAGTAAGCTTAAAGAAAACAACAGAAAGCTGCAACAGCCAGGCTAAAGTAATATAGTTAGCCTAAAGAAACAAGCAGAACACTGCTACCAGCCAGGCCAAGTTAATATAGTTAGCCTAAAATAAACAAGCAGAACACTGTACCAGCCAGGCTAAAGCTAAATAGTTAGCCTAAAGAAACAAGCAGAAAGCTTCTACCAGCCAGGCTAAACTAATATAGTTAGCCTAAAGAAACAAGCAGAAAGCTGCTACCAGTCGGCTAAAGCTAATATAGTTAGCCTAAATAAACAAGCTGAAAGCTGCTACTAGCCAGGTCTAAAGCTAATATAGTCAGCTAAAAGAAACAAGCAGAACACTGCTACCATCAGGCTAAAGCTAATATAGTTAGCCTAAAGAAACAAGCAGAACACTTCTACCAGCAGGCTAAAGCTAATATAGTTAGCCTAAAGAAACAAGCAGGAACACTGCTACCAGCCAGGCTAAAGCTAATATGTTAGCCTAAAGAAAAAAGCAGAACAACTGCTTACCGC